>NW_026869853.1:1488995-2088995 GCF_018135715.1 Danaus plexippus
ATACGTTGAGAGGAACTGGAACATTTTATTGTGATAACTACGTCACGTCGCATCAGAAATAGTGCTGGAGAGACAAAACATATAATTACTGTAGCTAGTGATTTCCCTCGAGACGCCCGCAGTGCACCACAGAATATAACTCTTATCTTGCTAACTTTAAAAAAAAAATTAATTTCTGAACTTATACCGAGTCGCCATGATATATATTCCGTGCTTACGCTAAGCCATATAAATGACTTGCGGAACGAAATAGTGGGGATCCTCTTGCTCTTGTTGTGTTTTAAGTACACGAGCAGTCTAAAAGTAACAAGTTGGGTAATAAAATTTAATATTAAGACTTTTATTTTTATAAAGATTTAAGCGGAAATATCTATTGCTGCTACAGCGACGCATCCCCAGTAGCAATGGTTTTTTTTAATTTCTACGAAACCAACTTACCTAGTTTTCCCTCATATCTTACTTAACATAAACTCGTATTGTTTGTTTTATCTCTTTATTTTAATTGTCAAAAATTGTTGTTTGTGTAGGTCAACATTTCTGTAAATAATTGTACATTCTTTCGTCTACAAAATCCCTGAAGGGTTTTAATAATTGTGAAAAAATACTGTGTTCAATCCAGAATTTTCTGCCGGAGAGCACTGTTTATAAGGTTTTATATTGAAACAGACTGTCAAAGAAGTAACCTCCGGGAGAAAAGTTTCCGAATGTCCGTAAACTTTCTTAACGTGTCTTTATTTCTGATTGTTAGGGGACTTATAGCCGTAATCATTTCTTACAACTTTCTTTATTCTCTGAGAATTGAGTGTTATTACTTCATTGCAGTCATATTTCTCTTTATTAATTACTATAGGAATATATTTCCTATATATTTATTGATCCAAAAAATCCATTTGAAGATTATATAAAATACAAATTTAAGTACTTTCACATAAGTCGCTATATTACACTTTAATCAGTAAATATCTCATAAACTACTACCTATTGTTTAATCTAATACGGACAAGATATAAGTCTGTAGAATGGATTCATAAATTCATAACGTAAGCAACGGGGATTGTATATTAAACGTTTAGCTTAAAATATTATATCAGGATCCAAAACGATATAATTAATATTTGGTGGTGCTATATTTCTCCTGCAATCATAAAACTTTGATACAAAAGTGTACAAGCTAGAAAACCAACATTTTTCAATATTTTCATTTTATCTACTAGAGTAAAAAATATTATATGAAATGAAAACATGATAATACACAGTTTTCTGACGAAAAAATGGGGTGAATCGATATTTGTAGTACTTTAATATGAAAAATCCATTAAAGTCAGCAATGTCAACGTCAATCTTGACATTCTTTGTGTTTAAAAATGATAAGCAGTGAGGTATAGTATCTTATTGCATTCCACAGTTACTTCATAAATTGTATAACATACGACCATAATCAGAAACGTTTTACTCTAAAATAGATTGACATTTAATACTACATCAGTAATTACGCGAGGTTTAAACAATGTTTCAGCAATTTTGCACTGCTGTACATTATCATGAGCTTATTACTGAAAATCAATGGTAAACTTCAACTCAAATTATAAATTATGTTTTCACAAGCAACATTTTAATTATGTTCCCCTTAATTTGTATTTAATACATGCGTCACAGTTATTGAAATAAAAATCAACCTCTGATTAAAAAGAAACAAATTATCCCATTTGACAGTTCTGGAACGCGAATAACGTTCCTTAAAAAAGTATCACTAATATTACGGAAATGACGGAATAAATCTAGTTTGACATATATATTTTTTTTATTTTGCAGATAACACTTTATACTGTTAAATATTGGTGTAGGTAATAGAAATAAACATCCAAAATCAATAAAACACGTTTTCATCATCACACTATATACAGACATTTTTTTAGTATTTCATTCATCATTTTTGTTGATTTCTTATGTGGAAATTACAATCTGTGGCGTAACAGAGGTCGTAGTTATCTTTAGAATTTGCTTCAAATAAATCTTTATATATCTCTGAAAACTAAACTGTCTGTACAGTAAAGTAACTTTTCCTAATTCAAATTTTGAAAGCAAATATCAATTCAAACATAGGTATTTACAAGTCATATCTGATAAGATTATATATTGAAGTAGTATTCAAGACTTGCTTTTTGGTAGGTATTGTTTAATTCTTATCGCATGATCTTAAATCTCCAGACGGATTACTTGTCATGGATTTTCTACTACTACTTGCTTAAAGTGTTCAAAATATTAACTAATCATAATTCAAAAACAACATTATAATGGTCAAACTCGCGTAAAATGATCCTGGCTTATTTCTAAAGTCTAGTTTTTTGTTTATCTAGTCCTATACATTGGTCTTATATTTCATTGTTTACATTTTTCTCTTATAACCAACGCTGTATCACAGTTTTAGGTTGATAAAACCAAATATTTTTAAAACTATTTCATTTGTCTTATCCTAATATGAACGAAATCTTCCTAAACGTAGCTTAAATTGTGAATATAAAAACTGTTGTTTATTATTTTTAACTTGCTAATAGGTATTTCGGTCTTTGTACTGAAGCGTCGGTCTTGATGTGAATATTGCTTACGATATTAGCCATTTCCGATTTAGTTAAAGTCAAATAAAAAGTTGTCCTATGAAACTGCATTCTATACCTACATCGACATATTGGGTTTTTTATTTCTATGTTGATGAGACATTCAAAAGATAGACGTTGAGATTAGCCGAATGCGATAACTGAATTTAATATACATAATATTTTTTATTTAAAATGAAAACTAAAATAAAGTAAACATTTTGTCAATTAGTTTGTATTACATCTAACATTTGGTAAGGATAAAAAAGTGCATTACAAAAATGTTAACTTAATTTAACAGAACAATAACGCTCTGATAGTTTACACTTGACAGTATGTAAATGTCTACCGTTAAATATTAAGTTACCTGAAAATAATACATAAAGTTTGGCAATTTCGCAGCGTTCATTACTGGTCACTGAGAATTAAGAGTGACACTGGCGGTGACTGAAAATGTAGGTTCTGTGTCAAAGAAGGTTATCTTGGTTTTAGCTAATACTCAATTACATTAAAATCAGATGCTTTTATTATAAGTGGCCATGATTTAAGCAGTTAGCAGGGCATACTTATGATTAAATGTCATGAATCTTAAATGCATTATTATTTCCTTACTATATTAGTAATTATTATCATGTTTCTATTTGTAGTGTTTGAACATTTTGAATTGAAATGTCTATTTGAAATTTCAAATTAAAATAGCCTTTCACTAAACTCATCTCAATTTATACACGATACCTTGCTGCATCAAAATTATTTTTTTTAATAGTGTAGTATGTCCATCTTTTTGTTGTGATTGATTTCCGGAATCAATTCGGATTCAATTCCGGATTTCAATCGCCGGTTGGTAATGTCATAAGAAATCACGTAAGCAACTTTTTAAGCGAATTCATAAAGAAGAAAGACTTCAATTAGTCTATATTTTTGTTACGCTACTTCTTCTTCAATAAGAGTTTGATTTTGATTTTATTTATCGAAAAGGCACTGTCGTGAGATAGTTCCAATGTCTCCAAGTCAGACTCTGATGAAGGGATCTTATATAATGGAATGAAACTTAAATAAGGATGTTGAAGCCCATCTCAAATGGGGGTTTATTATGCGGGCAAAATTGCAACATTTAGTATGCTATGTAGTGTTTTCTAAAAGGGTATTTTTGTACAGAGTGCATTATATTTCAGAATTTGATTAAGTTAGGTACATGTAGTAACAAATCTTAACATTTTGTGCATGTGGTAGTTTCAAACGATAACAAATAAAATATAAACCGATAAGAATTAAAACAAGAATATTCACCCAACTTTTCTTTGTATAATTAACGGTAATTTATAATTTTTATAATTTGTCTGTGATACTTGTTTCATTGTCTACGCTCATAGATATTAACTGTCGGATTCCGTAAGTCATTTGTCATGCAGTCTATGCCAAGAGCTATCAAATAATAGCTATGTATAAAGTAAAAGGCATCTAGTAACTGTATATTGCAGTTTAATTCATTACAAACCTAGTTTCGATTCATAGCAATACTACTTAAATTAAACTCATTTAGCGTGTTCTAAAGCTAATCATTGCTAACCAAAATATAACTGTTCAGTTTTTGGTAAGTAAAAATATGTAAACAAAGTTTTGTGTGCAATATTTAATGTTGAATAATTATCATGTTGCTATGTTTTGTATTGATTAGAAAGTGGTTATGATATAAGTTAGTTGAAAGTTGAAATCGATTATAGCTCTTACTTAACCTTGCATTAATGTTGGAAAGTTCTAAACGATCTATTTCTCACTTGTTTATTAGTCTCTAGTTTCTCCGTAGACGTCGACCTCGACGAGTGTGTTTGATTAAATTTCTTTTGATTTAAACATTGAGAATATTTTATACCATGAGTTTATTACTAGAATCATCTGTTTGCCTTTCTTTACCCCCACGTGAGTACATTTCTTTTAATGAAACCCTTAGGAGGTTTTATTCTAGATTTTACTATCTTTTTGCATATTACTATAACATACATACAACTTTGAATATTGGTGTTTTTGTTGTTTTATTATAATTATAGATGATTTTTCAAACAGCAAAATTCATTATAAACCACATTGGTTTCACCTTTGAACCTGAAATAAATATTTCAAATAAAATCAAAGACTATCCTTTCTTTTAACATCTAGTTCAAAAGAACTAAAAAAGATATAAATACCTACCTTTATACTCTTATTATTTGTGTTCCATTTACAAATTATAACAACATTATAACATTAATCTTTTGGTTACAGCAACCGAGTTCCGTTATATACCTCGCAGTATGTCAAACTCTGGTTTAACTTCAGAAGCACAGCTACGATACATTCTAGAATGGTTCAGAGAATTCAGTGAACTGCAGAGAGAAGATTTTCTTCCCATCCTAGCTGCTGCTCATCTAGATAAAGCTGAACAGTTAGCTGCGTCTGTAGCCTCACTGTCATGTGAAGACAAGCCAGTTAGTCTGTTTCAATGTCGGGTAAATAATTTCAATTGATTTCCAAAGAATTATAATTCAAAATAAGAAATAAAAGTACTATTGTATTCTAATTCATTAAAAAAAGCAGTCCCAATTTTAAAACTTCCATTACTATACATCTTCATTTTATTAAAGTCCATATTTTTATTGTTTTACTCTCTCTCACTCTAAGGAGGTTCGTGATCAAATTAGTCCTATAAAACTTTTTAAAATATTTATTGATTATGTTGACAGAAGCAGTGAAAATCCTTTACAATAACTAGGGCAATACTGAATTCGTATTTATTTTTTCAGAATGGGTTTTGACTATAATTTTTGTATTTTAGATCTATACTGTCCCATTAAAAATGATCTAGTAAGTGAATTATTAGAATAAAATTGTTAACATTATTATTCCAGATCAAACTTTTCAACAGCTGGTTCCCAAATTGGTCTGATGAAGAGAAAGATAGACTTGTTAGAGCTGTATCAGAAATAGATTCTGATTTTGGCACCAAATTGCAAGAAACAATGGCTAATGGCTTCCAACTGAATGGTGATACGGAAGAGAAATTTTTTCAAACTACTGCACCTGAAGCTGAGGAAAAAATCATTGAAAACGAACAATCGGAAATAAAGATCGCTTCAGAAACTGTCAATGTTGAGATCGCAGCGGCGTCTTAAAATGCACAAACACATATTTAACTTTATTTTTCCATATTTACCACGCTAGGACATGTGTGGAAATTTTTTTTTATGTACCTAATATTTTGTAAACATTTCCTGGTACAATGTACCTGATTTATATCTTTTTTCTATTATCATAAGGTATTTTAGATATTAATGAGATGATTTATTTTAAACATTCCATATTTACATTTCAAGAGCTATAAGTATGAATCTCACATTATTTTGGCTCTGTTTAGAAGCTAAAACTTTATTATAATTTATATAATGTGTCTAAAAATATATATATATATATATTTATTGAAACAAATCGCATGCATCAGATTTTTTATGGTTTTTTTTATACAAATATCAAAATAAAAGTGATTGAAAATTTTTCTTTACAGATGCTAATGAATCCTAAAGAGGTTATTAAATTACTTTGATACTATTTTTTTATGGTTAATCAGTAAAATGGTGTTAATATAAAACTTATTCGAAAATCTTTAGACATTATTGTGTCAGCCTCAACAAAATCTATGTTTGGAACTATTAACTCATATATATACTAACTGGAATGTAATGTTTATAGTATATTAAATTGTATTTATACATTTTTTATATTAGGAACTCCATTCATATCCTACCTTATAATAAACAAACATTACTCATACTAAATTATAATCTCAAACTATCTCTCATATCTCCAAAGATGGCAATTTTATAAGTACAAATATATATTGTGCCAAGATATTTTATTCCTCCTGTAGATCGTTAGTGAACTATCAATTTAAATTATTACATAGGAGTGATAGAAAGGTGCTGGCGTTGAAAGTTGTGAATTAAAATGTATGGGAAAGTGTCATGAAAATTAGATTCACTTAATAAAGATTACTATTAAATACATGTTTTATTAAGAACTGTTACATATAAATATAAATTTTTATTACATTCATTACAGTATATACAAGGATCTTCAACCACATAATAGGTCCATCATAATTTGTGTATGCCTACTCATATAAAAAGGGTATAAGTTATACTTCAACAATAATGCTTAGGGTTTGAATCTAAATTATGATGAAGAAATGGTCTTCGGAAATGACTTTCAAGGTCGTATCTTAGATAATATCCAGGGTATATAAGACGTCACTCTGGTGAACACGCTAGGCCATCCTTCTACACCACAAGTCGCTGGGCCAAAGGATGACACACCAACAGCCATCCAAATTCTCTTATCCTGAACTTGAACCATGAGTGGACCACCAGAATCTCCATCACAGATATCTTTGCCTCTCTCGCCACCGGCACAGATATGATTATTAGTTATGACGTGCTTACCATAGGCATATACTTTTTTGCATGTTTCTAAGTTTACGACAGAAACTTTAGCCTTGAGTTTCTTTTCTGAAAATGAACCTGAAACCGCTTTAAGATCAGCACTGTGATGCACAAATTTGAAGGAACATCAAACAAACAGAACGCTCTTTAATAAATTATTTGTTTATATCACTTAGTTTAAATAGTATAGTGTCTAAGTTTTGGAGTTTTTAAGAGACATCAACTAATCAAAGGTTTTTTTTCACTTATGAACCGAACTGAATATAAATTATGCCTATTTAGTAATATCACAAATTTTCTTCTTAGAGGACATTTCAGACCCACTACAAAACTGGTACGAAGACCTCTAAAATTCTTAACTCACTACAATGAGGTTCTATGTAAAAAGACCACAACACAGGAAGGTACGTCGTCTCAACTGGCTTCAACATTTATTCAGTGGATTATATTTGCATATATGATTTTCCCTCTCATTTAGCAAATTTATTAATACCTAAAGTTATGTGTACATAATAGAATATTTAGCACTGGCAGTTGATAGTTCTCAGACATTAAAAAAAAATAAAAATTATTGTCAGCACTCACTATATTCATTTTGACCCCAACCCGCTATTTCCGCATAAACTGAATGTTCAAAATTATTTTCCCTTATTTCCGTATCTATAGGAAGACAGATCGGCCTAATGAAATCTGAAACAATGAATGCATATACCAACACATCCAAGTTCATTAAAAATATAAATTTATTTAGATTAAAAAAAGAGAAAAAGAAATAAATACTTTTATTTTATATTCGTGTTAAGCCGCGAAACCCTAGAAAGTTTACTTCCAATAAAATAGTATATTATATTCGATATATACATAAGTCAATAAAGAGTGACTTATATATATATCGAAATCCTAAAAATATACCTAGGTACCTATAGGTGTTATTAAAATGTTTCCTTTGTTTAAGATATAAAACGCAACACACCACTGAAAGTTACATCTTGGGCTAATCTCAGAAGAGCAATATCATGGTGAAATGAGGGATCTCCGATAATGAAGTTCTCGTGGACCACAACTTCTTCTACATCGACGTCTATTGCATCAGAACTGCAGTAATTCTTCGAGCAGTCCGTATTCCTTAACAAGTCCCATTCACCAAGTCGCACCTGAGAACTTTAAACAATTTTATTTACAAAGAATATGGCTCATTTCACAATTTTTTATGTACGGTTTCCTAATAGTCTGATTTGCGATACATAGATCACGTATATACGTATATACGTATATACGTACACACAGTGGGTAGGTACACAAAGAGAAGAATTGTATACCAACTGCTAAAAAAGTTGTGACTGACTGCCTCTTTGGTAGATTTCTAAAGAAATCGAAATTAATTTACACATAATTGTAATGTTATGACTAAAGTATAATTTTCTATGACTTAGACCTCCCCCCGATTCTCCTTAGATACCTGCTTGATTAATATCTCTAACTCAAATAAAGATGGTAGGTAGAGTATGAACTCTCGAACATCCCTCACGTTCAGACGAAGCCAAAACCAATACTGGTAAAAACAAATATTAAGTGATATCGGTGACAAAATCGTCCTGATCAGATTGGCACAACAACCATTTCACCGAAATGTGCTGCACGAAGTTCAGAACCGCAATTACATCTTTTACAATAATATTATGGTATTCTACAAGTCACTGAATATAAAACCAGAAAAAATTGCTTTTATAACTTCTGTAACTCCCAATTGATTACAAAATGCGAATGCGAAAAAACCAAAAAAACTTACACTGTGACATCCTCCAAAGTGCGCTTCACGCAGTGTGCTGCGGTCATGACATATCTTGAGGATATCAGGACTCCACTACAATAAAAACTATTAGTCGAAGCTGTAAATTAAAAAAGAATCTAATCAACTTCTTCAATAAAAAATTATGGCCTTGACTTTTATTATTATGTAAATAAAATATAAAGGGTAAACCGTTCCCCTAATTGAAGATAAGTTATATAGAAAAAATATTTATACAAGTATAAGTTTTCAATGCGATCAAAATATTTTTAAGCACCAATTTATATCAAGGGTATATTATTTGCTGATCCATTTATATTTATTACAAAACTCATAAATTTGGATATCATGTGTACTTTCATTCAGATAATTACGTTATAATTGATTTAATATTTTTAAAAACTAACGATTTTGGAATAACTATAATATTATGACAAAAAGTTTAAGAACTTACGTGGGCCATAATTCAATAACGCCAGCCAAGGATGTTCACCGATTTCAGTTTCCTCCCCCCCGGAAATCCTATTTATAATTTTAGTGTCAATGCCACAAACAGTGTTATTAGGCAAGATCTTTAATTTATTTGTTTGATTTATATTTGACGTATCACCAACAGAGGTTAGAAAATTTGGTGGACAGCAAATCTAGAATTTGATGCAATCATTGTTAACGTCATTGTAGGGAAAATACAATATATTAAATATACTAAATTTTGATACCTTTGATTGGTTACCATTGAAACCGCATTGTAACTTTTGAAATAACTTAATATAAATAGCGGAAGTCCCTTCATTGAATCTTTCGTAAAGGTCAACGCAATCTTCTAGAATCATACATTTTGCTCCGGATTTGCATATTTCCGGATTAATGTTGATACCTAAATTTATTTATTCAGTAATTTTAATTCTTTAATATATATTAATGGTTGTGAACATAGAATTAGCAAAATAAAATCTCTTTTTTTAGTAACCTCTATACTTGTATATATCTAAATGTAGGTAAATCAAATTATTAAGAATAAAGGGATTTTTTACAGAAGGCTTAGCTATATTTAAAGACGTACTTCAACAAGAAATAAACAAGACTTGCATGGAGTATCTACAAATTTAAAATTTTACAATATTATTTAAGATACTTTGAACTTTTTTTTGACATAACCTCAAAAATATTATTAAAGTTCAAACAGGTTACAGTTATTCAACATTTAAAGGAATTATAACGAATTTAAATGATAAAAAAGCAATTTACCTGGAGCAACATAATTTATGGTGAGACTGATTAACAAAAACAAACTTTTGCCATTAAACATTTCTTACGTTTCTCACTTTTACCAAACACTTATGAATTCGTTCAAGGGTAAGTATTTTAACAGGTGAGTTTAAGTAAAAATATTTATTTATGAATCTTTTAACGTTAATAAACTCTTAGAACCCCGTTCGTTCTTTTCAAGATCTTAATTGGGTTTGACCATAATGTAATAGTTGGTAGAGGAAATTTACGTTCAAGCTTATCGTGAATGGGTTTTTAGACTTCTCAAGGCGCATTGAGTAATAATATATTCTACAAAACAATTCTTGAGACTACAGTGTGCTTATTTTAAATTAACATTATTACGCTATATACGAATTGTGAACAGTTTTCTTTCATATATCTTTGCACAATATAAAATAAAGGTAGATTATTGAATGAGAAACGGGAAACGCTTTGTATGTAGTATTACGATTCAAACTTACAATAAGCATTCAAATACATGTGTGTATGAGATAAACAAATGTGTTATTACGTATTTAACTGACCAAATCTGCCGTTTATCTTTTATTGTTAAAGTCGTACCGATAAGAAACGTTTTTATTTACATATCTACATATTTTTTAAGAAATCTTATAACATATAAAGAAAAAAGTACATTTACTTGAATTATTTCATTGCATAACTTCCAATAATATTAATATTAATGGTTTTCTAAGGAATCTAACTATAAGAAAATTGTTGTTACAAAATCCATACCGTATCAGTTACCTTTGATAGAAATTTAAAACTCGCTACCAATTACTATACTGGATGGAATATATCTCTTAGTCTCCGATGGAACAATGTCTCATTAAAACAAGAATGTTACATATTTAAAATTATTTTTTTAAATTTTTTACTTCATACGGTTATCTAATATTTTAATGAAAAAACACCGGTCTCGAAATAAATTTAAATCCTATTTGTCAAGACCTTTGACATAGTGCTAAAAAGGAACTTTTGTTTGTTTCTATTAAGAATCGTAAATAAATCCCATTGAACCAATACTATTATAAGATATTTTATTTTAACTTCCAAACAACTTTTGTTATTATATAATAACAAGTGACTATAGCCAAAGTATAAATGAAAAAAATCTGTTTTTGTTAGCAGATAAACTAAAGCAATAACAATTTCTCTCATACTAAAACTTTTTAGGCATGTGAGAGACGGACACATTTTTCACAACGTGCATACCGTACATCACACGCTTTTAGCTTATTTATAGACACTACACTGCATTTTTAACGACAGGAAATCTTTCAATGACTTCTGACCAGGGGGGCACGGCCGGTGCACGTGGGATTTCCGCCCACTAAAACCCCTTTTCGCTCTCTTCGCGGTGAATAAGCTAGTGTAACGGATACGGCCTGCCATTCATCCGTTGACTACGCACAAGTGTCTAAGGACTGCGCCTTCAGTAGGAGAGGTGGATTCCACACCACACCTTCTTCCGTTTCCAGAACGGCGTGTTGGGAACACGAAACACACCACCGTCAACTCAGCCTGGATCAACGAGAGTCGCCTTTCCCCTCCAAGACTCGCAGGCTCCTCTCACTGGGGAGGCATTCGGCAGACGTAAGCCGCTATCTACAACTCAGCCTTCGTCGACGCATCGGCGCCGAGAAAGAATCATCTTCCCTTGCTCTTTCGGCGACCTCCTTCCTCGAGATGACAAACTCAAACAAGGAGACTATCGCCGTCCAAGCCGTCTCACTACCGACCAGAGCCTTAACTACGGAAGGCCTTAACCATGGTGGACAGTTGCCGACGTTTCGTTTCCCACGCAGGGCACTCCGCTAATGTGTGGTCGTTCGTGTCAACCAAACAAGACAAATGTGCCATGCCGCCGTCGGCTCTCGTCTGGCTTTGTGGCACAGATACCTCCGGACACTACAATGTCCCGAAAGGATCTGCACGAACTGGAAGGAAAAAGAACCATATCGGTGGTCGATTCACTCCCGGAGGAGCGGCCGAACCGCTTCCACGGTTCACAACCCTATCTTTATGTAGGAAAGCCGTCGAATCTATTGACGGAGTAGCTCCTCACTCGTATGATTGGGGCGGTCTGTGCTACTGGTACATCTCCGCCAGGACCTGGGCTGTCAAGTCCCAAAGAAGTGTTCCAGTGAACACGCAAGCTGCCTCGAAGGAGACAGCTCGATACCACCCTCAAGGCCATGAGGCTTTGCGCTTTATACAACGAAGCCAAGTTCGGCTTCGAGAGAGCACCGACCTACACTATAGCTCCGTACAGCACTATCAAAAGCAACACGCCGGTGTACAATCTCTGACAGGATGCGCCCGGACCACCGAGATTCGGCAGAAGTCTTGAGAGAGCCTTCGCTGTCCCAAGTAATTTGGAGACAAGACCACGATTGTACTTCCGGAAATTTTACCTACCATCCAGAATCAGGCCCAGATACTCCGTCCGAGGACTGAGCTCGATGCGGAGATGTTGATGCTGGCGCCTTAGAATAGGAAGGTTTCGGTTTGACCGACCTTGCGGAACAGCGCAGCACATCTCGTGGCGATGGACCACACCATCACTCCCCACGAACGAGATTTCTCGATCGCGAAGATAGAACTCGATGGTCCGCCGGATGTTATATAGCAGAACATGGTAGCTGAAGACGTCTTCGATAACAACGAAGGGAAGAGTGTTAAATCCGTTGGAAATGTCACTTGGCCAGGTTTTGACCCACGATGCGTAAGTGAGCATCCAGAGAGATGGGCGCAATAATCACCGCCCGTTCCGGCTCGCATGAAGTTTCAGTCTCTGCGAGCATCGCATGCGCCGTGTCCGCAGGGAATAAGGCACTCACGACGCCTCGCAGAAACTCCGGCTCCAGAGTCTCCGTGGCCGGAGCCGACTAAACCCGGATCTTACTCCGGGCACCGAGATATTGACTTCCCTATGGGTATCCAGACTTACAGAATCTACACTAACGCAAGGTATTGAAGATGCGACATTATGTTAACTAACCTATGATAAATTTTAAGATACCAGAAGGAAAATTACTTCTAGATTTCTCTAGGATATTTTTAGGGAATATATTTAAGACTATTTTTTGGAAAAATAATCAAAATATGAATGGATTCTTTTGAGGATTGTGATCCTGGAATGATCTTCAATTCTGATATTCTGCTTTCTGTACCAAAGAAGCTACCAAATATTTAATGCGTCCTGTTTAAAACTTATTAATGATGTAACCCTCAGATAAAGTTTTGTAGATGATAAAAAAATTATCTTAACTAGTGTATCTACAATTTAAAAAAATATTAAGTCCGATTAAAATTATCGGAAATAGAAACCCTGTTTTATCTACAAAATTATTATCTATTACTGAACGCCTTTCAACCTTAAATCTCTCAGGATACAAAACAATCTTTCTTTTACATTTATTTCATTTCTTTCGTTTCTCATTTTTATTTTACAATAACCGGTAATAATTAATATGAAGATAAAAGTTCCAGCGTTATAATAGTCTTATAATTCTTAATTAGAAAAAATTCTCGACTCTTCCAATTTTTTTTACACTTTTCTGAGTGTTCTGTTTGAATCAGAATTTCCAGCGGAAGTACTTCTCTGATGTACAAATCTCTTTAAAGAAAAGGATATGTGGTTAAGGGGACAGGTATTAAACTTGTGATGATTTAAAAAAAAAAATTTCAGTCTGACTTTTTTGAATACATCATCTGTGGGTTTGGTCGTTTCTCTGTATTTATAGTAATCACATAAGAGAAAAATCTTAGTTTTGTACTGTGCCAAAGATATGATAACCGAGGGTTCCAAAGGCTTTTTTTTTACAATAAAACCATAAATACATACATAAATATATATCGTAAAATTAACAATTAAAAGTTTATTGCTTTTAACTTTTAATTTGCAATTTTTTTCTGACAAATTCGTATCATTATAACAGAACATTTTTTAAATTAAGGTCGAAGTTTGAACATTATCCAGTCAGTGAAAGCTGTGACTCTTGTGTATACGCCTGGCCATCCTTCTGTACCACAAGGTAAGGGTCCATAGAAGACTACACCAACTGCCATCTAGTTCTAAGTATTATCGACTCGCCCCATAAGTACTCCACCAGAATCTCTCCTACAAGAAACCTGACCCTTTAGGCCACCCGCACAAATCTGATTCTCAGTGATCTTTACATCTATCTGCCTGTAAATATCTTTACAATCTTTTGTATTTCTAACTCTTACTGAGCTTCATTTTAATTTCTGACCATGACTCTAAAAACATAAATATAGCATTAATATAGTCAACCAGCAGATTGTATTCTAAATTCAAATATAGTAAAAAGATATACTTTTTCATTTGACAGATGACAAATCGATAAAGATAACTTACTTGTTTCCGTTTGTCCCCACCCTGCTACTTCCATATAACCTTCAAAGGTATTGCTTTTTAATGTTGAATCTAAGGGAAGACAGATAGGTCTCACAAAATCTACAAAACACCAAAACATGAAACACGTGCGTTAGATACTTATCAAACAGAATTTTAAAGATATATTTTTTTCTTCAGTTGTATATAAATGACGTATATTTTTCTATCTTACAAATCGACATTTAATCTTACGAATTCCAGACAACGAGGATGTAATTTCCTTCTTTATGAGAATGTATTTACGTTTATACGTATAATTTAATTTATTCTGTAAATAGTTTACATAAAAAAGAGGGTAGACTTATTTTTGTACCAAATGGTAAAAGCAATACGTATTCGATCCTGTGAACAAATATCAAAGATATAACGTTATTATGAAATCATTGGAAATTCCTTTGATTTTGTTTGTTGAGCAGCATTTTCACAAGAAAGCTTAAATTGAAAAATAGGAAATCAATATATAAGCAAATATATCAAAATGTAAATATTGTTTACAATCTACCTATTTGAATACATACAACCTAAATACGATTATTCAAAATTTTAATAATAATGTTCAATAAATTTATATAAAGTGATTAGAACATACAAATACTTCGAAATACTAACATTACCGATGCCATAAAAGCAGAATCCCGCCAAGAATTCTTAATTTTTAATGTTTTTTTTAATTTTAATTATTAAATAATTTATTATTATTTTTTTACAACTTATCCTTATTTTTTGAGTCTATTGCAGTCCTTATTTTACTAACAGAAAATGTATTTGCATACCGTTAAATGTTACTTCCTGAGCCAGTCTCAATAGCACGATATCATTTTGTTTTCCCTATATCAAAGAGTCATAGTTTTATTTAAATGTATACTCTTGAAAAGCTTAGATATAATTACAGCATAATTTTGCCATTACATATTTCATATTTGCCTTTAACAGTAAACTTAACATAATCGTATTTATGGTCATTTAATATAATTTTACTTAGAATTGTAAATTTTTTACAAAATAAGGTGATGATATTAACACTCCCCCCACATTTAAAAGCGAATCCTCCGGCTTTAATAATTTCGTTTAAATTTTTCAAAAGGAGAAATTTATTTAAATACAATCTAATATTTTTGATCTTTCACAATAATTAACTTGAAAAGTCGACCTTTGTTTACTAGTTTTGTAAGTAAGTCTAACCGAAAATCATTGTTCTAATAAACTGATCTTACTCAGCCCACTTCCACAGCGTGGAAACTCTGCTCGCGAAGTTTTTTGACGAATGATTTTATTCTGTTCAAAGTGATCAACCGAAACAAAGCGGGCCATTCACGCTCTTCTTTTTATTAACATTCCATAAAAGTTAAGCGACATAAACTATATAACATGGGTGTGAAATATTTAGCTAACAATCTATTAAAACTTTACACCTTTTATATTATTACAAATAAGTGTTTAGTGACTTCTAAAAATATCTACATAAGTTAAAACGATAAGTGAGAAGTCCTTAAATAGAGTAATAATTGAAAAATATAAAATGATTCACGTAACTAAAAGAGTTATTTATTTTAATTAGGTTTTACCAAAACTATGATTGAAAATGACTGTATAGACGTGTTCAAGAAAAACTTTATAAGTAAAAGTTGGGCTGTTGTGATGACACAGATCGTTTATTTACGTTTCATTCCAATGTTTTATCAATTTCTATCAGAATATGAATGTACCTTACTTTTACCAAGATCATATGGCTCAGTCAATTTCAATGCAAACTTGACAAATATACAAAAGAAATTACCCCATAGAAAGTTATAGTGGTATAGAGATTTAACAAAAAACGGTCATATTGCTGGAGCCATAAATTTGTATTTAAAAAAACAAAATCTCATTCATATCAAGTTTCTTAAATGACTAGCACTTGATTGGCTAGTCGATGTACTCGGAATAGCAGTCATTGGGTAAATACTGTTATGATAGCGATCGAGAACAAAATATTATGATTGTGTATGTTATTATAATTTATACTCGTCGTTGGATAGCGTTCCAAGAAAACGTCTGAGATACTCCGTTAACCTTATCGATTTGAAACACATTTTATATCAAATCCTGTTTTATCGGCATTTTAAATTATAAAACGCCTGCGAGAAAACATATTTTTTTCTTATTTATTAATTATATGAGTTATTATTTCAATTTGCTGTTTGTGCAATATTTTGTTTCAATCAAGCCACAACAACTTTAATGAATAATTTTGATGATTCCAATCAATAAAATTTAATATGTTACTTAATTAAAATCCACTATTACATAGGTGAGGTAAGTCTGTTTCATTAAAAATCAGTTGTTTAGCAAACCAAACAAAAAAAATTGCAATATATACTTATAGCTATACATCTCAAGATTCAATTGAGACGTATTAAAATTATTCGTACGTGTCCATCGATTACACATAAACATATCAATATTTGCTAGATACAGTAAATAACATCACGATGATATCGCTATCAGAAAATTTTTTTTGGTACACAATTTATATACAATAATTTTGCCTTGAATAAATTTATTTTATATATCACTACATGGATATGGATTGGATATTTAAAATTTTAATCAATTAAATTACTTTCAACAGAAGTCAACGCCGGAATACTGAGAAATAAAATTATATCAATTTCTTTAATATCCATTTTGAAAAAAGGAAACGTAAATCCATCAACCATCCCTGTTCCGTTGACACTAATTTTAATAAGCACATATATAAAATAAGAGGTCAAAAGTCGCAATGGATTTTTTGGACGCTACGAGTTAATATAAGCAAAATTATTTCCTATTTTATATATAACTGCGATTATTATATAAAAATTCTTTTGGGTTCAATGATTTTTTTTTCATAAATGGGAGTAATCTTGAAAGCGCACAAATAATTAATATATTGCAAAATAATTCACAATCGAAAAGAATTAGTAGTCTAGAAATATCGTAACTATTTTAAAATTGAGATTATTTGCAAATATGGGACTAAATAAAATAAATAAACTAAATAAATACCCAAAAATAAAAAAAAATGGCTTAAAAGTTTAATTTACGAGTATATATAGTCACGACGTTCTCAAGTAAAAATTGGGGGACCACTTAGCGATTTCATTTTTTGTCATTTGAAAACTGTCTCAAATATTTCTTAGAACGTTCTTACATAAAAAAATTAAGAAAATTGCTGAGAAACTTACAAAATATATTAAAACGTAAAACTACCTATATTATAAACTTTTATAATGTAATAATAAGCCCAGTGCTATATACTCGAAAAAACTGTTCATTATTAGACTGTGTGAAATATGTTGGTCTTACTGCGATAAAGATAGGCTTTATCAATGGGTAACCATACTGTTTGTCATTTACGATTAACAGCGTGTTTACTTTCTACAAACTTACGAAAAAATTAAATGAAATTTAAAAATACACAAATTAATGTAAATTACTATAAAATCACTGGCCATAACGCACAGTGAGTTTTTACCTAGCCGATAGCATTTGAGCTCAGCTACAATACAAAATTTAATTTACAACTTTACTTTAAGAGTTATTGCTATTCTGCCTTTTTTGGAAAAAAAACATGATTAATTTTATTTGTATTTGTACTTTGTAACATTTATTTACATAACCTGAAATTAGTTACACTCTTCTTTCTCATACCCATATGCTCGACTCAAATCTAGCACGTATAGCGTTTATTCGTAAAAAACGCCTACTTTTATAAAAATCCATTCTACCATCCGTAGGCAAGTTCTTGTGTCAATTTCAGTGAGCTCTGAATTAAACAAAGTGCTACAACGCGTCACTGATGCGGTAAACTACATTAAAAGAAGGCTAACAAAAGTTAGATTTTTTAAAGGACCATACATTGATTTGAGAGCTGAACATGCGGTTCTTCTGTATTACAGCAATTCACAATGGTTTTTACGCGGAAATGTTTTATTTCGTGTGTCCGAATTGCACAACGAAGTTCACACCTTTGTAAAGCAAGAGTGTCATGGAAACTTCAATATGTCACCGAACTAGTTGTTTGCTTAAACTAACATTTTTGTGCAATATATTTTATAAATTAAATAATTATGTCTGTAACGACAACATGCACATTCTTAAAAAGACTGTGGAGTTTAAATAAACGGCATTTTTAAATAGAAAGATGCGAGTTAAGATTGTTGTCTGAAATTAAGAACAAACATCGGTCAAGGATCGTAATGGAACAAGAAATGAGAGTAACAATCTCATGTATTATTTTCCGCTTTGATAAACTGTGGGGAGATCAACAAGATCATCTGGGATAATTAATCAGTCAGAAACGTATTTTCCTTTGTCACTCTTGACTAAATTCTAATTTGTTGTAATATTAAATAACTTAATTTAAATTTTTCGTACGTAAAGGTACCTATTAGTTTCGATTTAATCTATTTTACATAAGCGAGGCACCAAGCGATCCGAGAAATGAGCGGCGTTCCAGCACTTTCTAACAGTACTCAAAAGTTAGGCAGACACAGCTACGTCGTTTGCCTCTAATCAGAACTTCCAGAACAAATATAAAAATATTTTTATGCAAATCTTTTAAGACTCCAAAATTCATTGTGAATAAATAAACAAAATCTAGGTAATAAATAAAACAATAGAGAACATACAATATCCATAGTTCATTTAAAATAATATAAATCAATTATATAACTCATGAACCTTGAATTCATAAAATTTTGGAGAATTAATTTATTAAACACTTTCATAGTGAATTATTTTTTAAATAAGAAAGAACTTTTAATCGTAAGGAAACTTTTAAGTGTTCTCATTTTAATGCGTTACACAAAACAATCATTATTAAAGTATTACCTAATATAAATACAATAAAATTTATTACAAGATAACGACCCCTAGATTGAAGGTCACATTATTGCATTAATAATTAATAAAATGTTATTGTTAAATGTAAACGATTTTATAAAGGAATGTTATTAGTTAGGTATCACTTTTGTTATGACGCCTTTTAAGAGTAAGTTCGATACGTAAAATATTTTTAGTTAATATAAATCCGAACAGATTTTCTTGATTAGCTGCTGATATACGTTCACTCGTCATTCTATTAAAGCAAAAGGGAGAGACAAATAGATGATATTGTTACTAAAGATTCATTATTAATGTATAAGCGAGAAAAATTTGCATTAAATGTTCAGCATAACCGGCACATTTTTCCTCAATCTGTTTTTGCCTATCGAGACTCGGTTGATTTTCAATATCATACATATCTTTTATGTTATTACGAAACTTCATCATACCCTATGATATAAAAGCTTTTATACTGTTACAAGGTTTTGAAAACTTTAGAAATGTAGTATAACTATGAGGTACTTTTTGGCACATTACTAACCTTAACCGTCAGTACTGTATACAAACTTCATAACCTCCAAATGTAACCTTTCCTTATGGTTCTATGATGTAAACTTTAACTCTTACAATATATCAGTAGCATACCTCATTTTTTCTTATGCCTTAAATTTTACCAACGGAAAATGTATAAAAATAAAAACCAAATATAATAAAAAATCAAGATATTTATAGTTAAAGTCATGGCACCTCTCTGGAGTATATCTATTTATATATTCGTTTTTAAGTTATAGATGTACATTTTATTTTGTATAACATTTTGTGACACCTATATAACACTTTCAATACGGTTAGGGTTGCAATTTTGACATTATCCAGTCAGTGAAAGCTGTGACTCTCGTGTACACGCCGGGCCATCCTGCTGTACCACAAGGTGAGGGTCCATAGGAGACTACACCAACTGCCATCCAGTTCTTAGTAGCATCGACTCGCCCCATAAGTGCTCCACCGGAATCTCCCCTACAAGAATCCTGACCCTCTAAACCACCAGCACAAAGTTGCTTCTCAGTGACTATGCGATTCGCCCGTTCGTAAATTTCTTTACAATCATTTGTATTTCTGACAGTAACTTTAACCTTCAATTTGATATCCGATGATAGTTCTGAAAATATAAATTTTACATAAGAAAACCAGCGACTTCTGAAGTCAGTACATACATGTTAAAGTAGCTATGTATTATAAGATCTGAGAAACATATATCTTACTTGTTTCCGTTTTCCCCCAACCTGC
Organism: Danaus plexippus; assembly: GCF_018135715.1. Classification (NCBI taxonomy): domain Eukaryota; kingdom Metazoa; phylum Arthropoda; class Insecta; order Lepidoptera; family Nymphalidae; genus Danaus; species Danaus plexippus. Next base: position 1,509,681 of record NW_026869853.1, read on the forward strand.
TACTTCCATATCAATATTCTCAAATGTACTCTTCTTCAATGCTGAGTTTACAGGAAGACAAATAGGTTTCACGAAATCTAAGAAACAATGAGTAAGTTAATATTTATCACTTATTTATTAGAATTTGTAATATATTAACTGACGTCTTAAACTACATGTGAGTTACGGAACTATAAATATGAATAGAAGAATATAAGATTATTTTACGAAGAGGTAAAAAATTGTATTTATTTGTTCATCACATCTTATGTAGGTAACAATATTTGATTTAGCATAATCGTGAAGCTGTTAAGCAAATAATAATAATATTATTAAGACACAGTGGGAGTATATTATACAAAAATAAAAAACATTCACGAAAAAACTTATATCACTTACAAATAATATTGATTTTAAAATTTAAAATTAACCATTGTAATATACCATTGAATGCAACATTCCGTGCCAGTCTCAAAAGCGCGATATCGTTTTGCTGACCCTTATCAGGGTCATAGTCTTCGTGAGGGATTATCTCTTCAATATTAATATCTAATGGATCTGGGCTGCAATCATCTCTTACGCAATCCGTTTTGGTAGCCACGTTCCATTCACCAAGACGTACCTGCGATCTTAAAAAAATAAAATTGCTTAAAGTATATAATAAATAAGTAAACTTAATAAATAGAATAAATAAAGTGCAGAAATAGTCTTACAGTCTCCAGTTCAGTGGAAGATCTGAGCCTTTGACACAATGGGCTGCCGTCATGACATATCTAGGTGATATTAAAACTCCCCCACAAGCAAAAGTACTTCCTTTAGCTGTAATAATTTCATATTTTTGTTTTATATCATCGAAAACAGTATTACATAATGTAAAGATATTTCGTATTTTAACCATAGGTCAAGTATGGCTGTTACTATAATATGATTAATTTAATAATGTTTGCACTGTAAATCTCATCAACAGTGCAACCAAAAATAACTTACTGAGCATTGCAGCCTTTTTTACAGTAAACTCTAACCTACTTTTCATTATACATATTTTAAAATAGTATAAAGTTTTATTTTTAGGAAACTTAATTAAGTACTTTAAAATAAAAAATGCAACAACACTTACGTATTTCATATTTGATTAGTACCATCCAAGGATGTTCGTCAAGGTCTGCCTGTTGTCCTCCAACAATTCTATCATTGGTTTGAATTCCACAGACAGTAGTGTTTGGCAGCAAGTCAAGACCGCCTCTCATCTCGAACTGTGATGGACAGCAAATCTAAACAAGAACAAAGATCTATTAACAAAAAGCATTTTTTCACGTCATAGTTTTGCGTCTATATATATATATATATTTACCTTAGGATTATTATGTTTGTCGAAGCCGCAGTGCAGTCTTCTCAATAGAGCCATTAATACATCTGAACCATTTTGAAGGCTATCAAAAATCCATGAGCAGTTTTCTAATGTCACACATTTCGCCCCATTTTTACAGAGTGCTATAAAAAATGGTTAATTTTGTAAGAATTTGCTTGAAACAAATTATTTATTTTCTATTTAGAGTTCACTATGCATATATATAAATATGTTCTTTATAATATATAACATAATTTTTATCCTTATAGTACATAATTATAATTACTACAATTTTTCTCAACGAAAATTTCAGGTCACGGCTACTATTTTTTCACTTCTATCCGTGGTTTACCCGACGGTAATGAACATTAACATTCCATGTTGTGCAGATTGGAACTAGACATGAACACTTCGGCGGATACCTACAGAAGATCGTTTGAAAGAAGGCTACTTCCGCTTGCCAGTACTCTAATTAGCTTAAAGACACGGCTCCTCACAACCTGGATTAATGCTCTTCTATAGTTTACCGACGCACAGAGTTGATGAGTGGAAACCTTTCGCTTCTGTTCGTCATGATCAGCAGATAAAGATGTTGGCTCACAATGGCCTTCTTCTGCGAGAAGAGGAGGTAAGGACATCCCACTATGGCGACGAGTGTCCTCATTTATAGCGTTGATTGTTTTAATGGGTAAAGGTGGGATCAACTCACACGGTTTCCTGAAACCTCACATAACCATCCTGATCATCGCGCCTGGCCGTGATGATAAAGTAACGGATGTTTTCAAACGTTAAAGTAAATAAAAAGAGTTTGAAAGTAAACTATAAAGCCTATCATTTAAACTATATATTATCGATTACGTTAAATATTAACCTTGTTTATCTGATAAAGTGGACATTTAAAGTCATAAATTGTTTAAAAATAAATGAAACTCCGTAAATAATTAAATAGTTTTAAATATTAAAAACCGTTTTAGTTGCTTCCCTTACGCAACCTAATAAACCTTTATAACGGAGTTTTGTATTCGAGTATATGGATATATTATTTTAATTTTTAATACGATTTATTTCCCTAAAATATTTACAGATTTTTAGTTTAGCTCAACATTCTCCGGTCAACCAATTAAAAATTTCAAACTATTGCCATTTGCTACTGTATGTACAATCGCCTAGCCCAAAGTGTACCGACTGTCCTGGTTTTTGGTAACCCTCTTCTAACTGCTAATAATTATCTTTTTCAAATCACCGTTCCATAATTCTGCAGGACATTCCTTGTAGCAAAACTTTGCCTCCACTCTTATACGTTTTGATTAATTGTCTATCTGATCGTCTATAATCATAACCCATCTCTTTTGACCTAAGCGTGATAATTCACAAATTTTATTACAGATTACAGGTTATTCAAAAATACAACAATCAGGTATTTCAATTATATCCTACCACTTCACAAATTACACACTACACATTAAAAAGAGCCTGTGTAATCAAAGGATTTCGGGAACCACTTGATATAGCTAATAGGGAAAAACAGTAATCTGTTTTTGTGATGTCAATCGCTTATAAACTTTAATATTTTGTCGATACTGTTAAAAAAACAAACATACCAAATACTAACATCTACAAAGCGACAATTTTAATTCTATTGAAATGTTTAGAAATGGTCAAAGACAAGACTTAGACAATTACAACTCAATAAGAACCTACAAAAGACGGTCAATGACGCCGAAGCCGTAACCGTATCTTTAAAGACAGAAACACTCAGATACACAAACTTTTTTAAATAGCAATAACTTGTTTGGCTCGTCAATATCAAACTTGTTTTTTTTACTTATATGTAACGACCACTGACAACAGAACTTTATAATTGTGTACATTATTAAAATTATTTATAATAAATATCTTAGTTATATTATTGGATAGTGTTCCAAGAAATCATCTGACACTCCATTGACCTTATCAATTCCATACAAATATAATGTCATAAAATCCTGTTCTATTGGTATTTTAAATTGTCATATAAGTATAAGGAAATACAAAATCTTTAAGTAAACTCTCAAGACTCACGTTAATTGTGAAATATATACATATTCTTCTCATCATCTTCATCATCATCTTTCGTAATAAGCTAAAATAACTAACAAAAATTAATCTAATTGCAATAAAACCTTTTTTTAATTATTTTTTTGTCTGTGCCACTATAAATTTAGCGTAAATTTTAAAAGTTCATGGTTTAATTTTTTACTAAATTAATAACGTAGACAAAATTTGTGAGATAAAACAGATTTTATAATGAAAAGTGTACCCAGATCAACAATGCATATTTTATAGATAAATATTAAGACAATAATTTAAATCCTTTTAAATTTTATAAACATATGTATGTAAAAGGCTTAATTCGAGTCTTTATTGGGAGTTTTTAATAAAAACCTTCAAGGCGTTTTGGGTTACTGTAACACTGAAGGAGCAAATTCACGTAAATGCTATGTAAAGGAAATTGAACCTTTCTTTACAGTTTCCATAAAGCAATTTCTTAATGTTTTATTTTCAACAAAAGTCTTCATAAGTACAATAAAAAAAGTGTACATAAAACCGGCTCAAATCGACGCGCAAACAAATATTTATTTCCATATATATTTACATAAATTGTTAGGATGAATATTCGTCTGTGTTAATTCATTGTTTATTTATATTAGTCACGTCTATTAAATAAACCTTTAGACGCAACAACAACGAAATATTTTGAACATATTATTAGTTGTATATATATTAATTTACTTTCTATTATTACAAAAATTTTAAGTAACGTTTTTTATAGTTACATTTGATTTAGCATTTGCCGCCTATTATCAAATCATTTTACATCAAATAAATAAATATTTAAATTTTCCGCAAACGCTTACTATTATTGCTTGCAATGATTTGATCACGAAAAAACTTATTTTACGTTTAGGATAACTAAACTACCTATAAACGGACACCTCATTCACAACAAAATATTATACACAATAGAAACAAAGTAAACAAGACCAAAAACATATAATTATTATTATATGAGACAATACTTGATGAGTTCTTGTAAACATCGTTACAGATTATATGCTATCACCCAACATCGACACAACCATACAGTCTATATAATCACTTCGCAATAGCACATAACGACACATAATAATCAAGTAATTTACCTTCAGCGGTAGCCGACAACACGATACTGAGTAACACAATAATTCCAGTTTTTTTAATATACATTGTGATTCAATTCATGAGAAAAAATAACGAAACGCAGTCGCCTTCCCTGCGCCACTGTTACTGATTGTAAGCCCTGACACTGGTTATCAATATAAAAATATATACATATTAAACAAAGGTTAAACGTCGTAAGGCGTCGTTCGACGGACACGAGCTAAGCTCATCTGAAGTCACATTGGTCGTAATATCTACGTCACTATGATTATCACATAAGAGTTGAGGCTGAGATGTTTTTTGTCTCTAATGTACTCATAAAGATTTGCTTACAATTATCAAAATATAGCATTATTTTTAAACCGAACGCTAGGAAAGTCATTGCACTCTATTAAAATGAACTTAAGTTCCCTTTAAAAATTAAAAGTCTTTCAGATCATCATTACATATTGTATTTATACTTTCAAAAATAAAATCCTTCAACCTTTTTAATTTACTTCCTTTAAAAAATACTTCGCTTGAAATATTCTTAATTCTCTTTATCAAATAGTTATCATATATATATATATATATATATATATATAATACAAGGAAAAGCAAAATAAAATCGTATAATGAAATCTAAGACTTTTGCGAGTATTCTTTTAAATGAAACTAATATTTGTCGGATTGTACTACGCGTATTTTATTATTTTAAAAAACTACATACTCCGGACGTTTCGCTTACTTTGCAGCAGCCGTGACTACGGGCAGACAAGATGCTTCAAAGTAGTCGAAACGTCGGGAGTAGATATGTAGTTTTTAAAATAATAAAATAAGCGTAGTATAATCCAAAAAATATTAGTTTCATTTAAATTTTTCTATATTTATAATTCAAGTAAACAAAATGTCTTCAAAATTATTCTTCATATAATTTACGTTTTATAAAACATTCAATGATTTTTTTACGTTAATTCTTATAATAAAAAAGTTATTTTCTCTATTGGCTTTATCTCCTTTTATTCAATGAATTAGACGGCTCTATAAAGCAAGTTATTAAAAAAAACTAATATGTTCCTTTTAACGTACTAAAAATGACTTCTTTGAGAATTGAGTGCTAAAAAATATATGGACAAATTACGTCTCGCTTCAAGAGTGGTTATTAAGAAATAGTTTTATTTATTACTAAAGCTATATAATTTCGTCCAAAAGTTATCAAATTAATGTAATTATCTTTGTACAGTTATTATCTAAGCTTTGATAAATTGTAAAAGTTTTATTTCACGTTTTTTGTATTCCTTTAAATTATATACAACATCCTTTCTTTAATGTTAATAAAATTATTACGCAAATTTTAATCGTTCAGTTTATATGAAAACACGAGGAAACGAAATTTAAGTCACACAATCTGTACACGTTTATACTTTATTAACTAATAACAAGACCTAGAACCTTTCGCCATATGCTTGTAGAGGTCATCGAAAAGTTTAAGGCCCAATATAAACATGGTGACGCTTTTTAACAGCGACCAGTTATAGGGATCATCAGTTTTTTTCCACAGTTCTTTGAGGTAATTCAAAATAGCCTTTACTCTCGCTTTTGCTGAATTTTTAGGCTGAAAATGATAAACATTTTTTTAACAATAAATACATTATCTATTTCACTTTTACACTGTTATAAAATATTTCAAAATAATGTTTACCTCGGGACAACTTTGAGGACATGTTGGTGCACCACAAGGATTTCGAACATTTGAAGCCCCGGGAGTAGTCTCTTCTGATGAGGCGCCAGGAACTGGAGCTGGAACGGGATTGGACGACCTTTTGGATTGACATTCTTCACTAACATCTGAATCTGTTGCTGGTCTATTCTGCTTCCTTATACAAGACAATTTGCATGAATTCATACCTCATGTTACAAATTTGTATATTTTAATAGTCACTTTGTAGATTTAGTTTTATGTAAATATTGTGACATGAACATTTGACATTGTGACATCAAAATAATAGCGTCATCTACGTGAAAAAAAAGGTTAAACAAAAGGACGTTATATTTTAAGCATAAGTATTATTAAAATATCTAAATTATGCTTAAGTGAAATATATAATAAAATAAAATTTCTTTTTAATCAGGTTTCTGAGAGAACAAATAAGGTTGTGATAAATGTTTATCAGAGCAAGAGCAGATTAATTACGTTTAAAATGTTATGTATTCTTTATGAAACACAAATTCACATCAAAATATGCAAGATGAAAGGCACTATATGTAAGAATAGAGGGAACACAATGCCGTTATAGAGCCTAATGGAAATTTTTACGGTAACAGAAAATTCATACTGCCACAACGTGTAGATACGAGTTTTGGCACAATTTAAGCAAAAAGTACAACTTATAAATACGCTTAATGTGTGACAGAAATAATAAATAGTTACATAAAAGTATATTATAAAATAAAAAATAAAATTTTTGATCGTAACTTGTATTAGTAAAGTATAGTTGATTAATTTTGTTGTTTAAGAATTTTTTAACGCATTAAATTAATCAATAATATAAGCCATTATAGGCATATCAAAAACGAGAATGTGAGACTTCATAAAAAAACGTTCTCATTTGTAATGGATAAAGATTTTAAAGATGGCGTGTTTATATCCTCAGGCTTAAACAAGAGATCAAACATTTTTTAATATTTAAAAGAAACTTGAGATCATTTAGCGTCCACAATACAGGAGAAAAATAACGACTAAGTTAATGTGCAGTTATTCATGTACATTTAACAACCATATATCTATGTCGTGGACACACTAGACATTATTGAGATCAATGTAGCTTGCGTTAACATAATCAAAATTAGGAACGATCATAATTCGCTGCTACAATTATACGGAAAACTGACGTAAAGTGTATCTGTCGTCTTAGTTAAATCAAGATTTTAATTTATGCAAAATATTTAAAGAAACATTGATATACATATTATATTGTATTGTAATAAAATAATTGAATTACAAAATTACATCGTCGATCTCAAGCAAGAATTGTCAATTTCAACCATCTCAGTTCTAGATGGATTTAACGTCCGATCTAAATGACTTTAAAGTGGGGAGAAGATGCGTTTAATCATAATCTGTAGTAAACTACTAATAACAGTAATCGGTGTTGATTTAATAAATAGAAAAATTTAAGCGTCTGATGCAATATTAACATACGACTCTTCACATAGAAGTTTATATTATGTTAAACTCTTGGTGCGGAGACACTCCGAATTTAGTCTGATACAAATCGAAATATTTTTAACATTTGAACTATAATATAACAACATCACCTTAATTGACATTATTGCTAAAATCTAGCAAAATTAAAATGCTAATATGGGTATTATTACTAAAAAGACAAGAACCTTTCGTTGAGAAACTGGCACAATTATTCGAATATTATTTGCTGTTATTTGGGCTAGTTAAGACAAGTTCTTTAGAACAAGAAAAAATTCAGCTAGGGTAAGATCCATTATGTTACAATTAATACTGTCTGTCTGCATCACAGTCTCAAAAGAAGATAATTTATGGTAAGGGATCTGTCACTCTTAAAGGTATAATAAAGAAGTATTAACGGCCTTTACCTTCTAGGAGTTTAGATGTTAAATTCTGTTGAAGCTGATCAAAACGTATCTGGTTTTCGAAACTATTAATGAAAAATGGAACCGGCTTTAATAAGTTTTTAATTCAATACCTTATCTACATCTTTTTAAATATTATATTGCCTTCGGATAGATATTTTAGATGCAAATGCACTAATACGCAAAAAAAGATTAGAAAAGATAGAAAAGATATTAGAGGTTAAGTAAGATGTGGTGTATGCTAAGCTAAAAGAAAGCCTTAGTTCTATCTTTGTTTATAATTTATTCTTTTAAGAAATATTACAGATGTAGGTACTTATCAATAGTATTTAATTTTGAACCTAAAAACTTTTAAAATCAAAATAAAATATTGTTTTTCTGTGTCCCTTAAAAATCGTTAATTATAAAACATAAAATTGATAATTAAATCCTTACTGAACAAAGTCTAAATATAAAAAATTACAAAGAGCAAAAGAGATACTTACATTTTATAATTACAAATATATTTTCATATAAATAGCAGTATATTAATAAATTAACTGAGTTTTTGATGAATCCTAAACTCTAAACACGTAGCCGATGAGTTTAAAATTATTTTCACAGATCACTATTTTAAAAAAAGAAACAAAATACAAAAAGGTTTTAATGTCCTTATTAAAATCCATTATAGGTAGCCTTAGCTTTAATTATATTTTAAAATACTATCAAAACAACATTTGTATTATTTATATACATATACATATAAATATATCTTTTTGTTGCAATAAATTACTAATTATTATATATTTTACCCATTTATTAAATTTCCGTTAATAAAATAACAGACGATTAGAAAGATTAATCGTCTCTTCTATTAAAATATTTTATCTTACAAAAGAACTAAAAGACTCATACAAGCTTAGGTTTCTTGCTTCTATTTGGTTAACATACATTTCATTAGCATCGGAAAGGACTTCAACATAGGATGACCATTACAGTAGTTATTACCCGGAAAACTATCTAATTCACGTCTCTAATAATAATCTCGTCTGCCCGAGATCACGGATACTGCAAAGTAACCGAAACGTCGGGAGTATGTAGTTTTTTTTAAATAATAAAATATGCGTAGTATAATCCGAAAAATGTTAGTTTTATTTAAACTAATACTCGCGAAAGTCTTAGATTTCACTGTTTACTTTTTATTATTTATGTCAATTTTATTAATACCTACTACTCGTATTTTAATTAAACTAATATTTTTCGGATAAACTACGCGTGATTTATTTTTGTAAAAACTACATACTCCCGACGTTTCGGTTACTTTTCAGCAACCGTGATCACGGGCAGACAAGGTCAATCACGCGTAGTTTATCCTTTAAAATATTAGTTTCATTTAAATGAATTAAACTCGCGAAAATCTTAGATCTCATTAAACTACTCGCATTTTTAAAATAAATAAAAAAACGAACACATGCTCGTTTAATCACAGTATGAAATAAATTAATTGTAATTAAATACGACTTCTATAGATTTTAAATATTTGAATTTCTTATATTATTAGTTTATATTTAAATACTATTGCATTAATTACAAATAAATATCTTACACTATCGAGATTGGTAAATAGAAAACGGCATTTGGTTAAACGATTACACACATTATGTGATTTGTTTTGAAATTAAAAGGGGACTACGTTGTAATTTAAGTTGACAAACTATATAAGTTTAAAAGTGTGTTTAATAGTTTTACCAGTATATAAAAAATATTAAAATTGACAGGATCGAAAGTATCGTTCATCAATCTATTTGTTTGTTAACCTTAATTTAATGTTTTGAGGTGATTTTCATTACTTTTAGTAGTATAATATAAAACTGGTACCTAAATATGTTGATGTTAATATATAAATTATACAAGAAAGTGACAAGATTTATATGCATCCTCTCGTTGATGAACCTGCATGGTTATGACATCATACGTCATGTTTAAGCATTGAACAACGTGCTTGTCGCGCCTCTCTTAACTTTACCTAAAATTATTATTAATAAAAAAAATCCAACAAGTTTAATAGCAAGATGAGAAAAAGTAACGAATAAGCTAATAAATAATGCAGACTAGGTGTACCACGTCTTACTTTTAAATAAGATGATAATTTTACAAAACAAAACAATTTTCTTTTGTTAAATATCTTCTAAAATGATTTTGTGTAACAGTTATAAATATTAAGATTCATGAAACATTATTTTAAGGTTAATTAAAGCTATTGAACTGATTGATACTTGTAGCTTTATTTTACATTATATACAGCCTTTTCAGAAGTCTTTAGTCTCTTATATTATCTAAAATCCATTTCATGTAATAGGATACTCTAGTGTATACTCCAGGAAATCCTCCAATCCCACAACGCTTGGAGCCGTAAGACACTATGCCCCGTTGAACGTATCTGACTCCAACAGATTGTGTTCTTCCAGGGTACATCAATGGTCCTCCAGAATCACCACCACAGGAGTCTTTATCCACAACTCCTCCTGCGCACAGTTGAGTATCGTAAATTTGAAGCGATCTGCGAAAAATATGAACTACAATTATAAAATTATGAAAACACAAAATAAGAATTTAATCAACACAAAATCAAATCCAGAATTAAAAAATCATGACGACGTTTCATTGGAAATTATTTCATAATTTGAAAAATACTACAAGAATAATAGAAACAATAAAAGAAAAAATATCTCTCCGCAAAGTGAATGACTTTTAAAACATATTGCATAAGTCGGTTCCAAATTTATATGCAAAGTCTAGATATTTGTGACCTTTAAACTGACCCGTGATAAACCGACTGGCACTGCGAATTGGTGAGTATTGGTAGATCAACACTGAGCAGCACAGGTGACTGAAGTCCGTCCTCGGTGGTGCCCCATCCTGCCACTACACCCTGCAAACCTTCCAGCTGCTCTGATAACAATGTTGGTGTCGTCGGCAAGCAGATTGGTTTCATGCTGTCTGTAGAATACACACGTTAGACAAGCTCAAATTCAAAATTATTTGTTTTTAATTTTGACTTAAAATAGTGTTAATCAAAGAGGAACTTCAACGGAGCTGAATATTCGGGCTAAAAACTCTTTTTTTCTCCAACACTAAAGATAAAGTTGGCTACAAAAATGTTACCAATTGTTTTTTTCACAAACTAACACTATTCCTAAGATATTGCCATTCTAAAACACCAGATACGTATGTATGTACATAATAAATTACTACATTAATATACATCTACATCCAAATTTTATTTATATGCGCGTTTAAATTTACAATTTTATACGAATGAAATGAGAAAAAACTCTAAAGTATAAGGAAAAACGACAGGCCATACCTTTCCACACCCTTCTCCCACTTAAGGTACTACGAAGTAATGCTCTTATTGAACTTATGTAGAGTGATTTCAAATGAAACGACTTATGTTGAATGTTTTATTTTTTCAAGTAAACATGACATACGTTTTAGTGGTCGCGGATGTACATTACATTTTAAGCACTCTTTTATTTTAAATGACTATAATGGTACTTTATTTTTAACTAAATTGCCTTGCTAAATGGACTATTAATTTTAAAATGAAATATTTATTAAACAGCGAAAAGAAATATATCTATTTTTTTTTTAATTTTATCTGTTTATCCCAAACGCCTACACCATTCGACATTACATAAGTTAGTACACTTATTCGGAAATCTTTAGAACGGGTTACAAACTATAAATATTTGTGAGTGTTCCATTTTTTGCTTTCATTTATTGAAAAAAAATAATGATTCATGGAGATTTGAAAAAAAAAATCTATTGGCAAGTATGATACTTTGGTACAAAATATGCTTTTAAACGTATTGTTTAAATATTTACTTTGTCAAAGTGAATATTTCTCTTTCTATCTCATAAACATTTGCCATCTACAGCTAAGGTAAAAAAATATTTCTCCTTAATACAGCCACTTGGTCGCACAAACCAAATTTTTCTTTCCCTAGGGTCTATAGCAACGATTGTAATTTAAATTTAAATATGTGTTATACAATCGTGCAATTTTATTTATTAAGTACGGCTTGTAAATAAATTACCTTACAGAATTTAAATACAAAGCAAGTGATACAATACTAACCCAAGGTGAAATCTACTGGTTCTGAGAGCCTTATTAAAGCAATATCATCTCTTAGCCTCGTGGGAGAATACCCCGGATGAGGTATAGTCTCATCTATAGATACATTCTGTGAATACAGAAAATAATCTATTAGTGGAATCAAACCAGCCCAACAAACAAGGCTCATTTAAAACTCATATTTTTTCCTATAAATTTGACATGGAAAGCAATAATATTAACGTAGTACAGAAACTAAATGATATGAAGAGCATTATTAATTATATTTTAACTAATGTAAATAAAGGTACAAAACTTGTTCATGTACATTCGTACATGTACATTTATAAATTGAAGGTACAGTTAAGCTAAGCTTAGAAAAGGTCATAACCTACCCGAACTCTTGGTGCACAAAACACTTCTCCTTCAACCCTCTCACAATCTGGGTCAGACCTAATGTCGTACTCTCCAAGGATGACGTCACGTAATGTCAGTCTTGATCCCAGGAATGACACACAGTGTGCTGCTGTCAAGATGTACCGTCTGGTTATAATAGTACCACCGCAACTTAATTTTGTACCGCGAGCTGAAAATTGTGCAATTAGGTTTATCAATAAATAAATATATAACCATACAAAATTTTGCGATGGGGTATACATTTTTTAATCATATTATAATTTGTAATTACTTCTCAAGGGTTAGGGAATTTTTGTAAACCAAAATTTACTTGTGCGTACACCAATGAAAAAACCCATTGACTCATTTCTACTTCAGTATTGAAGATTGGATAAGTGAATCAGCCGGTGTGACAAATATATCTTCGTGTGGTTAAAGTGAATAATTTTGAATTATAAAAAAACCTACAAAATTAAAGTGCACTCATTATATATATTTTTCTCACATTAAATAATAAAACATTCAGAGTTCTAATATTCTAAACGCCCATTATAATTTTAATTAGTTGAATAAATATAAATTGAAAGGCGACTGTTATTTAATGCTTTATATAAATATCGTGATCGAATTAGACATAGACGGGTATACATTGGTTACGAAGATGATTTTACAAGGAGATATACTTATATGATAAAGCACTGACTCATTATCAAAATGGGATGAATCGATTTCAAAAACTACTAAGATCCAAAAAAAATTGTGAATAACTTACGAGAGTCGTATGACAGTAGCACCATCCACGGCATTTCAAATAGCCTTGTCCTATTTCCTCCGAAAATCCTGTCATTTTCAATGACACCGCAATTCGTTGGTAGCAGATTTAGTTTTGGGTGATAGCGAATATCCGGTATGGAGTCTATTGTATTTGCACCACTTTTATCATCAACTCTATTTTTTCCTGTATCAATATCGTCATTATTATAAGGTTTAAGTAACCCATTATGATTTGGATCTCCCGTATCTCCAGGGTTAGAAATACAGCAAACCTGAAAATAGTGATAGGTATTACTATTTTGCAAAAATTACCATTAGAAATCTACAAGCTATGGAAAACTCACTTCAGTTAGATTTATAGTTAAATAAGAAATATCTAAGTTATTTGATTTAAACACCTCTTTGTAATACAATGAAGATAATATCTGAATTTACAAATCTTTACATATAAGTTAAAAAAGAAAGATATATCTCCAGACAAATCCATATTCGATAATGCCTTCACGTCCATAATTGGCCATTAATTTTATATACTCACCATAGGCTCGTCATCGTCGAAGCCACACGAGAGGTTTTGTAGTTTTCTTCTCAGATACGGCGGCATCGGTGTTCCAGCATCTTGGATCTCATTAACTAAATGAGAACATTGTGAGAGCAACCTACAAATCCCAGGTCGACCGTTGACCGTGCAGCTTTCACCAGAATATACTGCAATGTAATAATATTATCTTAGTATTTTTTTAACCATATTTATGCTCAACCGAAAAATCTTCAAGAGAGACTCTTTTCCTTTTTTTAATCTATTGGCAAAGAATTGGTTGGTTATGTTTTTTCCGATTTCTTTCATTTAATTTAGATCTAATGCTATTCAATTATATTTTTATGACTAGTACCATAATCATATTCTGTATTTTAATGTTTCTAAAGATGTATTTGATAGGTCATAACGTCGAGTTGTTCATATATATTTTATTTCCTAATAAATTGAATTAATTTATTAACAATATATTATACAATATTTAATATTCATTTTATTTCTTTACACGTAATTATCTTTATCTGATCAAACAAATTTTTTTATTATTTAATAGTTACTGTTACACATATTTTTAATTTATTATCAAATTTAGTAATTTAATATGTCTGTTTCTATCTTTATTATAAAAAAATTATTCTCGATCGACTTTATATACGAGTACCTTTATTTAAGTAATTGTCATTTCTAAATTTTTGAAATGAAATCACGTTAGTATTCTGTAATCTTACTTTATTTTAGAAATTTGTCTTAAAAAAATATTTGCTATGGTAAAATATATACCTATAAAAATAATGTAAAACTATTCGATATTATTCGAAAAATTGAATAGAAAACATTTTATGAATCAGGTATTTTTCTAAGGTTACGAAAAACATTAATAATTTATGAACACGTGTTATTGACTCGAACTAAATGTGATGTTTTGTTATCTTTGTGGTTTCCTGTATGCGGGATAACCTAAGCTATAGACTTATCTGGTTCGATATAATAACATAACAGAATTATAAACAAATAATAATTAAAGGAAATGCTTATGTAACTTTATTCACAGTTACATTTGAACGCAGTTAAGGAATAAGTATTATTATTTATAAAATCGCTATCATTATTAAATAAAATCATATAATAAACCAATTCAATGATTGTTTATCTTCGTTTCATAATATATGACTGTAAAGTAAAAAATATATCTATAACAACAAACAATTAAAAATCAAACTATTAAGCAAATAATTCTTCATGACGTTAATTTTTTCAAACATCCTATCAGTGAAAATACAAGGAGCCCGAGAAATTTCATTCGCCGAGCGATAAAAATTTATTTTTTTGCAATGAACGGTTATCCGAGTAATAAATACATTATTCAAGTTTCATGTTATCCAAGTAACGGAAGTTATGTTGACCTTATATCGGTATTAATAAACACAACAAAAATTACCAATTCAAAGATTCGTTCTAAATAACGTAAACGATAATCAATTAATGTGAAATTAATTTGATTAATCCGCTAATGAGATTTAATTACGATCTATTGGTCACAGCATATCTTTGCATTCTAATTACTTTCCAAGCGACCTAAACAATAATAGGTTTATACTCACAACAGTCGGCGGGCACAAAGATCAAGATCACTACACACACAAACCAAACAGACAACATATTCACACAATGATATATCGATAACTCATGAACCTGTCAGTCACGGACTACACGAAAAGCATATCTAAAATTAATTTTATTGATTAAAACAATTAATGAAAACACCAATGACATCATTAGGAATCACCGCAGATGTGAGACGTATTATACCGAGTCAATTTATCAGAAGCGATAAAACTAGGCAGATGTCGTTTCTGTGTTCCGACTGGTTTTCTTTGTTCGTTATTTATTTTGTACAAGACGAGTTCAACGATGTGAGAGCGTAAGAATAACTAAACAGTTGAGAAACAGTGCACAAATACAGGTTATGCGGGTAAAAACATGGGGGGACATCGCTGATCTTTGATTCACTTGGGTACGTGCGCAGCGTATGAATCCGCAGTTAAATTTTAACGACAACAAAGAAGTGAACGTCACTCGGCGTCACCGTATCACAAGTTATTGGGTACTCGATTCGACCTGCTTACAATACGCTTCGTAAATAATACATTATTAAACACCGTAGTTGTTATGTATGGTTAATTTTCCTTATATATAAATAAAATGAAATAAATTATATTTAAAAGAAATGAAATAAGATAAAAATTCACCAAAAAATTCTTTGCTTAGTCTTACTTGCTTTTACACTAATCAATTTCAGTGCTAAATATACTCTTCTTGAATTTGCTTTATTTATGCATAAAATTATTGTTAAATAAATAAATAAATGATTAACTGGTCGCAAATAAAACAACAACACTTGAATTTGTTTGATCATTTTCTTAACAGAAAAAAAATATTTACAGAAATAATACTTGTCAGAAAATACTAACGAATAAAAATCACCTTATCTGAGACAGAAAAGATTAAAAACCCTTAGAAAGATCACCCACAGAAACTTTATATCAATTTTTAACCTACATATTATATGCTATTATAATGACTAACAGTATTATATTTTGTTCTTGTAATATAAACGTTAAAGTGTAAAGACGTATGGACATTTATTCCTATCAGGAGCTGCTGTTCTGATTTTCATGAGATTTTACTGTAACGTAGGTCATATAACCTTTTTTTGACATTATTATTCTATTCCACAAGTGACTAAACTGCCAAATACAAAATGTAATCCAATCCATACAAGCCATAAATTAAGAGCTCACGTTGTAAAATGTTTTTATTATGTGATGTTCAAATTTGGAAAATCTGAAAAGCAATATTATAAATAATACATTGTTTTTCACCATATCGTTATTTGAAATTTAAATCAAATTCTGTATTACATTAAAGTTACTATGTATAAATTTATTTTATTTTAAAATTCAAGGCGGATCAGTCGCGAGCAACTACTTAACGATTGCTTAATTACTTTGACACATCCGTACGATATGAGCAGTAATTATAAGGAACTTTTCCGATTATTAGGTTGGTATTCGCATTAATAATGCGATAACAATAATACTTTAATATTTCGACGAATACTTCAAGTTATTTTTATTATTTTTCAAAGAAAACAAATGTAGGTACGGCACCTATGAACTAAAGAAAAATAAAGTTAATATTCTATTTATGAAAACTAAAGATCCTAGAACGTAATACAGCTATTTTGAATTAGACAGTCCATAGATTAGATGAGTTGAACGTCCTAGTACTATTATCTCACCAAGGTCATACCCAAAGCACCCAGTAAAACAGCATTCATTTTATTAATTACTCAAAATTCAAATTGGCTTTACAAAATTTCCACTCGTCATATTTATGGCGAAAAAAATATTAATATTCCGCAAGCTGCATCCTAATATGAAACATTAGTAAATATTTTTGGTAAGATACCAGCAGAGTCAGTCTTGTTATTTGTCATCGACCACCAAGGATTCTCATTGTTTTGTGAGCTGCTCTCGATAGAAACAGGAAGTATAACTGTATCTTGAATTCTGGTAGTGTGATCACGGACATTCGATTTTAAATTTTGATAAGCATAACCCAGGTATTAGACAATTCCCAGCTTCATTTTCAATTGAAATTAGGATATTGTATAAAGATAAAGAAACAAATAAATGGAGTTTTTAATTTCACCGCAACACACAAAAAATGCGTTACAGGTAAGATATAAAACAGCATCCTATTTAAATCATTCGTCTCAGCTTTTACTACACGAGGTTTTAATTTATTGACAACAATAATTTACGTCAAATTAATACGCTAAATAATTACGTTACGTAAATAAAACGAATTAAATAAATAAACTTTTAAAGTAAAGTCACAGAAAAAAAAATCTGCTGTATATATATATATAAATATATTTCATAAGATATTGAGATAATTTCATTTTAATAGAATTACGGTGTTTTTAACGCGAAGTACAACAAAAAATAAATATAGCAGTTCCAGCCATTACACACGAAACCACAAGATTATAAGTAAACGAGGAAATTCGGTTTATTCTAATGAAAAACTTTGGTACTGTAAGTAAGATATTCTTCTATCGTATTTTTAACATGTTCTAGGAAGAAACATTTTGGAATAATTTGTTGTGATTCACAATACTTCCAATTTTGTGTATTTACTTCTCAAAACTGAATTAAAAGTGACTTCCAATGTTTCGGCACTTCGTAATTATTGTTGAAATTAAATGAACCAAAGAAATCTTAATATTTTATTTTTGTGCTTAAATTTAAAACTATAAAATATATGTTTCGGTAATCAAAAGAATAAAATAGCAAAAACTGTGAACTAATGGCCTATATCAAATTATTAGTCTACATTTTGTATCGCAGCTGACTCTGTCTGAGTAGTGTGTGCTGCACTTTATGACAAAAAAAATCTAAAATTCTAGCCCTTTCATCCTATTCTTCTTTCAAATTCCTCTTCATTTGTAATGATCCCTAAATATATAACCATAATTACAAGTACAGACGTACATTCAGGTATATGTGTAGATTCAGTCCAAATTGAATATTATGAGCGGACTGAAATTAATAATTCAAGTATTAATTTTATTCAACATCGCATTTTAATAGCGTTATAATATTAATATATGCACATTAGTGGCCATTTCTCATCATAATTTTCAATACTAGGTGAAATGTGTGGCGGAACAAATCAGTTCTCAATGCATTCGGCTGCATTGCCAAAGGACCGTCGCATGCGAAAAAAAAAAACATTTGTTGTTCATTTAGTCTATAATGAACTGTAAATGGATATATGTATTCATTTTATTCTTACGTATCGGTGACACTGGTAAGCATATTATATTAAGAAAATTACATACATGTTTATAAAATATATTTGTTCTGAGTTATTTAAGGAATAGTTTCGTATACGTTAAATGTGAATAAAAATATCTTTTTCGCTACGTATATTACGGTATGAATAAATAAACACGTTTAATAATTTAATAACATAAATATAATGATATATATTTTGATATAACTAGCCGAAAGAAAAAATATAAGATATTAACGCAATGACTTACATTAATTGTAATTAATTAGTGTAGAGTAAAAAATTAAAAAAAAAAAAATTAATTATGTTTGAACTTCTATAATTAACTGCTTTTGAAATATTTTGTAATATTGAGATAAATTTGGAAAATTTCCTACCAAGATTCGATTTTAAATTATGATTGATAATTTGATGTTCAACAAAACGATAATATGGTATTGAATTAGAAAAACAAATTTTATTTCGTATTAATCATTTCACACAAAGTACCGATGAGTTTTTTACAACTCATGTATCATATACCGGTTCATAATATAACTGTTTATCAAATATCAACTAGCATTTATACTACAAATATATATATAGAAACATTCAAACAAATGTGTCAAATAAAGTCAGTCATTATAATATCGTCTCAGGCTTGTTCGTCATAAGTCGTATGACGTAAAATCACGGTTTTCTTTATAAATTATTTAACAATAAATTATTTTATTTTTAGTTTCAAAGCATATTTTTAAGAAATATTTACTCTTTTTCTATTCAGCCGACGATGAATGGGTTGGAATTGCTAATCATAAAACTTGGGAATTTTTGGATACCTTCGATTGTGGATTTAATTTCGTCGATCGTATTATTGGGGGATTAAATGCAGCACCAAAACAATTTCCTTGGATCACGAGACTGGGTTATTCCAGTAAGTTATTTAACGTAACCATAATTTTCTATTATGCAACGTTAAAACCTGTAACAATTAAACTGATATTTAGATGTTAACCAGATTTCCAGAATATTTAAGGAGTGATACACAATCATTCTTTAATTTTTGTTATTTCAATTGGACTTCAGATAATTTTGCTTCATACTTTAATAACACTTAACAATCTATTTACCATCCACTTGCTATAAAAAAAATTAAAAAAAAACTATTAAGTTTTGAGGTTGGGATCGTTTAGGGAATGTTTTATAATACTTAGATTTAATCATATAGTTTCTTTTCGATTTTGATTGTTCGCTATTTATGTGCATGAAATATATAAATTTCAGGCAATATTATACAGAATGTAAATTTATAGCCCCTGTTATTCTATTTACAACACTTTAAAAAAATGGTTTTTTTTCTACGTCCGGCCCGTCTGTATTAAACGGCCACAGTGACCTTTAGACGCCGGAAATACCAGGAATATTAGAATCAGTTTCATCATCATCATCATCATCATCATCATTAGCCTATCGGAGCCCACTGCTGAGCAAAGGCCTCAGAATCAGTTTACCGACCCTTGAAATTCCACTAGCAGAATCCACTTCTGTATTCTCTTGGGGAAACCTCAGTAGGTTAAATCCAAATAGTGAGAGGTCACGAAAGGAAACTCCTCTGAGATTGTGTCTCTTGTCCTCCTCCTCCTCGTCTTGTATTTCTTGTCAATATTCAGCACTTAATTTATGTAATAAGATGTAAATTCAGACTGAATTTATTATACTAAATTATCTATTGGCATCTCTATAACCTGGATCCACGATACAAGTTCGAATAGACAAATTGGTTTCATTACGTTTATTAAAAAGATATTTCTCGTCAATGTCAATGAAAGACCAATTTATTATATGTATATTCTAACATAATAAAAAATAAAATTATAACACAGTAACCCTCTGTCTAGAGTGTGATACTTTTTTATAGTTTAAGAGTAACAATAAAGTTGACTACTTTATTATATTTTAATTTCTATTTTTTTTTTCCAGCCCGAGAAGAAAAAGAACTGGATTGGATGTGTGGTGGTGCGCTCCTATCTGACCGTCATGTTATCACAGCAGCGCATTGCGTTGTGAGCTCAATCGAAGCTAAACTGTAAGTTATTTTAAAAACCATATTGCTTATAAAGTGGATGATGAAATAATTTGTGGTAATTCATTGGCATTCCTCAATGATGACTTGGCCGCAAATTATCCAGGTTTTTTTTTTTTCTTAGAGAGCAATAATTTTACCTGTTATTTAAAAATTTCGTGATGACAATCTGCAAATATTAGTTCTACTTAAGGTACATCCGTTTCAACTCTCGGACAATTATCTTAATTTTAATGAATTTTATATATAAACGGCTTAGCTAATTGGAAGTATCCAAAAAAAATCTTGAAATTTTGAAATCTATCGTTTATTCTGTTAGAAAGACAATCCATTTAGCCTTTTTAGTTTTCCTCTTACCCTAAGACGTGCTTGAATAAGTTTGCTGGCATTTATTATATTACAGGGTAAAAATTCGTATGGGAGAGTACGACATTAGAACAAACCCGGATTGTCAATTTAACAAATGCGCCCCTCCAGTCCAGGATCGCGGTATAAAAACTATTATAAGTCACCCAAATTTTAACAAGCCAGCTTTTCACAATGATATAGCAATCATCGTTCTGGATGAACCCGTAGAAATGAATGGTAAGTATAGAACATAATGATATCTAAGACTTTCGCGAGTTTTATTCATTTAAAAGTATAGAACATGCTTACTTATAGTAAACCTTGAATATACATGATGCTAAAGCTACAATTTGATAAGTAGTGGCATTGAAACACGAATTAATTTTCTTTCTAATTGAAGATTTTCTTATAAGTAAATACTAGTTGATTACTCACCAGAATCCCTATTCATATATTCGGGACATTCACCTGCTATCGCGTAATAACATTTGCGTGTCCTTAAAATACAATCAACATCCTTGCCTGAATATGTTTATTCCTACTTACTGATGCAATTGTAATAACTACATTTATAACAAACATTTCAGATAGTTATCCTATTCTAAGTAATAATATTATTACTATTTTATCTGTTTTATATTTGTATATATTTTAAGACTATGTTATACCAATTTGTTTGCCGCGGGAGGAGCAAATACGTCAGTACTTAGAACTAGGAGAAAAGTTAATAGTAGCTGGCTGGGGTAAAATGAATATGACTACAGACGAAAGAGCTAAAATACTACAATATGTAACTGTAAGTTAAATGATGTTACATAATTTGATGTCTTTAATGCATAAAATTTTACATTAATCTATTTGAAGGTACCTGTCCTGAAATTAGAAATGTGCAATACTTTTGGAAAGCGATTCACTTTAGCCGAATCGGAAATATGCGCGGGAGCACAAGAACACAAGGACGCATGTGGGGGCGATTCAGGGGGTCCTCTAATGAAGGCAAGTACTTTTTTTAATTAGTTTACATAAGGATATGCTTAACAGAAGTTTACAATGTCACACTTCTATGAAGCGTTAGATGTTTCTCATACAACAATATATGGTAAATACTGTAATATCCGAAGTTTTATGAATGAACACCTGGTAAAGTTCCATATTTTATATGATGCACATAATTTTCAGTGAGCAATCAGCACACTGAACTCCTACAACGAGATTAGATCGTCAAGCTATGACAGTTTTCAGTTTTTCAGTCATTGGTTTTCTCAGATTATAAAACTGTGTGTATTTTGTTGGACAAGACGAACTCGTTCTAATGGTACTATGAGTAAAAATTTACTTACGGACATTAAAATGTGAAATTTTACTTGTTAAAATAAATATAAGTTACGTTTAAGTTAAAAAATATGGGTTAATAAAAAATCTTAAACTATTTTTATTATATTAACCCTATGATAATATGCAATACTATTTTTCATTCTTGCTGCAATTATGAATACTTTACGGTCCCATGTATTATTAATTTATAAGATGAATGGGTTATTTGTGCTATAAACTGCTATTTAGTTCCCAAATATGTCACCAATATAATATACAACATTATAAAATGACTTCTAAGAAAGATCTCAACACAAATATAAGAATTGCTAAATTTCAATCGCAGGTTTTTGACACACAAGATGGACCTAAAAGCTTCTTAGTTGGAGTCGTATCATTTGGTCCAACAATTTGCGGCATTAGAAAACCAGGCGTGTACACATCGATCAAGTTTTTTCTCGGCTGGATTCTTGATAATTTGATATAATTTATAAATATACGAATGCGATCCCTTAACAAAATATTGAGCTTTGTTTTCGTTTCAAAACATTGTTTGAAAGTTTTATTTTCGTCAATAATAATAATATTAAAACTATGGTATTTTGTTTGATTCAAATGTAATGTGGTTAAGTAGAACTACTTTAGATACTCATGTAATTAGATTGATACCTTTAATCAAAATTTTAATACGGACATTATGATAAGATAGCCTATTCCGGCAAAAGTGAATTGGGAGTAGATTTAACTAACTTCTGAAATCTGATAAGGTGTATATAAAGGAATTAGCGTATGTGAAAAAGAGAGAACTATTTTAAAGACGATTTTATTAATTTAGAAAATCTAATCTAACGATCTAAAATATAACCATCTTATTGTAGATGGACGCAAAATCAAGACAAGCAAAGTGATTGTGTAGAACCATACTACAAACCAGACATTCATATGCTTTTAAGCGAAAAAAACATCACTTGCGTCTTAAAATATTACTAAACAGATTAAAAGGCTTCATACATTAGTAAAAACAAAATATCAGACAATCTATTTCGTTACACAGTTAGTCATTATCAAATCTTGAATCTTATTAGTGCTAACTTAATTTTCAGACTCATTTTCCTAATCCTCTTTTCCTAAGTTTAGCTTTTGTACCTCAAATGACATAGTATATATAAAATAAACTAGATTTATATATGAACATAAAGGAAAATGACTTTTAAACACTAAAATTTTTAAATCAGACAAAATCTTCCATTATATAATTTATTTTTAATCCCCAACGAAAAAAGAGAGGTATTATAAAGTTTTGAGTTCAATATCTGTGTGTTTGTGTGTGCATCTGTGTGATTTGCAACGTAGCTCTCAAATGGATAGATCGATTACGATGCTGGGTTTTTTTCATTGAAGGCATGTTTCCTCGTACTGGTCCTTATCTATGTTTGGTTAATATCGGTCCAGCAGCGTAACAGTATTAGGTCTTTTTGACCTCTAATCACTGAGAAAATAATTGTCACATGCTTGCCCGTCTAATCGTTAAATGACAATTAATACGTAGGGGGTTTTTTAAATTAACTTAAATTTTGTTTCTTTTATTGTATAATCAGGCACCTCTTCAGTAACCCACTTAAAATAAATTAACTTGGTTATTTTATTAATTCTTTATTACAACCGAATTTATCAATATTCATAACATTGCAGTGTCTGTTTGGAATATTGGAGTAACTTTTTTTTCTACGGTTTTTTCTGCGATACGTACACCAAAATTAGATTTATTTAAATTTTTGTCTGTCTGCATGTTGGTTTGTTCCGGCTAATCTTTTAAATGGCTAGATACATTTTAAGGGGACTTTTATTTTCAAGTCGCCGATGTAATACAAGTACACATGAGGTCGCAGGTAACAGCTAGTTTTAAATAAGTGGGGAAACATTAAATATTCGTTATATGTATATGTTACGCTCAAAGATCAAAAACGCTTAGTGAGCGGAAAAATAGCTCACAAAACGTTGTGGTTACAGTAAAACATTCATATGGCGAAAATCGTCTTATGGCTCTAATGAAAAGGCACACGACAGGTTGTTGAAATCACAGAAAGACCAAATGGCCAAACTCGTACTTAACGCGTTGTGGCAATAAAGAAAAGCTATGTCGCGTATGTGATATTATTTGACTAGGACGCACACTAATTTCCGAACTGGATACTACTAGGCTTAGACTGGAATCGTTTTGTCTGACTGGAATTGTCGATCTTCGAGCGTGACATTGACAACAATGATTCATCAAGAAATCATATTCATAAGTAATAAATATGATTGCAGAAATGCGTTTAATAACAATGCGTTTACTAAACGAAAAGATATGTTGTAACGCTTGACATATACTAAAAAAATATATTAAAGTTTATTAAGGAAATGCTAAAATATATATATTATCTATAGTAGTAGTATATTAGAGTACTCCATTGCCACGACGCGTTCAGATCGAATAGCATATAAGCCAAGACACGAATTTCGCTGCTTGGTCTCTCTGTGATTGCTACAACGCATCGTGCTCGATTTTAAAAGAGATATAACACGAATTTCAAAATATGATTGTTTCACTGTGACGACAACGCGTTGTGAGCTATTTTTAAGCTGACTGAGTCTTTTCAGTCTTTGAGCGTAACATATATAAAGATTTATAATTCTTCCCAATAAAAAAAATATTTAATTCTACTACTATCTATATTCATAAAATATCAAAGAGATTAAATTACTGAAATGACAGATAAAAAATAAACAATAAAAATTCCTTACAGGAAATGTTTTATTTTTCTCTGTTTTGTGAAATAATACCTACTCACAAATGCTACAGTAGTATTTCGGCTTTAACATGTTTGCTTGTTTTTTTTTTTATTTTATTTGTTTGTACGTCTAAGTAAAGTTATAAGTAATAAAAGATATTCAATTAGTCTCTATAACTACCAACTATCTTAACTCGATAACGAATAATATAAATTAGTAGTATGGTCAATTTGACGAAGCCAACATTATTTTATACTCTTTCAATAGTGGACGTAGTCTCGGTAAATTTCATGAAACACATGCTATCTCGCCCTTTTTTTCGAATATTTAACTTTTCTATGTGGAATGGATGTGAACATTTTTTTGTTAAACCCCTCCACCGTTGCTTTTTGGTCATGTCTTATAAAAAATATGAGTTTCATTTAATGGAATAATCTACATTATGCAGCATCAGCGGTAATGCTTGCAGTAATTTTTGTTCAAAGCTCTTGCTCAAATATCATCTCTTAAATTTGAATCATTTGGGTATGAACTTCAGCAAGTAACCACCACAAAATAAGATAATCGACTCGCTTATTTTACCCATCTTCAAAATGAAAACCAATACCGGACAAGAAAATCAAAGTATGGATTTCTTTTACTTATAATTTTTAAATGTTCCTTACAAAAAAAAAAAAAAAACAAATATTTTAATGCGAAAATTTCAGAAACGAGTACAACCTACTTGTGACGTTAAATTATAGACTTTATCAAATTTTTCACAAAAAAATTCAAATACTTGGGGTATCATGAGAAATTTTAATCACAATCACGAGTCGTGTCTTGACCTTGAAAAAAAATGTGGTGGTTCAAATGAAATGATTATGAATTAATTCTTTGGTGAGTAAAGCGTGATAAAAGTTAATCAGATCTTAAGGCTTCTAATGATTAACATCATAGTGGATGTAAGGAGAAATTTCTTATTACTACAACTATCTATCTTACAAGATTTTTTGCGCTCACTCAATTTATAATGTTTGAGGACTATTGTTAATATTTAAAAATTCATAAGTAATGGAACATACCAATTCTATTTAAAATAGAATTAGAAACGCTAGCATGGGTTAAGTTCAGATTATGAACCAAGCTGTAAACTAATGCAGAATGGGTCGGATACTTCTGGGCGATGTAATGCGGGTTTCTTTATTTATTCTGCAAAAACATTTTACAATAATGAATCCTTCCATCTGGTGAAATTTAATTAAAGAAATATCCTTTTGACCGGGCATCGGACCACACTTTCTTTTATGGCATATTTGATTAAATATAAAATTAATCATTTTTTATCATACAAGTGTATTAAGTAATTTTTATCATATTATACAAATATTATTTTGACAACGTTTTAACTTATAGGTATATAGGTACGTACATATAGAATATTATATATGTATGTGATGATATTAAATATATAAAATATATTTATTATGTGATTCCTATTAAGGGTAAGTTATTAATAAGTGTTGTAAAATGTAAATATCACATTATAAAAGCGGAAAGCTTCAAATCTTTCATTATATTGCTCATAGAAGTGAAAAATTAACAATTAGTAGGTAATATTCATTATCTGACTGTAATCATTTTGACTTACGTTAAGGTCAGGATGAGGTTCCCAGAATTCATAAGTTAATAGGCCCAACTGCAGTCGAATATTAAGTTATTTATTTAAGTTAAACTCAATTTAATATTATTCCAGCAAATAAGAAATACTATAACGATATCACTAATACTTGGATATAGTTTTTAGGAATAAAACCACTGCTTTAATTTCAACTTCATTGTCTAAAATTTTATTATACAAAGACCATAATTGTTCTATTAACAAATATAATTTCTGCAGGCACTCTCAAAAATTCATACTTACGACATTCATCTGTGAACTACTGGAAGAAATGAGGACAATAATTTAAAAAGTTAGCTGCCTGTGTTGTCATATTGAAAATACAGACAAATAACATTATATACGTGATAAGAATTGTATTTACCATGAAGACAATATAGGAAGATCTGTTGGATAAGAAGAATGACGTCTTTATCATAAAAAACCATCAAACCAAAAATCAAACTCACGCATAACTCCAACTTTCCCATCACGTAATGCAATTCAAGCTAATAATATTTACATTATTATATGTATTTTATATACATATATATTATAGCTTAACGGTACGTTCTGTCAGTTTGCACACAGCGCGGTCTCGGTTCGGTATTGTGTTAAATTATATAACGAAAATAAAATAATAATAATGGATAAGATAATTTTAGCCATCCCACTGACTATCGTTATAATTGCCACAGTTTATTCCGGTAAGTTATACGAAATCTTATTATTGTCTAATATACATCGTATGTTTTGAATCTATATTTTGTTTTGTTTTTATATTCGGAATACATGACATCTAGCAAGAGCACAACTAGAAGAATATAAATGATTAAACCTTCCAAACCTTCAAGAACCTGTTTTAATATTTAGCAAAACCACTGTTATTGTTTAAATTCAACCATGTCATAATATAATTCACAAGACAACATTTAATAATGTTGTCGTCAGACTGTATTCATAAGGAAAAATACTGTATATTTACTGACACATGACTCATGATTGACTACTATAAAACCTAACCTTACTGCTTTAATATCAGATAGAAGTTGTTTTACAAGAAACATACAAGCTTTAAACTAATATTAAATAATATATATATATATATATTGTTACAAACTATTTACTATTAATTTGCTATGTCCGTAGTTTTGTTATTCTGTTGGAGACACATCGTGATAAACAAGATTAATTTACACTATGGGGTTGAATTATATAATATATTCATTGAATTGAATAAAGTTGTAAGATAAGCAAAATAACTTTGACGCCAGAGGAATTCCCGTAATGATACGGCTTATTACGATAGACAATCTTTAAATTGCCAGTAGGACCTAAACACTTCGACTTTGTTTTTTTTTTGTTGAGAATGTCCTCAATGTACAATAAGATAGGTATAGTTGATATTTTGTACACGCGTACAATTTCGTAACTCCGTTTTACACTTCTTAACTCGACTGACGGGAAACAAAGTTCATGGGAATATTTTTTTTTTATGTAGGTATTTTACTTTAATTAATTATATATGTTATTTGTAAAATCTCTGAATACTTTGTAATAATATCTGCTATTGAGATACTTTAGGTAAGCTTAAAAAAATTTAAGAATGACATATGTATTGATTGTGATTTTTTTTTTAATTTTTAAAATATTTACGCCCAAGTTTTGATAATTGGGAGGAATGAAAGGAAGTACCTACTAGGAGATACCTACACAAAATTTTAGAATATTTATATAAACCAAGCTCTATACATGTAATTTAAAACGATTTTGTTACAAAACATATAACTTCTACAATGAATGTGCATCTTGAAACAGTTCGTACATACGCATTAATACAGATTTAATCAACCTTGACATTTTGAAAACCGTATTCCAGCCATTTCGTACCATTTTTTCGTATAAATAACAATTATTTTATGTTTTTTAGATATAATTGAAGCTCCAAGCCAATACTGTAAGACAAAATTTACAAATGGTACATGTGTGAAAGTAACCGATTGCCCCTATGCGTTGACATTGATATATAAACATGATTATGATACACTATCAAATCTCACTTGTGGATTCAATAAGCACCAACCTCAGGTGATTTTTTTTTTTATATATATGTATATATAATGCCTACTTCAAAACACAACTGAAATTATTATTTACCAGGTATGTTGTCCCCAACAAGACTTTCCTATATTGTACGATACAAAAGAGGAACCGGCTACAAATAGACCGAAACCAATGAATTTAAAACCGGTAGCCACAACAACTTTTAGCCCCCACATAGAAACGAAGAATGATAGCTCTAATGTGTTACCAAACAAAACAATTTGTGGCAAAGTAAAAAATAAGGGCGTCAGTGATAGAATCGTTGGTGGATCTGTTGTTGAAGTTGATGAACATCCTTGGTTAGCTCGTATACAACATAAATTCGGTATAAACTTATTGTATATTTATTACAAGCGACTGCGGAGACATCACTTTAATAAATAATTTCGTTTTCAGATGACAATACTATTTTCGGATGTTCAGCTGCACTTATCACTAATTTATATCTTCTTACGGCAGCACATTGCGTGCAAAATCACAAAATTATTCCGTAAGTAAAAAAATAATATCGTTTTTTTCTTCCATCAAATAACAATGGCACACACAAAATGTTACCATTTATTCAGTAAGTTTTTAGCCGAAACTTCGATTTAGAAAAGTATAATTTTTCCAACAATGCACACACGCACACAAACTATTAGATACATTTATAAAAAATACTGTAGATATACATGCAAAAAACTTTTAAATATATATTATATAGCAAAAACATTTTAGGTTCAGTGTTCGTTTGGGAGAGTGGAACACCAAGACAGACATTGACTGTCGCAACAACATTTGTAATAACAGTACAGTTGACATAAACATTAATAAAATAATTGTCCATCCAAAATATGATGGAAAATTAGGTCATAACAGCGACATCGCCTTGATTCGTTTAAGAGATCCCGTGAATTTTACAGGTAAATTAAAATAATTTAAATCATATGTAATTTTTTATTATACTTAAAAGATATGAAAATTATTTACTATTCATAGATTTCATACAGCCCATATGTTTACCCGCTTCTAAATACATTGCCATGCAAGACTCTGTCATCAATAATGCTTATTGGACAGCTGGCTGGGGAGAAACGGAATATGGTACGGCCCAGGATTTACAGAAATATAATCAATAATGTACATCTTAAACTTTAAATTATAATAATATTCATTTGACATTTTAGAAGAGGAATCTGTTATAAAACGCCAAGTACAACTGAATTCTGTACCAATAGAAATTTGTCGAGCTCATTTCAAAGTGGCACCTGAAACTGAGCCAAACATAATTTGCGCTGGAGGTATAAAAGGAAAAGATACATGCAATGGAGATTCAGGAGGACCATTAGTAAAAATAGAATCAGAAAATTATGAAGAAAATTGGTACATGTTTGGAATAACCAGTTCGGGCTCCAAGACATGTGGCCGGGAAGGTGTACCCGGAATCTATACAAGAGTCACCTCTTACATGGATTGGATTCTTGAAAATGTTAAAGAATGAACTGTTGTAATTCTTTAAAATATTGGTGACTTTTCAGTATTCGTTTCCTATTAGAGATATGTAACAAGTGTGATAGTTTTAACGTTTTTATGAAATACCAAAGATAATTATAAAAAGTATAAGAACAGAAGTGACATATAAGAATGACAATCGATATAATATCACTTTACGATAATACAGAAAACCTAGTGCTATCAATATTTAAATTACCCTTATTAATCTAAAATGTTTTCAATTCAAACTGACAAATCTCTAGTGATTACACCATAACTGTCCTTATTAATAAAATGTATTATCGGTTTTATTTTGAGGCAATAAATCGAATTCTTAATGATTAGCGTGTATCAAAAAATAAGTGCATTTTTTAAATTTATTTTCTAAAGTTACTTATTTCAAAATATATATATATATATATATATATATTACGATTGTGCGACGCTATATTGCATATTATATTAGTTGCATACTATATTATATTAGTGTGGAGTGTCATTATTTTGTATATATTGTAATACTTTATAAAGTCCCTTGGTCTTCAAACGACAAACAAGGACTGGCCAATAACTGTGATCCACTTTTTCTGGGAACATGTTTTTTCTTAATAGTTTTTCTTGGTGACAATTTTACAAAATCTATTGTGGACGCACCAGACCTAGGAGCATAGTATCTTTCAAATAACATTGGTTGTTGCTGAACTCGTCCGTACATTAGTTCCATTTCATGTAGAAATTCTTCCCTCCTTAATCTCTCTTCATCCCGTCGAGTTTGTAGCCTCATAGCTATATCCTCTTCGTAACTAAAATGAAAGACGAAAATATTAACATATAGGGTTTTTTTTATTTTCACTATTCTTTATTTCAGTATTAATTTTTGAATATAAAAATAGAACATTATTAAAAAATTATAACAAAAGAAAAACACTAAAAAGTCAAAGTTTACATTCAGAAAAAAATGATAGAAAATATTTAACGTTACTTATTCTTAACAAGGTGCCAGGCTGGCTTTGAACGAAGTAATCTGTCTCTTTGTCTGTTTTCCACTCGTCTTCGTTGTTCTGCTAATCGTTGGGCAGATTCGAGTTCAAATTTCTGTCTCACAGCTTCTGCTCTTAACAAAGCAGCTAAATTAGATCTTCCTCCAACAATGGCCTTTAAATCCAACGCTGTGTAAGCTGTAGTTTTATCAAACGGTGTTTCATTTCTTTCAATACTGTCGCAACTTTTACTATCTTGACATATTTTTTTAGAAATATCATTAATCTGTAATAAATTAAGGTGAAACTATCATGACATTATGATTACTAATTCTTTTTTAAAACCCAATCTTTGCTCACCTTTTTAGAAGCTCTGTCCGCAGTGCTAAATCGAAATGGTCGAGGACTAGTTGTAACAAAGTCTTCTTTAATACGCCTTGCTCTTCTTAATTCTTTTGTTCGACTGGACGACCTATTTGGCTCAGAAGAAGATATAGATGGAACTACTGGAGAAGGATCTGTAGGTAAGTCGCTATGTACAGCGGGAGTAGACAATCGGCTACGTTCTCTGACGCCTATGCTACCTGGGAAACTGGAATGTCTTAACATTTCCTCTGCACGAATTCTTTTATTTAATGACCTGAAAAAAAAAACAATGTACCTTTAGTTTGAAGTTGGGGATAATGAAATTAAATAAAAACTCATTAGAACAACCTTACCGAAAAAAGTTTTCATCTTTTACTTTATCATAAAAATAATTTGAAAACAGATTCTTAGGAACGGGTCGAGCTTTAAATCGTTTTTTCCTTTTGCTTTTAGGTAAAATATTTATCGCACGATCAAATGTTCCACTTATTCCATTCTCTTCCCTTTTAGTGAAACTGAAGGGTTTCATTTGGGCCCGGAGTTCTGCTTCACTGTTTATTTTTGTAATTGCTCGTCTAAGATTTAACCAATAAAATATGTAAATATTGAAGTAAATTTCGAAAAATGAAATAGTGAACCAAATATTT
The DNA here is from genome assembly GCF_018135715.1 of Danaus plexippus. Classification (NCBI taxonomy): domain Eukaryota; kingdom Metazoa; phylum Arthropoda; class Insecta; order Lepidoptera; family Nymphalidae; genus Danaus; species Danaus plexippus. Next base: position 1,542,150 of record NW_026869853.1, read on the forward strand.
CACCTTTTTTATGTGCATTCCTTGTCAAATTATTCATTACTTTGGACGGATATACATACTTATAATACGAAACTAAAATTATTTAGACTTACTTATTACAGAAATATAAAAATTCATACAACCGGTCTTCATATAAGGCGGATTTCCCACAAAATATCAATAAAGATAATAAATACAAGTGTATTAACTAAGAGCAGCAACATCATCCTTACGATTTGGAAACAATTACTACAAAATAGATTGCTAACCTCATTGCCTGATCCTGAAGGATCTTGTCATACAGTGGAATACGAGATTCAATTGGAACTGGCCTCGCACGAAACCGTTTTCTTTCCCGTTTTTGATGTAACATCTCTTCTGACAATGATTTTTGGATATTTCTAAAATCATTAACTATACGGCGTTCCTCGTCTCTGTAAAGGGAAAAAAATTATCTTATTTTTGTAAGCATTTTCTTCATCAAATATTTTTTTTTAATGGAAATAACAAATGGTTTAGCTCAGGTATTTGGGTTTTACCAAGTTGTATAACATACAAAAATATCAATTCGAATAGCATTATCATTTTACCTTTGCGTCATTTTAAACGGCTGGGGTACAGTAAGAATTTTTGTAGGTCGTAAACATGATCCTGTTTGTCTTGTTCTTAGTGGACTTGAAGGCATACTTTGGGTTTTATATATACTATCATCATTAACAGTTGGACTATGGTCATTATCATGAAAAAAATTTTTGAACTTATCACCGACCTCACTTTTTGGCTCGACCTTATCATCATGCCAAGAAATTGAGCAGGCAGAATGATTTCGTTTTGGTCTATCCAACTTATGGCCTCCTTTAACCATTAATAAGTTATTTTTTGTTGTATCAATTTGTAAATTTTTATCCACTTCCTTAGCACTGACATCGAGACTGGAATTTTTGTTACATAACGTTGGTCTTTTACAAGAATCTCTTTGAGATTTAAACACACTCTCCTCTTTAGAATCCGATGTTTTATTTACTTGAGAAACTGAGTTTTTTCTTCGATGGATAGGATTATTTTTAGTAGTACAAGAAAGTGACATATTAATTTCTCTATCTATATCTTCAAATAGTTTGTCACTATTCACTTTGCAATTATCTATATGTTCTACGGCAAGACCAAGCATTAATTTCTTCTTTTCTCTAAGGATTTTCAAGGTTGAATAAAATTCACTTTCTGATAGATGGTTTATATCACTATAATCAGGAATGCTGCGGTAAAAGTCTTTCAGTTTGTTGGCATCCACATCAGCAGCCGAAACTGAACAAGATGAAGATTCAATTGAGCACTGTTCAGTTAAACCTTCCTTTTCACTACGTTCATAAGCCGTTTTAGGCATCTTACTAATAGGATCAATCGGTACATTAACACAGGAATTTTTAAAAACACTATGACGATGCATAACTTTTATATATCATTTTAGAACACTACAACGCTATTTCAGTAAAACAAAGGTTACAGGTTATTTTATATACGGTAACCATGGAGACAATACTGCCCAAACAAAACGCGGCCTAGTAAGACTATTTATATTTATGTGAAGCTATTTAATGTGTGATTTCTAGGAATGCTAATTATTATCAATACCTAATAATACTTGATAAATTCTTTGACTTCGCTCATTGTTACAGGTGCCCAGCGTAATTGGAATATTTATTTTCTCTTTCATTTATAATTTTGGTTTATAACGAGATATGAGAAAAAAGTTATAGTGAATTTTCAATCTATTAGGTAAAGAGGTTTTTCATAATAAAAATAAAAATTAATTGGAATTATTACAGTTTAGTTACTTAAATACATCTATCTCATATTAAATATATATATGGAGATCTTTATAGCAATTACTTTAGCGTCTTATAGAACAGATTATAAAAAAATTAATAGGCCTTAACTCCCAGCGGTTTACCGTAGGTACATTTTCTAATAACCATTAATTATTTCAGTAATAAGTCATTTTTTAATGATATTCAATGAAACTTTGTAATGACCAATGATGGATGAAATATTTTATACTGATTAAAAAAAATAATTTAATATGTCGATTCCTTTCTTGAACTTTCTTTTTATTTTGGTGTCGGGTTAGAAAATCCTCATGGAGTCCCGCTGCCCTTCGGAGAAAGTCGAAGGGGACTGTCAGACTCTTATTGACTAAACCAACCGGTGTTCTTCATGTACCCGTGTGTCAGAGGGGCGGCATCGCCGAAGCATTCGTCGTTTCCCCCCGACAGGTATTGACCCACCAGATGGTCACGCGGGAACCGTCACCCACTCTGCCGCCATTACCCGGCCACAAGGCTTTACTATGAGGTGCGTGCGGAACACAGCCACCGCCTCGAAGCCTGTAGTTGTTTTCGGACGTCAAGATGCCCCGAATCTACCGTCCACAGGACGCGCCCTACGGTGGTCGGAATTCGGCCACCTTACGGCGCCCAATGCGTCTGTTGTGGAAGGGGAGAGAGGAGGCAGCCTCTCACTCACTTTCCGCCACCGCTTTTTCGAGCATCACAGCCTCGCAAAAGGTAGCATCGACACACCACCCTGACTTGCCACACACAACAGCCAGAAGCAAGAGGTTTCCCGAAGCACCTACTATTCTTCTCTTGAACTACATCAACCCTATCCTAAATTAGCAAAATGCAATAAGTTTTTCTCAAAAAGAGTTTGAGGTAATGATGTCATTTTCATAATTTAAGCTTAGGTTTTTAAATGTGTTAGGTTGTTAAATAAATTGTTAACTGCTATATAGTATTTTTAAGCAACTGAACTAAACTTAAGTCAAGCAATAGTCAATGCTTTTAGTTGGGTGTTTTCAATCATGTCTAGTAAAACCAATAGAAATCTTACCTATTTTAACCTAATTACGGATTGTCATATACAACATTAAAAGTATAACAAAAATTTTACATCTAGTAAGTACACATTTTCCTAAAATTTGGAACCTTGATTTTTTTACATATAGACTATTTGATATGTTTCTACTAATCTCTTATTTGACAAGTCTGTGTCTGTGAGTCTGTCTGTCTGTGACAAGAAAAATATTTGAAATATTTGCCTTTTCATTTGCATAAAGACCAATATTTTGTATGGGTACAAATGTGTTATTTCTATCAAAGACGAAACACACTATACAGACTTGAGGCTTGTTCATATGTTTGTGTAATTTAAATAAACCCTTTTTCCTTCGAAATTAAGGTCGATTTTATGTATTTGGTAGTTTCAAGACCATTGAAAAAATTGTATATATCTTTGTCTTAAGCTTAGTATCCACGATCGACTATACTGAGACGATATATGTCACATATAAGTAGAGGATGTCTTAACTTGATGCAATCTATAAGCGAATTCATTGAGACATTTTGACATCGAGGCCTTGGGGCGTTATCAATATTTTGGATTTTTTAAAAGTCAAAATATGTCTATTTAAAATGTCTCCGTTTGAAAACTTAACTCGTAAACGACGTCAAAAATGAAGTATATAATATTATGCCATAATATTCATATTCTCCGGAACCAGTTAATAAAAAACTATGTTGATAAAAACTTTAATTACTTCCAATATCAATCTTTTTTTGAAGGCAACTTCAACAAGAAGAAGATTAATAATTTAATAAGCTCATACAGACAACAAAAGTCTACACAAGATCTCGTCGCCCCCCGCTAAACTCGTTGCCTCGACGGTCTGATTCAAGGTAAACATCTTTATACTGCCTTAAGTATTGCAGTTATTTAAATATAGATTTCAACTCGTCCAAAAAATACTAACATTTATCAATACTTAACTTCTATTATCTAGTCACTACTAATATTGTAATATCAGAGAAAAATATATAAGATCCTAGTTACTGGTATTATAAATCGGAAAGTTTGTGAAGGTGTATGGATATATAAATACATGAATGTATGTAGGGTTGTATGAATGTCCATTACCCTTTTATGCAAAAAAAAAGCTGCTAAACGGAATTTGATGCAATTTTAAAATAATGTAGATTAGACATGAGAATAAAACATCTATCTTCAAATTCCGTGTGGTTACCATATAAATTATTCTAACACACTTTTCTCTCTGAGTTGCAGACAAAAGAAAAAATATATTTTTTATAATGTTATTTTATTTTACTTAATATATTTACATAAATAAATTTAATGTTAAATTTAATACATCGTCAATAAAAGTATTACTTTCAGTAATAGACGGATAGAATGAGTACATAGCTTAATAATTTGACAGCTAGAAATTCTGATATCTAACAGTAGTGTTTTGACATTTGTCATTAGGTATTATGAGTAAAAAAAAATTACCATTTGAACACAATTTTAATAATAAGTAATAAATATATTAAATGTGTAATATTTAGAGTTTAGACTCTAATATTTCGTTTAAATTTAAAAGTCTGTAGAAAATATTTTCCTGCATAAAGATATTTATTGGTTGTGAATATAATTCCAAGTCAGAAATATTTCTAAAATGTTGATTTTAAAATGCATACAAAGCAAAAATTTTTTTTGTACAATATCCAATAATATAGGAGCTATTTCATCTATTCGAAGAATATCTAATGCAAAAGAAATTAACGCGAAAGGAAATTATGATATTATTATTGCTGGCGGTGGTATGGTTGGATGTGCCTTAGCCTGTGCAATGGGTATGTTCAATTTTGTTCCTAGTACCAATTATTACCTAATTATTTATTTATCATTCCTATTCTCTGAAAATATATATTTCAACAAATAAATGATAATAGTTAATTGAAATTTTGTTTTGTTTTATCAACTTGCTGTTGTAATTTCAATGTTGAGATTGAACCAGGCAACTTAGTAACAATGAATTTATTCAAGACAGACTACTTATTGAATTCCATACATTGCAATATAATAAATTTTTACTACTAATATGAATTTCAAAAAAATCAACAACAAAATAATTTCTATCTTGTTCAAAGTTAAATGATGTGAAAACCATAACTTAGGATTTCTTCTTAATTTTGCATTACTTCATTGCCTTTAGGTAAATTTTTATTCTATCTGATGTTATTGTTTGTATAAAAACTTTTCTAGGTAAAAATCCTTTACTCTCACAACTAAAAGTATTACTACTAGAAGGAAGTCCAAATAAGAAGTTTGAATTTAAGCCTGAGTACAGCAACAGGGTGGTTGCTTTGAATGGAAAAACCAAATCTTTGATGAACTCATTAAAAGTATGGCAACACGTAGAAAATATGAGATTACAGCCGGTTAGATATATGCAAGTAAGTATATGTAGATTTATGTATTTACTTGAGTGGATACTGTAAGATTTTTATCATCATCATCATCAGCCTATTGGAGTCCACTGCTGAGTCACTCTTCTCACTAGGAGTAGATTAGTGCATTAATCAAAACTAGCTCAAGGCCGATTGGCGATTTTAAACTTATAATTTGAAATGATAAGTCCAGGTTTCCTCACGATGTTCTCCTTCACCGTCTGTCAGTGGTGTCTAAATACTATTAGAAAGTACATATAAAAAGATCACATTGGTACTTGCCAGGTTTTGAACCCTCGCCCTCACTTATGAGAGGCGAGCCTTTAACCTCCAGGCCACAACTTTTAACTTCTTATTATTTGTACTTGAGATTATTGAATAATTTACAAAATATATAATTAAAAATTTATATATAATTTCAATCGGTTATTGCTTTATTTAGGCATTGTTATGCAGAAAAAATATTATGTGTACTATTCTCATCTAGATAAGATTATAGTTTGGTTGATTTGTATGTCAGAATTTCTCCCTTGTAAGCTATATATTGTGTATATATATATACATAAATATATCTATATTGATATTATACCTGTGAGGATCTTTTTTTGTCAAAGTATTTGGTTAGAAGACAATACAAAACAATTTTTATTTTTGATAGTATAATTATATTACTGAAAATAACCAATATCGCAATAATTTTTCAACAAAAATCTCTTTATTTTTATTGTTATGTACCAGTCACTTGCAACTCATTATTAAATAATTTTACTTAGAAATTACCTTCTTATTATTCTTGATCTAAACATGGATTTTGATCATTGAAGTGTTCAATAATGCCATTATAAATATCATATAGGTATTTTTTATATGAAACTGTCTGTCCTTTCCAGGTATGGGATGCATGTTCCGATGCTTTGATATCATTTAGCAGTTCAGAAATCTTTGATGATGATCTAGCTTATATTGTCGAAAATGATGTTTTGCTTGAGGCCATCAACAAAGAGTTGAAGTCCAAAGATGTAAAAAATGTAGAAATTGTATATGGTGCTAAAATAGGGGGATATGAACTAGCTAAGAATGATAGTCCCAAAAATATAGTTAAAATGAGCAACGGGGATAGCTACATATGTGACTTACTGGTGAGTATGTTTGTAAAAATATGTTATACTTAAAATCATTCCTTTTCTAATACCATCTCATATTACTCTAATACTTAGGCGAATGTGAAATAAGACTCAAATAACTTCGGATTTATTTGGTCCTAATTTATTAATAGACTTATACCTATTGGACAATATAAAATTAATTTTATCAGGTAAAACCCGATGACGTAATATTAAAAATATTTATTATTTAATTTTTACAATAAATTTTGACATCTTGTTCATTAAAAAAAAAAAAGATTGTCTTTGAGTGAAATTACTATCAAAAATTATATGGTAATTGAAACCAATCTCAGGGCTATTTATATCCAAAGAGACGTAATACTAAATAATTTAACTAACAATACTATTAACTTTAAGGCGGTCGAGTTTCGTCTAATTTTTTCTCGATGAAACTTAATTTTGAATCGGTTACTTCGGCCAACTTGTTTATCTTCTTAGTCAATTCAGCCAATTGATTCTTAATATCCACCATACATATTTCTTGTATAGCATTTATAGAAAAAGATACTGGTCTATTTTTATTGTCAATCGACCCAGAATTGGTAGTTTTCTTACGCCGCTCGACGTTTTGACTTTCACAAGAATATCTTTCATATAAATAACTTTTTCTTTTAACGTGTTGTTGGCGTTCAATGTCCTCTTGATCTGTTTCTTTTCTTAATCGAAATTCGTAGTTATTGTTTTTGCGTATGCTCTTTTTTGTGTCCTTGCGGCTTGCTACCATTTTGTAAATCGAAGCTATCAACTCCCGCGGTATCTGCAAGAAGAACACCCTCTATATTATGGTGATGACGTTTAATTACACTAGTTAAAAAAATGCCTACCCTATTTTCTCTGGGGTCATTGGGCCTGATGTTCAACGTACGCATGTGTGAAGCTGTCAACAAGGCACCCCACCGCAAAACGGCAAGCAACTGTTGTGGGGCACATGTCAATAGAGAACTGAAAAGCATACTCTCGAGATGCGCCACCAGTTGAGTTTGTCTAACTAGCCTGTCCAAACCTGCACTTTCTTGTAGGGCCTATAATTTATTATGTAACTTTTAAAGATTATAAGTATAAGTTTTACAAAAAAATAAGTTGCTAAAAATAAAAATCATCAAACTTGACATAAGTAGGCTTAACATTTAAGGAGAATAATGTGTTAAGCCGTGGCGTGCACACCATTGATGCAAATAAGCACTGCTTACCCTATCCCTGCAACAATTAAACCTACATGGTTTAATTCTTGCTTACATACTGTTAATCATACATTACATTAAATTTAATAAATCAATTGATTCACGATTTGGTACAGTTGTTAAAAGTACCATCAATTAACGTAAAAACTAACATTTTCGATGGGCCGTTATTAGCGGCTAGCGCCGCTTCTCAGTCAAGATGGCCGTAAGCACAAGTACTCGGTGCATATATTCCATAAAATAATCTCACAGACACAGTGTTAGTGTACGAAAGACACTGCTTTCTTAAGTCTCCTCATTTAAAATGTCATAGAAACGGAGTTGATTATGAAATGAAAAGGAACTATTTAGTTTGTCGGTATACCGTTCAAATATTTTTCGCCATTTTATTTTATTTGTTATGATTGTATTTCTAAGGCCAAGTGAATAAGTTTTAATTAGAAAATTAATGAATTTATTAACAAATTATTGGAAATTATAGCTGTGAGCTCATCTGTACTGGGATTGTGTGTCTAACGAAATTAATTACGAGTACATTTCCAATGCTGTCGTTTCAATATAAAATTAAAATAATTACAAAGGTAAGGTGTGTGACCAGTTTAGTTTTAATAAAAAGTATTATGATAGTTATAACTAGCTATCAGGTTGTGTACACACATATAAATTATTTTGTTGTCCTTGTTTGTTGTTTTCAAATAATAATAACACGAATGTTTAAACCTCCACTGGATATTCCGGTTTAAATAATTTCCATAAAGAAGTGATGAACAGGTCCTAATCGTTTTAAGGTACTTTCGTGGCTCTGAGGTAGTTAATAGATTTATAAAATATATAGATGTTAGTTCTGATCGGACTGCTGTAACTTTGTTGCGCGGAAATTATCAATGTTCTAGAAGCGGTAATTTCGATAAAACTTGTTTTTTCTTTGTTAACATATTCTGCTTACCCTACCCCAAATCTCGTGCACGCCCCAAATGATAAGTAATTAACGTGACCAAAAACAATAGCATAAAATATTACCTGTATATCGCTAACTGCCAAACCCACCAAAAGATTTGTCAATATAACTGTTACCAGAACCACAAATATCAAAAACATCGCATGAGCGGTCAAAGGATAATGTATCTGAGAATTCGTGCAGTTATTGTAGAAAATGTCCTCATACTCCAACTCTCCCGACATCATCATGACAGTTTTAACCAAACCAGCTGGTAAATGAAACGCTGGATAGTTGCTAAATAGCACACTGAAGGCCAGACCAAATGCCATCAGAAGACAACTATAGGCCATCAGAAATGTAGCAAAATTCACAGTCACTAAAAAGAAATCGTGGTTATATCGAGGAATCGTGGAATTGAATTTCAAGAGAAATGACAGAAGATTCTCACCTGTTGTGAACATTTGGACATATAAACCGAATGTGGGGAAACGTCCGATTATCATCATTAATTCAAGCCAACAAAAAAAAATTGTTATAGCTGCGACGTCATGTTGCCAGTTTGATGTGTTGGTAATTGCTGCTCCGTTATGCATATACCAAGTTGGGATCTAAAAAATATTGGATATATTCATACGTTATTAAATAAATGCGTCGCCCCCAAATAATTCTGCTCAATATCATAATCTCGATTCAGTTATATAGCCCTGTGGAAACGGTCTCATAAATTCTCATAACTGATAGATTCTTATAGAAATCTGTATCAGAAAATTTTTTCAATCTTATAAATATTTTTTTAACTGATAAATTCTTATACCCAGTTAGCTGTTTTGTATCAGAATTTATAAGACTTTTTCCACAGGGAGGCTCGGTTGTTCTGAAATGATGTAAGTAACTCCTATTTATCAAATATTGAGATTTTTATAGTAATTATATCGTTACTCACTGTACATAGAAAAACGCCTATGATTATTAATATTTGCAACCAGTTCTCCCATTGGCGTATATACGCTGAGTAATCCAGACATGCTTGAAATATTTCTTTTGATAAAAAACATAAATTCAAGAGTACTATTACGTACTGTACTGGTCGAAGATAGCTTGGAACATCGCAAGTAACGTCTTCACACAGAAAAATCTCTGCGAAAACCAAGTTTCATGTAAAAAAATATAGGTGATCAAAAATAAGGTTAATCTCTAATATTTAAATATATACTAACGAAGTATATACAGACTATACAAAGTTATGAATATGGCGTGATAAGCGAAACTCAAAACGAAAAATTTTCTTATTCTTCGCCATTTCAAAAACAGGAATGTTTCCGCTACCGGATGCTTTAATACGTCTTTTCTTCCCACCTGCAAATTATAAAAAATATATTTAAAGTTTTTGCTATCTTGATGCATTAAACAAAATGAACATAATACAATCACCTCAACAAATGCGAGTAGCAATTCCGCCTCACCTCTTGTTAGGCAAGGTACTAGTGGTCTGAAGTCGATAGTGAGCTCACAGTCTACATCGCCGATTTCATGTTCACTCACGTGCACGGCATCATCGAATTTGCATAAATACCGTGGAACTACATCTGGCACCCGTCGAACTATAAACGACAAGGCTGACACTCCGCCATTTGTACGCAGTGTTACGTCGCCTCCATAATCTAAAAAAGAATTATATATTAATCAATGGATTGGAGAATTATAACTAGATATCACAGTAACCCACCCAAAAGTAGCAAAACACACGCTGAGAACTCGTTAAGAGCAGCGATATGCAGTGGAGTGTATCCAAAATTATCTGGTGCGTTAGGATCAGCTCCCACAGAAAGAAGTAATCTCGCTACATCACATGCTCGAGCTCCTCTCACAATAGCGCCATGCAACGGCGTCCTGCCGTCAATATCTCTTGCCCGAACGTCAGCACGTTTCGCAACCAAGAGCTCCACTACCTCCACAGATTGTGCTAAGGCAGCTGTAACGTAAAATTTACGTAGAATTTGCATCATTTAGACTCAATTTACTGCAGCTGATTTTACCTAGATGTAAACTGGTTTGTCCTCTGGAATTCGGGCAGTCAATTCTAGCACCGTGTTCAAGCAAAAGACTTGCGCATTCAGCGTGACCGTCTACCGCAGCGAGATGCAAAGCGGTTGCGCGACCTGGTCCTAATGCCGCCCGGACATCGGCACCAGCATCCAGAAGTAATTTCATACAAGAAGCCGATCCTAATGACGCGGCCACATGTAAGGGAGTCTCTGTAAAAACCTAAAATATCATTAAATATTAATAATTTGTATCAATATAACAATGAGCAATCTATCTTTGGATATGACGTCAGTTCTCTCGAACCATTATTCTGTTTCAATAGTTTCATTCGTTTGTTTGGAAAGGTATGATTTAAAACAGGCACACCTGCGGCGTGTCAGGACAGGCCCCGGCTTCTAAAAGCGCGCTCACAACTTCCGGCGCATCGCTCATAACAGCGTAGTGTAAAGGAGAGTGCTCGCTAAGACCGGCATTAACGTCTGCTCCATGATTTAATAGAGCCTGAAATAGTAAAGGGAAACTGAATTATCGTTTCACATGCTATAACAAGGGTCCTAGTTATACCTATCTACGTATCTTTTAATAACGTAATTAAATAATAAATACAAATATATATTTAATTATTTACGTTGACACAATTCAAAGATTTAGCGCTAGCAGCACAATGAAGTGGAGTGGCTTTTCTTTCAGATACAGAATCCCACATATTTGGATCAGCTCCGTGTTCCAATAAAAGCTTCACAGTTTCCCCATTTCCAACTAAACAGCTTAAATGCAAACATGTCCTGAAAATAATTACTATTATTGAACTATCCTGAAATATATATATACTAGAGTGCACTAAAAAGTCTTGACTGACCTGCCAGCATCATCCCTGCTATTTGGATCTCCGCCGATTTTTAATAGCTTAGAAAGTAAACAGGTCTTTCCCATCCAACAAGCCCATAGCATAGCACACCGTACACCACCTTCATCCATTTCCAGAGCATAAGATACCACATCTTCGCAATGGGCGGTCTCTATCAATGATGATATTTCATCAGCTGACTGTAGTAGCCTTAGTGTTTCCTGTATTTCCTCTAGCAAAATAGCAATAGTTTTAATACAAAGTTCTCTGTTCAGTATAATATAAACTAAAGAGATCCGCAGCTTGTATCTATCAAATGTTATTATATAAAAACATACCCAAATCCCATATATCTCTAGATTTTACCCTAAGTCGGTCTCCGAGGTCGGGCATATGCGCGGACTCGTCACTGGATATATAATCCACGTTGATATCGGCCTCCCCTTCATCGGAATCTTCTGCGACCTCTCTTATGCCTTCCCTCCATCGTGTATCGCTTTCCTCACGATAGCGCTGATGTTTATAACAAAACATTAGACCCAAGTCTAATTATATTGCTTTTTGGTAGATTTGATAAAGAGAAAAAACAATTTGTAATAACATATTCTACCAAATCGTGATACAATACACAATTACTATTTAAAAGCATTTTTAAAATAAACTAAAAACAATGAAAATTTATATTTTTACCGAATTATGTGATAATTTTGAAGAGTTCATTGAAAAGTAAAAGATTTTAGAATTCAGGTCAAAGGAATTCTGTTTACCGAAATGTGGTTTAAAGGCGGCCAACATTCCGATTTGTTAAAAATATCCGAATTAAAATAAACTGTCAACTTTATTACGTAAATTAATTATAGCGGCTTTAGATTACTGCGTGCTTACAGCTGATAGGGAAATATTCTTGATTTTTTTTCTCAACATAATATAATCCATGGATAATGGGAATATAATATCAGTATCCGTTACTAATTAAAGTTAAACGCAAATTCTAAATAATCATATATACAGATCCACATACAAATAAAATCTTATTCTGTGCATATTTCCACAAACCACAGCACTCACTAATTTAGAAAATATAGCCAGGCAGAAACTAGGAAATGTCCTTAAATTTCCTTCATATACACAATGTTTGAACTACGATTATAATTTATTATTTGCTAAGACAACCTTTTTGCTGCTGGAACTTTTTATTTTCACCGAAGGCATAACGAGTGTGAACTCTCGCTCATATCAAAACACTGCCCGCCCGCGTTTCTCGTAAAACTGAAAGCTTCATACATTGGATCGTCTCCGCCAACAAAACTAAATTATGATGCCGTTATATATACTACATTATTTTAAACTTTTTATTTAAGAATTTTTACATCGAGTCATTTTTTATAAAGAATTATATACTTCTGTTGTATTAGATTTTTTTTTTGTGTCTGCGCGCTTGATGGAAATTCTTTATCTATTTTTTGATCGTAGCGTTTATTTATATACTAGGTTCTTTCAACTGTTTCTTGTGAAGATTGTGAAATCGTATTATTTATTATCCAATGTTTTCATTAATTTCTATTTCAAAACGACGTCTGTTTATATGATACATTTTTGTTACGATACTCGCTGAGAAGTATGCATGTTACTTCAAAGCGTATTTTAAAAACTGTCATAGGATATAATAAATTTTTCGTCACAGATTATATGTAATATTTTAAATTTAATAGAATATGTGATTCAATATTTTATTCTCTGTTTAAAAACAATATTATAAAATAAATGCAAGTTCTTGAAAGTATACGCCTAAGAGATAATGGATTTGGATATTATTTTTTTTATAAAAATAGACTACGCGCAGAAAATTTGTGTAAAAAAAATTTTGTTCATTCATATGTCTTTACTTCCGTAATATTGCTTTTAATAGAGAGAGGGAGCGGTGCTTTAAGTGTGAGTGGGCCTATCTTTACGAGTCCAGAAAGCAAAATTTTGAACCTTCAATAGCTTTCTCAAACACTACTAACAAACTTTATTTCCATAGAAAATTACCGTAACAATGAAATTTAAACCGTATTTGTATGTAATATACGTTTTAATGTCTCTATTATTATATATCACTATGTAAGTATGTCTAATTATTATTATTATTATTTATTTATTTACATCATCAATATATCAAGCATGTAACCATAAAAAAAGTCTCATAAATCATTGCAAATTTGGGTACCTTAATGGAATTTTAGTATTTACTATATAATCACGTATATTGTATAATATGATTAGCGATCCGTCCGAAAAAAACAACGTCACTAACTGGCCTGATGTCATTAAAAATTGTGTCCGTCGTTTTTAATATAATAATTGTAAGTCGTCTGTAAACATCATAAGATACAGCAACGTGCAAGCAATTGGTCAAAACCTAACTCGCATTCCAATATTAGCACGTTCATAGGGCTGCTGTTAGTCTTCATTAGTCAATACGCCATAAAATCTGGCTGTTTCATAAACAAATAAACACTGTGGCTCTAGTAATGCTATTGTAAAGTATCGTAAATTTTATAAGACATTAAAGAGTTATTAACCGCAAGATATATCAATTTGAGGGGATCGCTAAGTATGCGAAATTTTTGCAATTTAGATCCTCTTAAGATATTCTAGTTAGCGTTTCTGTCTTATACTATTCTGATTGATCAGTAAATATTGGAAGTATCCGAAGAATTAATTGTAATATAATCTATCCTTGGATTAATTACGGCAATGAGTCAATCCAATGAAATCTTTAATGGCTATTTTATGAATATTGCTTTCACAGAGCCAACCCTGAGTTACATTGTTCACAGCAGTTAGTGTTGTTGAAATAGAATTATGAAGTGCAGGTGGCTTTTACTTCAGGCAAGCATAAATCTTTGAATTTTATGCTTTAACATATATATTTTTTTATACTTCTTAATGATAATTTGTTATTATTGATACGGGACTCGTTACACTGTTAACAAACCTTGACTTGTCTTATTGCGTTTCTCAAAACCATGTCCCAATTCACTTTGACACTCGTATTATTATAAAAACAGAATAATTTCTAATAAGAACTCCAAAGTACAGCAAGTATCTCGCAAAACTGATAGTTTTTCTATCTAAATTAAACAATGTTTACGTAAATTGGTTCGATCCTATTTTAGCCTTTGTTTAGACATACGTCGAAGTGATGAGCTTCGTGTGTTCTTATTTTCATAATATCAAACAATATAGATATATATTTTTTTTTGTATTAATATTTTTAATATATATATATTAATTTTGAACTTTTTTATCAAACCTATGTTACATAATCTACTTTATTTTTACGTACATATAAAAATCTAAAAGTAGTCCTGTTTACAACTATAATTTTTTTTCGTCAAACAGTATTTCAGAAGCTTCTTACAAAACAGTGGTTAAATTTATATACTTGATAACTTTTTCAGTAGTCAAGTATATAAATTTAACCTCTGTTTCATTTTCTATATAGTAGGTACGTGTAGTATTATTTTCTTTTAAACACATTATATTATCGCGGTCTTTACTGTACCTGATATATTTGTTCTGAAGTCTCAGACATTTCACTGTTAAATGAAATCTTCTATAAAATTTATTCTCTCCAAAAATCCACTTAATAACAGCACTCCTGTTGCCAACGCACACATTTTTCTAACCCGATTGCCTTAAATATGGCGTCCCAATTTAACACAAACAAAACGTCTAAGATAACTTCATAAAGGTTTCACAGAAATCATATGTGTGAGACTGTTACGAGAAATCTGTAATCAATGACCTCAATATTTGAAATAAATTTCCGGTCCGTATAAATTATTAATTTCTATTTTCTCGGTAATACCACACACTGCCAGATCTCTCTCACAAAAGCTCCGTTGACTACAGTTACGTTAAAATACGAATTTACCACAGCGAAAACTGAATGCAGTGAGCGTTGGAAAATTTCTATATAAATTCACCGACGTGTATTGTTTTACTGACATCAAACCATTTTTATTCCCCCTTGATCTTTTTCCTTTGAATGTTATTGTAAACATATCAAATAGGGACCGTGGAAAGACGTTCCTGGAAGACATTAAAAGTGCATATTTTAATTAATATATCATTTATTATACACTGAAATCGCCAACCACTATATTCTAGGTTTTTTTTCATTAAAATCTTTGTGTCGTAACTGAAGAAAAGTTATTTATTCCTCTTTAAAGGTTAGTAGATTTATTTATATTTGATCCGTAATAATATACGCAGATTGGGGCCGATGGCGCGAAATCTGCTGTTCGAGAGGCGATGGGTGTTCAATACCTATCATGGAATTACGACCAAATGGGTGTAGTTGCTACAGTACGACTAGCAGAGGTACAGAAATCTTATTGTACATTAAAGTCTATAAGAATTATGTAAAATTAATTGGGGTGACGATATTTTTTTCATTTAAAATGCCCAAATCGAGAAACCGGTTAAGAAATCCCTTTGATGAAAAAATGGCGCGTAAAAATGTAGAGCAAAATAGCCTAATAAACGTCATATTCTAATGCTATAAGTATATTCTAGTGCTAAGTGCTATAAGCGACCACATTTTTAATATTTTAGCCATTTTCCTATATCCAGAGTACAGATAATACAACGGCATGGCAACGCTTCCTACCGACGGGTCCGGTGGCACTTCTACCACTGAACTCAGACTATAGCTCCCTGGTGTGGTCGACGACACACGAAAACGCAAAACAACTGCTGAACATGCCGGAGGAAAACTTCATAGATTCGCTGAATGATGCTCTGGTAACTAATAAATTAAATTTCTCACTATCTGCTATGCAGTATCTATGACTCTATTAAGCAATGGCGTGCACACCATAGAAGCAAATAAGCACTGCTTACTCCACCCATACAACAACGAAACCTAGATTGTTCAATTCTTACTTTCTTTTAATCACACATCACGCAATACTAATGTTTACCTACGTTTAATATGTCATTTGATTCAAGATTTGGTAAAATTCTTAAAAGTGCCATCTATCAAGTCATAAACTAACATTTTCGATCGGCCGCTGCGAGATGCTAACGCCGCCTCCCAGCCAAACGGCCGTAAGCACAACTTCTCGGTGCATATATTCCATACAAACAATTTCAAGGACGATCTACGAACCTCGTGTTGTATGCAGGAAATATTTGCATGTGTGTGTGCAAAAACTATGCTTGTGTTAGGGTGCGAGAAGCACTGCATCCTTAAGCCTACTCGTTTAAACGTCATAGAAACTGTCAAATTAAAAGGGACTATTTAATTTGTAGTTATGTAGTTACAAAGGAAAAGTGTGTGACCAGTTTAGATTTAACTAAAAAAAGGTGATGTTATGCATTTAAATGAAACTAATATATTTTCGGATATACTATGCGGATTTTATTATTTTAAAACTACATAATCCCGTCGTTTCGGTTACTTTTCAGCGACCGTGATCACGGGCAGGCGAGCACATCTCGTAGTATATCCGAAAATATATTAGTTTCATTTAAATGAATAATACTCTCGAAAGTCTTAAATCTCATTATGGTAGTGTTATGCGTTTTAATTAAAAGTATTATGATAGTTATAAGTAGCGAGCAGTTTGTGTACACACTAATTAATTTTTTGTTTACCTTGTTTGTTGTTTTCAAATAATAACAATTAGAATGTTTGGATCTTCACTGGATATTCCGATTTAAATAATTTTCATAAAGCGGTTATGAACAGCTCCTAATTGTTTTAAGGTACTTTCGTGGCTCAGAGGTAGTTGATAGATATATAAAATATGTAGATGTTAGTTCTGATCGGACTGCTGTAACTTTATGCGCGAATATTATCAAAGTTTTAGAGGAAACTATGATGAAAATTGGTAATTTTTTTAAACATATTCTGCTTACCCTAGCCCAAATCTCTGCGCACGCCACTGCTGTTCAGAATCAGCTTTTCTTACATTACTATATTACCAAAAATAATAAAATATTTGAATGTTTCAAACAGTTTCACGGAAACGGAACAAAAATTTTTCAAACATCCAAGACATTGGAAACCATTGGTTGATTTTATCCCCAAAAAATGTTTGGTACATTTCTAATTTCTTTAAACAAAAAAATGTACATTGAGCTTATCGTAATATATATTCAAATAATCATCACAATTACTAAATATGTATTAGAAAACGAGAAATTTTGAAATTTGTTTAGACATATTTTTATTATACCTTCTGTTGTATTGCGACTTAATTCACGATAATTTTATTTTGACAGTGGAAACAGTATCCCCGAAGCGGTGCTGTGGACGCTTGTATGTCATGGCTCGGATCGGTGCTCCGTAGTGTTGGGCTCCCTGATGGGGCGGAGCGCCAACTGCCGCCGAGTGTGGCCACACTAGCGCCATCCTCCCGCGCCGCCTTCCCACTCGGCTTTGGACACAGCACTCGTTACGTAGCGCCAAACGTGGCTTTGGTCGGGTGAGAACAGTTTTATAGATTCGCCAATGTATTAAAAAATGTGGCTGTAGCTGCATTAACAAAGGCTGTGAATATAAAATTCACATTTCTAGATATCATCACAAAAGTACCAGGTCGTAAAAAAAAATTGTATAAGATTCTAAGTATTACAGATGGTATTTTTGGTCTAAGCTTTTGTCTTTTAATATCTACCCTCAAATTGATCCTGGAATATTTTTACTTTATGAAGCATCCAAATACAACTTCCGTTCAACATTTCTGCCTATAAGCGCTGATTTTTTTTACTAGACCAATCATATTAATATCTTCCTCATTACATACAACATAATCGAATACCAATTTGTGTATAAACCAATAGTATCACAGTTTGAAAATTACTACCAAAAAAAATATTCCTATGTATGATGGAGTTCTTATTTGGTTAAAACTGTACCTATTTACCTGTACCTATTTTATTAAAATAATATGTGTCTTATTGTCTATGTGATAAGAGCTATTAGTGTTCGTAATAATAATGCTCGGTATGCAGGGATGCGGCACATCGTGTTCATCCATTGGCCGGTCAAGGAGTCAATCTTGGCTTTGGAGATGTTAAGGATTTGACGGATTTCCTGTCAGATGCTCTGTATGGCGGCCTGGACGTCAGTAAGTTTAATTCTGTAAGATAGAAAATTAGAGAATGCCGTATAATAAGCCCTAAACTAAATTGAATATTCGCGTTATACATTAAACATGGAAATCCTCCATTAATACGTCGTTTATTACAAATTTTTATAACATATAATACAATTTGCCTTCCTTCCATGCAATATTAGGCAGTATTCCTCTTCTTACTGAATTTATGGCCATTAAAATATATAGTATAATTCTACCTTCCTTGTATTAGTATGGCAATTTTAAAATGAAACATCTATAACCAACAAAAATATTTAATCCCAATCATTCGCATCAATAATCTTATCAATTAAACAGGTCATAACGACTGGTTAGAAAAGTACGAAAGTGCCCGCCAGCGACACAATGTACCCATGCAATTGGCGGTTGACGCGTTGTACAGGCTATACGGCGCCGACTTGCCACCGGTGGTACTCGCTCGGAGCGTTGGCCTGCAGCTAACCAACGCCATACACCCACTGAAGGTAACCAAATTGATTATATATAATAAACTACCTAAATTAAATAGGCACATGAAATGTTTTAAGCAACATATACGCTGGTATGCGTAGCAAAATCCGATAGATGGCGCTGTTATTAATTGAACACCCACTAAGTTTAATGTGTAGTTCAAATAACTGACGCTAGATAGCGCTGTTACTATTTTACGGCATGGGGCCGGTTAGGGCAACTCCGACCGTGTGTGATTCAAAACGTTGAAGTCTTGAAGGTCATCTAAATATCAGAGCGAATTCTGCGAAAACAAATGCTTTGTTAGTCATAACTGCGTGTGGTTTTTATTCCTTTTCTGTTTGTTCAATGCCCTTAGTATATTTGTCAGTCCGTTAGATGAATGAATACACGTAAATTCTCAATGTATTTTTATAACATTTTATAGTAACACCATACTAAAAATAAATCGGAATGACTCGTCATTTAAACATGAAGTAATTAGTCTTACTGATGAAATTCATTTCATATAACATGTTTTTGTTAAGTGATTGTTTTATTTACACGCTTTTTTTAACCCATAGAATAATTCAAGTTATTACAGGGCTACCTATTTGCAGACAGAGAAATCATTTTATGTTTAGCTTTTATTTATGAAATCGAAAAACATTTCAATGATGTTAATGAACCTAAATGACTGTCATTAAAGTAATTATTTCTTGATTTTTTTAACTCCGTTTTTTTTGTTCCAGAAAATTCTAATGTCCCAGGCAACAACATAGAGTTTCAGCTTGATGATATTTTGTATGATAACCGTATCTAAGGCTGAATACAATATAGTGCAATATACTTAAAATGTATAAACTTCGTTTTATTCAATTAATTCAATTTTTATTTTCTTATTAAATATTATTCCATATATGTTTCTATAAAAATACAACAGAAGGAAGTAATTTAAAATCCGACATGACGTCATCTATAAAACTGAAAGGCTAACTAAATTTATAATATAAGATAATAATTACATTACGGGTTATTGCGAGACCAAATATTCCTGTCACTCTTTTTATCCAATAATAACCAACGAAATATTTTTTGACTCCTTTAAAAAAAACATCATATGTAATATCTATCGATTTTATTCAACAATTCAGAGGTGTGGTTACCTGATAATTCATTCTTTCGTTCCCTTAGTGTTTTACTTGGGATACACATTGATTAAAATGTCTTCAAAGCGTCGAGGAGAAGACCTATTGAAATCTTTACCGTATTGACGTTTCTAACAAATACAGGGTGTGTTGTTTTTAAACACGATCAGTACCGAACGAGGTAAAAGCAGAATCTGTTATACAAATTCCTTTAGTTTCACAATTGTCAATAATAGAACATTTCTTTTATTCATACTTTCCTTTCCTTTAAAAAAAAATTCTGTTCATTCATAACAATATATGTACTTATAATATAAAATATATAATGAGCATTTTAATATACATGGAGAAAGTGAATAACGAAAATAAAATCATGACCCCCACTAAATAAATATAAAAGTTGAACACCACAAGTTATTTCTGGATAAACACGCGTAAAGCCCGCGCACACAGAGAGCGGTCAGGAGTTCCGAGTTCCGCGTTCAGCGTTCATTAGAATATACCGAGTCTATAACAACAACGCACACAGAGAGCAGTCTGACCGCGGCGGTCAAAGCAGAACGTCGCGTTCCAAGAGTTCTTTTCCCGCCAAGACAGGGAACGCCGGAAACGCCGCTATGTCTGAGCTTGCAAACACGGAAAAGTTGATTGAATTGGTTAAGGAAAGGAGTTTATTATACGATTTAAGTAATATAGACTACAAAAACCGCGATAAAAAAGCTGAAGCTTGGCTCGAAATTGCCACAGAAATGGGATTTGGAGAGAGTAAGTAAAATATCACTTGTTAATAATAATTATATTTCAATCATTGAAGTCAGTCTAATATTGATAACTGGTACCCTCTTAAAAATATTCATTGAAAAAAATTCACTACTATGATATTTGATTTTTTTTCGATAATTTTAATTGATTTGAATTTCCCTGCAAACATAAACATATATAGGTTAACAATTTACATGTTGCGAATTGTTCCAATTTTTTTTCAATGAATATTTTTAGTCAGGGTATATATTGATATATTGATTGAAATAACCGATATATTCGTCCCGAATTGCATACGCTGTACAGTTGGTGCTGATCTTATTTGTTTGCTAAAAAGGTTGGAAGGCGGTACTGCGTTGATCATTGTTTATGTCTCATCATCATAGATTTGACAATCTCCTTTTACTCTAGGGTAATTGTGTAAACAACACGCTGCTTTTACAGCATCAACGAGTGTCTACATTGAGTTCCAATAGCTTAAAAAATACCCGCCATTTTTGAGCCAAAATGCCAAATGTGCTCTTTACTACGCGTCTTGCACTACTCAGTCTCTTCTTATATGTCCCTTTTCTTTCATACTGTATAGTTACATTAATTGGGAAAGGTCTCATCAATAATTTTTCTAATTTGAAACCGCTACCTCCAATTAAAACGTGAGGCACTGGTTTTTCACGACCTGGTAGCGGCTTTGGCCCGGGAATGTTCAGCTGATTGTTAACAATTTTTTGATAGAATGATGTCCTTTGAAAAAACGTACCGTCACTATCTTTTCCATAGCTGCCAACATCAATCAAAATAATTTTGTAATCTGGATCCACCACTGCAAGCAATACAATAGAGAATCTTGTTTATAGCAAAAATGTAATGTCCCCATATTAGGTGGGCATTGTATATAAACATGTTTTCCATCCATACTGCCAATACAATTTGGAAATCTCAACTTCTCTTTGAAACCAGCTTCTGCCTCCTGCCATGCTTTTTCAGCCGGCTCTGCCATATATAGTGGTTGTAGTGTTTTCCATATTACTTTACTCACTTCAATCCAATACGGTATGAATGGCCGACTGTTTTAAACGTATCTCCTGTGGCAAAGTCTTGTAACATTTTTCTTTTGTTTATAGGTAAAGTATGGATAACCAAGTGGAAAAGTCTGAGGGATAACTACAACAAGTACAAGAAAAATAATGAATCTTCAACAGGCCAGGCTTATAAAAAGTATAAGTCTTGGCCATGGGCCTCGCAATTGAGATTTTTAGACGATTTTAATATAAAAAGACAAACAGAAAGTAGTAGTCAACGTTCTCCAGCCAATAATCATACCAGTGTTACATCCGACACAGAGAACTCTACGATGAATGAAACAGAAGTTACTACACATTCTGAAGTTTCTGTATATGCAACTGAATCAAGCAATCAACTTACGAGAAAACGAATAAAAACGAGCGCAGATCCCAGTGATTGTGATAAAATACTAGAATATTTAAAAAATAAAAATGAAACAAAAGCCAAAATGGATGGAGTCAATCTTTTTTTTTTAAGTTATGCGCAAACGTTTAAGACATTCCCACCTAGAATGCAAAGTATGGTAAAGCTAGAAATAGCCTCTCTATTTGCCCGGTACGAGCTACAACTAGCAGAAGGGAGTGATGCACACTTGCATTCTCGAGTTGAAGAAGTAGAAGCTGCTGAGCTCCACAAGAACAATAATTCCTCATCGGATGACGAACTTTCTAGTGACATGTTGAATGTGCAAAAACCCAAATGAAACTAGAACGCGAGAATTTGCACGCAGCTTCTGTACGTTGGAACTCTTAGGCGGTCAACGGTCACTAGAACGCAGAACTCTGACTGCTCTCTGTGTGCGCGGGCTCTTATAGATAAATATATCACTGTCCACTAGTGACTTTGAAACAAAAACATTTTAATACATCACAACGATCAACAAATTGTATTATAAGATAATAACAAACAGATATGTTGAAAAAACAATTACAAGATATCTCATTAATATTAGACACATAAAATAATACAGATAAATAAATTAATATAACAACAAAATGGATTTGTGAACACGCTTATCTATACTTAGATAGAAAACTATACAATTACGTAAAATATAACATTACACTTACGTAAGGTCAAACGAATAAGCAAATCAAATTACGCTTATATGTGAATACATTCATCCACATTAATTTCCATCACTTTCACAATAAAAAAGGGATTTGTACGTATTTACAAATATCGTAACGAAATTCTCCTTCATAAATTTACAATAAAAACTTTTTATTCAAATTTAGAACATAGCAAAAATTCTTGGTATGAAAAAATACAAATTATAGTTATATAATATAATAATAGTTTCTTAAACTTAGTAGCTTACAGAACTTATTTGAAATATTTAGACACAAATTGGAAATACTATTTTGTCCAGGAATCAGCCTTCTAATTTCACTAAGAAGATCTAATTAGTTATTTAATATAATGTAAATCGTATTAAAGTTTCTCGACACACAGGTGAAAGAAAAAAATATTTAATATTTAAAAATTCACACAAATTGTTAATTATAAATATGTGAAAGCACAATGTTGGTTGAATGACCATTTATTTATAGCTTTCTTTAGAATGCTCTTAAACTCTAGACAGACCCACGCGTTGGTGTGACGTTTTTAACAAAAAAAAGTAGCAGGTATTATTTTACCTTCTACTTCCAGGAAGCGTCTGCTTCCTGTGTATAAATATTTACTAGAAACGGCTCGTTGTCCTTACCTTTGAGATAAAACTTTTGACTGCAATACTGGGAATAAAAAACAATAATATGTATTCACTAATTCCATCTTAATATTCCGACCTTGTTGATTTTCTTTTAAACGATGTTTTTACCTTGAATTTGTCTATACTTTTACCTTAACTCGATTCTCGTGTTTTAAGTTCACTCATCTTCCGGTCGGATTTTCTAACATTATTTGATAGAATTGAGTTTATTTAAATTGTGTTAAAATTTAGTTTGATTTCTTATTGATATTAGTATTATTTTACAATGTAATATTTTGTAAGAAAAAATAAATTTGACCTGACATTATCAAAATCTTTCATTTTAAATATACGAACAGCTTGGAAAAAAACCTTATAAATTTCGGTACTCGAAATTTGCTTCTAAAGATTTCTAAACTTTGTCACTCACATCTAGCTATGTACAATAATTTTGATGCCAACCTAAATACATTCATTTTAAAATATTTACCTTTAAGTAATTTTCTTGAACTTCATCGCAATAAATAAATAGAGAAGTTCTCAATAAAACATTATTTATATTTTGTGATGTTTCAAGTGGTCGCTCTTTATAAACATACTTTAACCAATTCTTAAAAGTTATATAAATACAGTCTTCTATAGTGACTAATATTGTTAAAATCCACTTAAGAATTAAAAATATGTATATACTACTTCATTTTTATATACATTAGTTTAAATAAAATCAATTTGAATATATGCAAGTACCTATACAAAATAAAATGCCAATTCTGTGAAATACTTCTATTGTTTTTAATTATTTTGAACTGATATATTCTTAATTATAGATATGTTAATAAACTTCCGTACTAACAGCAATGTCAAAAAATACATACTGAAATTTATTGTAATGCAAAAGAATACTAATAATAATCAATAATGTGAGAAACTTCGTTAGTTCCCTCCGACACGATCAGTGAAGCCATATGAACGTTATAAAACGTTGTATAGCAAGTGAAGCCCCTAGAACCAGTTTTACGCAGCTGCAGTGCTATCGACCGTTGCGACATTCAAGGAGGGTTGACGTCAGTAATAATAAAACCGTTCTCCGTTTGTAGGAATCGCCGCCATCTTGTTTTCCTTTAGTAACTTACGCTATAATACACCTTAAAATACACGTAGTCTAAACTAAGCTAAAATAATCGCTTGGCAACCATTGTGACTCATCAACTATGTGATAAACATCTGTGTCAGTATTATTTGTTAGTCATTTCATTTATTAATACGTCTTAAGGCGCATTTTCATTGGTCGATCAGTCGGTAGTTAGCCCGCATGCGAGCTAACAACCAATGAAATCCACTGGTCGATAACTCGGTCGATTAAACGTGTGCGGGTGATATCCGCATTCGGGATAACGACCAATGAAACTAGTCAGTCGATAACTCGGTCGATACAAAGCATGCGGTGACTCGCCTCCGTTCAGTCATTTATTAGACGTCATCAATACTACGCGCATTATTTATATTATTAACGCTGTTTATTTACGCAGCGTGGGAGCAAAATGGCTGAACGGTTTTCGGATTCACAAATGCTAAAACTCGTAAAGATCTATCGAGACTACGATTGTTTGTGGAACGTAACGAGTGCTTTGTATAAAAATCATGACGCAAGACAAAGTGCGTACAAACAAATTGCGGAAAAGTTAAACATTAGTGGCATCTCAGACAAAGATATACCAAAAAAAATTAAAAATTTAAGGTCATCGTACTATCAAGAATTAAAAAGAATTGAAAAGAGCACTCGATCCGGAAGCGACCGAGATTCTGTTTATAAACCGAAGGTGTCATGGTTTTCAATTGCCGATGGATTTTTAAGAGCATTTAAAAATAAAGAGAAGACATTTTCAAATGTAAGTATACAAACTTTATTTATGTAACCAAAGACAATCCTAGTTAAGTAGGTTATTTAATATATACAATTTTTAAGAAATATAATATTATATAAAATATCACTATTTTTTTTAATATTTTATTATTTAGACATTTTTTGGAGTAACACGAGACAATCTAATACACTTCTCATAAAAAAAACAACTCGCGAGTTTGTTTTTTAAAGATTACTGAAAAAATGTGTGTTTAGGTTAGTAGCGATACCTATGAGGTGTTCAATTAAAAATGTTAATGAATTGATAATCCAATTGAAATATATTTTTGTTTATATAGGTACTTCATGTTTTATTATCATAAGTTAAATAAAAATCGAAATGTTTCGTTTTTTTCATGAGAAGTGTATTATTAAAGAAACAAGTGCCGCGCGGCATAGTGGGTTCTGCCGAGGCGCTGTCCCTAGTGCAGTCTACCCTCAAATTGTTCCGGAATGTTAGTGAATAAATCTTGTTTGCCACGGCACTGCACCTTCACTACTGAAGTAATCAGCGAATCTATCCCGAATTGTTGTCCCATTTTCAGTTAAGGTATTATCTTCTCCCGTGTTCTCGAAGTTCCGAAGAGGTACTTGTCTCCAGGAGCCATTAATTGTTATACCAGTAGAGATATCTTCATAATCCGCAAGTCCAGGTTCAAGATAATTAGAATCATTTTTTCTTAGCCAATTATGAAGCGCGCAAGATGTCCTTGTTATTTTTATGGTATTCTTGACGTTGTTGGCTATTGGTTTTTCAAAAATTCGAAATCGGCTTGCCAATATACCGAACGCATTTTCATACAATTCGCCGAGCCCTTTACGGTAATTAAAAATTTTTTGCCGTGTCGTTAGATTATTTCCCGAGTATGGTTTCATTATATTATTTTGAAGCGGGAATGCAGCATCCGCAACAATAACACATTCTGCTGGAATATTCAGACTACCGTCATCAATTGCTCGTTTTAAAGAACAATTACTAAAAACTCCGCCGTCAGAATATCTGCCCTTTGCTCCAATATCAATATAGGTGAATGAATAATCATCATCGACACAAGCTAGTAAAACAATGCTAAAAGTTTTTTTATAATTATAGAACTCAGATCCACTACAGGCTGGAGCTCGCAAGTTTATATGTTTACCATCAATTGCCCCAATACATCCAGGAAAATTCCTTTTAACTGAAATCCAGTTTTTATATCCAACCATTTTTATGTGTTTGGGACCTGAAAAAAGAACATATAATCATGAATATTTTTTATTTACAGATCGATGAAAATTCGGAAATAGCTACTGATACTGTTGACTTCGAAAATAATAATACGGTATTAGAAGAGAATGATAGAGAAGAAAACTCAAATGCTGCGGATGAAATTATTGAAAATCGAGTTCAAGAACTAACCGAAACGTCTTCATCTACATTCACTGTGAAATCAAAACTAGCAACGAAGAAAAGGGGCAAATCAAATAAAAGACAGGACGAGGTACATGAAGCCATTGACAAAATAAATAAAATTGCCGAGAATGTTACTAAAAATACAACATCGTTACTACAAAATAAAGAAGATGAATTCGACATTTTTGGGAGATATATAGCCTCGACTTTACGTACATTGCCACGCGAGTTTTCAATTATTGCAAAAACAGATATTCAAAAGGCTTTATCGGAAATTCAATTAAAAGCATTGAGACAGCAAACCAAATCTTCGTTTTTGTCCTATGGTACCTCGACGTCTAATATCTATGATCCAGAAAATCAAGGATATTTAAGTTCCTCATCTGTGTCTAATTTATCTAACTATGAAGACGATGTCAACAACATCAGTTTCACAAACATATGAAGCAATTTTATATATTATTTATAAATATGCAACATCTATTTGCCTGGTAAGGCATTTTTAGTTCATTTAATTATTTGATATTGATTAAATGATTACAACACTCGCGGACACCAAAACCGAACCACTTTGTAATCCACCAGACATTGAAATTTGAAACTAATAACAATAAAGAAATATTTTGTTAGTCAATATTTAGAGATGGTTGTACACAATATCCGTACATCGGAGAAAAACGATACATTTTTGGTTATCAAATGAAAAAATGAAAAAAATTTAAATAAAACTATTTGAAAGAAAGAAAGAAAGAAAGATTTTTCGAAAGAAGAGAAGAAAATTTCTTTCTTTCTTTCTTTCAAATAAAACTATTTCTAAGAACGTACATTTGAAAACAATATTTTGTAACCTAATTTGTTGTTTCTGCCCATAACACTCCGAAAACGGCATTTCAATATAGTTCAATAAATTGGTGTCCATAAAAAAGGGTGGTACGCTTTAGGTGACCGGAAATGTATTCTGCTCAATTAAAACTTCTTAACGTACGTACGTACGTAACGTAATTAAAACTTCGAAACGTACAAATTTGTAAGAATATTGCAAAATTTAAATAAACATTTACTTTATAATCTTAATATTATTTACTATTTTTATATTTATATGTACTTACTTTTATATAATCTGCCAGTGCATCATAGAGAGCGGCCTTATCGCATGCGTTATAGAAATCACCCGCACCTCGTATGCGGGCTCTGACGACCAGTGAAAACGATAAACTCTTTGCGGGCCCTATGGCATGCGTTACAGAAATCTCTCGCACCCCGAATGCGAGCCTTATCGACCAATGAAAAACCGCCCTTAGAGAAAACTAATCAATGAATAATATTTCTATTCATTAGTACTTTGACTGATTAAGATAATGAAATACTTAAAATTATTTATTGAACACATCTTCATTACCTCTGTTAATAAGTAACTAATTAGTACTAATGTAGTAGGATTAAGTAAATAAAACTAATTAAATCATAAAGCTTTAACCACTTTTATATAAAATAAAAAGAAAATTTGTGAAATAATAAAATAATATTTCTGCAGCATCAAAATCATCTAACTCTTAAAGAGTACATTACTTTAAATATATTATTATGTAGATATTAGGAGACTCGAATTGACGCCGTTGTTCGCCTTTAAAATATAATAATAATTAATATTGAATAGTATGAATGCCGACAACCCAACTAGCTCTTTGTTAAACATTGGTATTTTTGTTTCTCTAAAGACATTCAGGTATAAGGATTAGGTTAGTTAGGTAAAATCCAAATTTACTACATGCCTACATGTTTCTAAAGTAATTTTATAATACAGAATAAAATATAATACTATAATATCGAATAAATGGCTAAGATTACATCCATTGTTAGATGAACCATGGATGGTCTATGTAAAAACCTGTGTTTGTAAGAGGTTATGACTTATGAGTTATAGAGGTTATGTTAGTGTTTATTTTTAAAATACGATAGTCTCCTTTATTTCAATACTTTCAATATTTTTTTATTTGAAATAAAAGTAAATATATGTCAGTTTAAATGTCTTTTAAAGTAATACGATAGTGGAGTGATCATATATCGGTAATTACGTTCAATAATGTTAAGATGTGAGAATTTTATATATAAGTATGTCATTTCAATAAATGATTATGAGTTGCGAACCAAAAGTAAAATTGCCTACTTAATGAGACAAGATTAGAATTATATTATTATTATTAGTATCCACCAAATAACACGTTATTTCAAGAAAATTTATGTAGTGATAATTATAATTAAAGCAAAAATTTTAAATTTTAATAAAAAGTTTTTTATGGTAAAATTATTGTTTTGGTTAATAATTTTTCTTTACCATTTCACTATTTATTACATCATTTATATTTAATACTAAGGTTTAGTGAATAAAATCTAAAGTATATTATTTTAAATATATAACGCTGTCCGCCATGTTGTTTTATAATACGCTTAAGGAAGCCATTTTGATTTACTAAATGCGCAGTTGCGCGGCCCCGATTGGGTCGGGTATATAAAGGGGCCATGACGTCAGCCACGTAGCTCAATAATTTTTCGTCGTGGTGCAGTGCGGACGTCTGGAATTGTGAAGTGTACTAGAAAATTCTTTTGTGCCTGGTCTGATTCAGGTGTGTAATTATCTCATCCTGCCATATATTAAGCACTATAATAAAAATGGGCTACACTGTGCAAGAAAAATCTATTGTTGATTTTTGTGAAAGTAAAACGGAATCTTTATCTAACTGGGTCCGTAAAGTTAAATGTAAATCCTTAAACGCCAAGACAAAGAGAAAGCGTGATCTAAGAGTAATCGCCATTTTGAGTAATTCACTGTTCCGTGCCGAAAACGAACTTCTCCATAAGCAAAGAGAACGTGCTAGAAGGTGGGCACAAATGCAAGCTGATCTCGGATTAAACACCAAAGAAGAGGAAGCGGCCAAGCAGCAGCGTGAGAAGATAGATAATTTTTGGAAAAACGATCTCAGCGGTCTAGATAATTTTTTTAGAGAGTTAGATAATGTCAAACCAATAGTCAAGCAACAAATATGTGTTAGTCAACTAGGGTGAATAGGTAAAGTGAATTTGTATTTGAATCTGTGATATATGTAGGATGTTTTCTAAATTACAGTCCCATTGCGTTTCGCGTGGGTCTGGATCCGACGGCCGCCATCTTGGCTGCCGCTGGGGCGTGGTCGCAGCTAACTACGAAATGGGTTTGTAACGGTATCATGCATTTAATTAGTTAATTTATTTTAAATTGTTGATGAATATTTCAGTTTTCTATTGTGAAATAGTCTATTGGAATCAAAGTTTTATTCATATTGAATATTAAATTGTAACATATGTTTAAGTATGATGAATAAAAAATATTTTTGAAGTATTAATGTCTTGGATTTTATTTCAAATCATATATTGTTGTTATTGGAATTTCACCCGCCATGTATTATTCCATGAGTCATCACCGACTTGAAGAACGAGGTAGCAGTCGTGAAGGTGACGAAATAGCAGTATGAGAGAGCACTACCACGTGACACTGCAGTGCGGTCTCGTGAGGCTGCTTTAACGGCATGGCTTGCGGCCCTGCATAGAAATATCGACGCGAGCATTTTACATCTCTGCCGGTATCAACTATCAGCCCGCTTTAGGTAAAAGTTAGGAGATTGCGCAATGATTTCATCAGTTATGGAACGAATGTCATGTACCCGTTCGCGGGCATTTTCCATGTGTATTATTTCCGAGTCTCAGAAAGGCAGGGTCGTGGAGTTGGCAACGTGCTCGCTCTACCCACGCTATCCGGCCAACATTGATGAATGGCGTTTATGAGGCAAGCCGAAATTAGCAACATTAAATTGCTCTGGCCAAGATTGTTTTTAGTGTCGGTGAGTCCGAGCCTAACAAACTAGACATGTTAAGATGTATTGTGACAATGTATAATATTTATTATTTGATAAATTTGATTCGAATTGAATTTAAACAGGCCTTGTCAATTGTATAAGTTAACAAAAGTATTTCGAGGATTTAAGTTTTCCTAAAGTATCATTTAGCGCCATGGAAATGACATTATGTACTAATCAATCGCAAAGCATATGGAACCTGGAACAAATGCACTAATTTTATTTTTAAATAAATTTGTAATTATTATTGTATATGATGAACTATTGGCCGAGTATCTTAGTGAAAGCCAAATAATTTTGAAACTAGATGTATGTGAAATAAAAGTAGGTAAAACATTCATATGAGGTAGAAATATTGGTAAGTTTAGACACCTGCTAGAGTTATTGTGTTATAATACAAGTAATAAATATTTGTATCAACTCCACAGCTTATCGCGTGCTTGCGGGATGAACGTTCAAGAATATACATTGATAGATAATCCTATATAAATAAATATATTCCGGAACGATGCTAGCATCCCATTTTGAAATTTATTCATAAAAATCTTAGGGCTACACAAAAACAGACAAAGCGAAGACGTGACTTTGAAACTGTATCTACATTAGAATGATAAACACGGGTGAATAAAAATCAAGATACTAAATAGGTAAGTGGTAAAATCCCTCAACAGGGAGAACTCCACGTCGTCAAATTCTACAGAACTGGTTTACTATCATACTTCCTGAAACTTGCTAATGATGGAATACTTGGTAACATACTTCATTATGAAGATTTATCATATTATGAATCTCCTTGACGGGACAACCGTCTTCGTTGTGTTAAAAAATATGTCCAGGTCATAAGATCCTCCATTGAAGACTTTGCAGTGGAGGAAGAACACAATTCTCATACTTAAGGGTGGCCGTTGGCAGACTGAAAAGTGACCCGAGCTAATCACCTGACACCATTGTAGTGAATGCATCTTAGCAACGGAAAATTAAAGATACAATTGAACCTGATCCACGCCTAAGCTTGGATCGCTTGTACGGTAACATAGCTGATTAGCAGTTAATAACATTATATTACAATTTAATCAGACAATTGAAGAATGAAATTGTAGGTATTTAAGTCTGTTCTATTTTATAATTTTTTAGCCCAGGTTCCATTAGACATACTTATATATATTATAATTTTTTATTGACCCAAGCCTGACTGGCCAGCGGACTGATAGTTGGATTTCTCAAAATTGTCATTCTTAAAATTCTTCTGCTACACCTACTTGACTAGATCCAGTTATTAAATCGACTGCTAAGCTTTTCCGTGGAATGATTGGACTCATCAAGGAATTATAATAACCGGTATACAATAGGAATCCTACTTATTCAACAGATAAGTGTATATTCTCTAAATCTTCGCATGATTGGAAAGTTGAAATTATTATTATTTCACGAATTTTTGAGCGGAAATGTCCTTGTTTGGTGGACATAGCTAAATATTTTTATGGTTAACAATATAATGGAAGTAATGAAATTGTGTATAGAGTTATAAAACGTATAAAGAATGATTTTGGAATTAAGTGAATCTAGTAAATACAATTAAGTAAAATATTCAAAGGTAAGTGGCCTAAACAAGAGTTGCTACCACCAGCGAGTATGTTATATATTAGAATGGTATGCCTTTATGGCAGGTGGTAATAAGCTTATTTTCAGATATCATAAATGTAAAGTTATAGCGAACCCAACTATACACAGCATAGTCTTAAGCGATTTACTTGAACGATATCTACCTACAATAAAGTTTATCAAAAACATAACCTCTTAATATTGTAACACCGAGGATGGAAATATAAGCTTCTATGTGAATGTTGTCAAGGAAGTGATGAAAGGTACGAGAATGCTTGCATGTTGCTTTTATACAATTAAACATTGAGATTGATCTCTATTAGCTTTGAACATTTTGTATATAGTTTTTTTTTTGGAATACTCAAAATGATAGGACACGATGTAATGCTATTTAGAAAGGTCTAGAATACAACCAATTCGCCACCTGTAGTTGAAGAAAGGCTACGCATACGCTACATCTTGAAAACTATATTACATGCTTGGGCTTTATAATAAACCAGGAAAGTTGTCTGACCGAAAAGAATATGTATGATAATTTCTGGATTAAAATGTATTTTCCAAATTGCCGTGTGACGTGGCGACCTACCGATGAAATATAGTTTTGCAGTCTGAATACAGGAATGCAGAACATTTCCAAAGGGATGTTTTAAGACAAAACTGTATGGTATGAGTAATTTATGTTTTCCCTTTAATTTTACAATTGAACAGTATGATCGAAAAACTGAAAAGTTTCTGCTATCTTCTAAGAGAAATGTGCCTATGCTGATTGACTATGCAAAAGGTTATAGTATAAAGTGCTTATTGAAAGAAAAGTTATTTCGAGTCCATTGTAAATGGAAGTACACTTAAACAAAATTATACAAAAGGGTAACGATTGTTTAGAAAGCCTAAAATGCTGTAAAAGAGAGAATAATTAAATAGATCATGAATAACTTTTTTGTAAGTAGAAATGAAATGTAATGCGAAATGACGTCTTATAACTGTTTATGTAGTATTTAGTTTTAAATACAATTTGTTGCAGTGGTGTTCAACTACATGATCAAGGTGCTAAATTAGTTTGGTACCTACTAACACTAGTTATATCAAGAAAAATTTGTACAAGAAAACTAAACAATGGCAAAGCAAATTATGACAACCAGTTACATGAAAATACTTTTAAGCATATGCTAAATTATGGCATGAAAATTTGTTACAATGTTATTATACAAAGGATATCAATTACGGATGTTTACAACTTGAGATGAATTGATTGATTTTTATCAAATTCGATAAAAGCAGTGCGCAAAGCAATGAATCATTACGCTTGAGCCCCCAGCTATCTACAATTTTATGGTCTCGTTTGAACTCTCAAATTTGCAACTGGTGTGAATGATCTAATTCTACTCTTAAATTACAACATAGATACAGTTATATAGGTATATTCCAGCTTTTCCAACAAGGCAAGTTTTGTTTACCTGGGAGTATTTTTTTTGTATACTCGTAACATTTGAATAAAATTACATAAACTATGTAAATTTAGTCCTCAACTTCTGAATGACTGCTGATTACAATTCGTTATTTTAATTTTATTAATGTGCTTGCTCGCATGCCTCCCTGCCTGTGACTGTTACTGGGGTTAAATCCAGTGTTACTCTGGCTCATGTGATTGTAGTTCCAAAGTTTCACGAGGTTTATACGCTCTCCATAGGCGAAGGATCTACGCTCGCTTGCCGGCGTGCTTGTCTGAAAATTTTATACGTACTTGCGGACAGATTTTGTTTGGTCCGCCGGAAAACTTCCCCCGATTCGTCAGTTGAAAGCGGATACAGCTTACGAGAACGGAAAGCTGATGCGGCAGCTTGTCTGCAAGTTGCACAATGCTCCGTCATGTTAGCGGCTAGGAGAATGCTCCAGCTTGTTTAGTGATCCCGCTTGTCTGCGGGCTGGCGAGTGACCCGGCCTGTCTGCGGGCTGGCGAGTGACCCGGCCTGTCTGCGGTCTGGCGAGTGACCCGGCCTGTCTGCGGGCTGGCGAGTGACCCGGCCTGTCTGCGGGCTGGCGAGTGACCCGGCCTGTCTGCGGGCTGGCGAGTGACCCGGCCTGTCTGCGGGCTGGCGAGTGACCCGGCCTGTCTGAGGGCTGGCGAGTGACCCGGCCTGTCTGAGGGCTGGCGAGTGACCCGGCCTGTCTGAGGGCTGGCGAGTGACCCGGCCTGTCTGCGGGCTGGCGAGTGACCCGGCCTGTCTGCGGGCTGGCAACCAATCAGAATTTTCGAGCTTGGCATGTGACTCGACCTGACTGCGGGCTTGCGAGCGACCCGACCCGTCTGCGGGCTGGCGAGCGACCCGACCCGTCTGCGGGTTGGCGAGCGACCCGACCCGTCTGCGGGCTGGCGAGCTACCCGGCCTATCTGCGGGCTGGCGAGCGACCCGACCCGTCTGCGGGAGGCAAGCAATCAGAATTTTTGAGCTTTTCATGTGACTCTACCTGACTGCGGGCTGGCGAGTCACTCGACCTCACTGCGGGCCCCCGAGTGACCAGAACTGTTTGCGGGCTGGCAAGCAATCAGAATTTTCGAGCTTGGCATCTGACCCGACCTATCTGCGGGCTGGCGAGTGACCCGGCCTGTCTGCGGGCTGGCGAGTGACCCGGCCTGTCTGCGGGCTGGCGAGTGACCCGGCCTGTCTGCGGGCTGGCGAGTGACCCGGCCTGTCTGCGGGCTGGCGAGTGACCCGGCCTGTCTGCGGGCTGGCGAGTGACCCGGCCTGTCTGCGGGCTGGCGAGTGACCCGACCTGACTGCGGGCTGGCGAGTCACTCGACCTCACTGCGGGCCCCCGAGTGACCCGACCTGCCTGCGAGCTGGCGAGCGACCCGACCTGTCTGCGGGCTGGCGAGCGACCCGACCTGTCTGCGGGCTGGCGAGCGACCCGACCTGTCTGCGGGCTGGCGAGCGACCCGACCCGTCTGCGGGCTGACGAGCGACTCGACCTGTCTGCGGGCTGACGAGCGACTCGACCTGTCTGCGGGCTGACGAGCGACTCGACCTGTCTGCGGGCTGACGAGCGACTCGACCTGTCTGCGGGCTGACGAGCGACTCGACCTGTCTGCGGGCTGACGAGCGACCGACCTGTCTGCGGGCTGACGAGCGACTCGACCTGTCTGCGGGCTGACGAGCGACTCGACCTGTCTGCGGGCTGACGAGCGACTCGACCTGTCTGCGGGCTGACGAGCGACTCGACCTGTCTGCGGGCTGACGAGCGACTCGACCTGTCTGCGGGCTGACGAGCGACTCGACCTGTCTGCGGGCTGACGAGCGACTCGACCTCACTGCGGGCTGACGAGTGATCCGGCCTGTGTGCGGACTGGACTCTGACTGCTGCGGGTTGCAGATTGATGCGGGCTAATCTTCTATGACGGCTATTTGAGTGGCCATTATCTTTTCCAAAGGCAGTTTACTTCACCTCCACGCCTTAATAGCCTCAGCTTCACGACTAGGCAGCTTCAGTTCCACTTGTTTGCTTCAGCTACGCATCGACTGTTCTCTTCTTCAGGTTTTCCGTGGGCAGCTAAACTACCAGACAGACACCCACATCATGTGACTCTACCTGACTGCGGGCTGGCGAGTCACTCGACCTCACTGCGGGCCCCCGAGTGACCCGACCTGTCTGCGGGCTGGCGAGCGACCCGACCTGTCTGGGGGCTGGCGAGCGACCCGACCTGTCTGCGGGCTGGCGAGCGACCCGACCTGTCTGCGGGCTGGCGAGCGACCCGACCTTTCTGCGGGCTGGCGAGCGACCCGACCTTTCTGCGGGCTGGCGAGCGACCCGACCTGTCTGCGGGCTGACGAGCGACCCGACCTGTCTGCGGGCTGACGAGCGACTCGACCTGTCTGCGGGCTGACGAGCGACTCGACCTGTCTGCGGGCTGACGAGCGACTCGACCTGTCTGCGGGCTGACGAGCGACTCGACCTGTCTGCGGGCTGACGAGCGACTCGACCTGTCTGCGGGCTGACGAGCGACTCGACCTCACTGCGGGCTGACGAGTGATCCGGCCTGTGTGCGGACTGGACTCTGACTGCTGCGGGTTGCAGATTGATGCGGGCTAATCTTCTATGACGGCTATTTGAGTGGCCATTATCTTTTCCAAAGGCAGTTTACTTCACCTCCACGCCTTAATAGCCTCAGCTTCACGACTAGGCAGCTTCAGTTCCACTTGTTTGCTTCAGCTACGCATCGACTGTTCTCTTCTTCAGGTTTTCCGTGGGCAGCTAAACTACCAGACAGACACCCACTTCATGTGACTCTACCTGACTGCGGGCTGGCGAGTCACTCGACCTCACTGCGGGCCCCCGAGTGACCCGACCTGTCTGCGGGCTGGCGAGCGACCCGACCTGTCTGCGGGCTGGCGAGCGACCCGACCTGTCTGCGGGCTGGCGAGCGACCCGACCTGTCTGCGGGCTGGCGAGCGACCCGACCTGTCTGCGGGCTGGCGAGCGACCCGACCTGTCTGCGGGCTGGCGAGCGACCCGACCTGTCTGCGGGCTGGCGAGCGACCCGACCTGTCTGCGGGCTGGCGAGCGACCCGACCTGTCTGCGGGCTGGCGAGCGACCCGACCTGTCTGCGGGCTGGCGAGCGACCCGACCTGTCTGCGGGCTGGCGAGCGACCCGACCTGTCTGCGGGCTGGCGAGCGACCCGACCTGTCTGCGGGCTGGCGAGCGACCCGACCTGTCTGCGGGCTGGCGAGCGACCCGACCTGTCTGCGGGCTGACGAGCGACTCGACCTGTCTGCGGGCTGACGAGCGACTCGACCTCACTGCGGGCTGACGAGTGATCCGGCCTGTGTGCGGACTGGACTCTGACTGCTGCGGGTTGCAGATTGATGCGGGCTAATCTTCTATGACGGCTATTTGAGTGGCCATTATCTTTTCCAAAGGCAGTTTACTTCACCTCCACGCCTTAATAGCCTCAGCTTCACGACTAGGCAGCTTCAGTTCCACTTGTTTGCTTCAGCTACGCATCGACTGTTCTCTTCTTCAGGTTTTCCGTGGGCAGCTAAACTACCAGACAGACACCCACTTCAACACCTTCACGCTGTCAGGCTACCCCCAAGAACGGCACTCTGCTGCAGTTTGCTGCCAGTCTTCAGCACCGAGCTGCAGCCTAACTGCCTTCTACTTCAGCACATCGGTACGGTGTTACAGCGCCCTGACCTCGTCACACTAGTACAGACAGAGCGCTCCGGCTTCGTCACACCGGCGCAGTCTTCAACCGCCAGACTTCGGTGCAGTTTGTCTTCTCTCATTCTCGGCCACACCAGTCGACTTCGGCACTGCGCCCTGACTTCGGCACAGCGACCCGACTTCGTTACACCGGTGCAGTCAACACTGCGTCTCGACTGGGACATACTGGTGCAGTCACACTGCGCCTCGACTGCGACACATCCGTGCAGTTACACTGCGCCTGGACTGCGACACATCCGTGCAGTCACACTGCGCCTCGACTGCGACACATCCGTGCAGTCACACTGCGCCTCGACTGCGACACATCCGTGCAGTCACACTGCGCCTCGACTGCGACACATCCGTGCAGTCACACTGCGCCTCGACTGCGACACATCCGTGCAGTCACACTGCGCCTCGACTGCGACACATCCGTGCAGTCACACTGCGCCTCGACTGCGACACATCCGTGCAGTCACACAGCATCGTGACTGCGACACACAGGTGCTGTCTTCAAGCGGCCAGACTTTGTTTTCTCTCATTCTTGGCCTCACTACCCTCATTCTTGGCCTCACTACCCTCATTCTTGGCCTCACCACCCTGACTTCGGCCCTGCGCCCCGACTTCGGCCCTGCGCCCCGACTTTGGCCCTGCGCCCCGACTTCGGCCCTGCGCCCCGACTTCGGCACAGCGACCCGACTTCGGCCCTGCGCCCCGACTTCGGCACAGCGACCCGACTTCGGCACAGCGACCCGACTTCGGCACAGCGTCTCAACTGCGACACACCGGTGCATTCATACTGCGCCTCGATTGCGACACATCCGTCCAGGCACACAGCGACTCAACTTAGTCACACCGGCGCAGTCACACAGCGTCTCAACTGCGACACACCGGTGCATTCACCGTCCAGGCACACAGCGACTCAACTTAGTCACACCGGCGCAGTCACACAGCGTCTCAACTGCGACACACCGGTGCATTCATACTGCGCCTCGATTGCGACACATCCGTCCATGCACACAGCACCTCGATTGGGACACACAGGTGCAGTCACACACACCACCCCGACTTCGTCGCACCGGTGTAGTCACACAGCTCCCCGACTTCGTCACACTGGTCAATCTTCCAGCGACTTCGGTACGTCGGTGCAGTTTCTCTTATCCCATTCTTGGTCACACCGCCTTGACTTCTGCACTGCATCCTGACTTCGGCACTGCTCCCTGACTGTTTTCTTAACTTTATTTAAATTTCAGTCCAATTTAAAAATAAGTTGCAGGTAAACTTTAATAATAACATTTATTACAGGTTTTCTTATAATAAAATAATAAAAATTACAATGAAAAGCTTATTATGTTTGAATATTTTATAGTTAATATTTTAAATCTTGCTAATTATAGAGATAAAATAGATATACCTATAGACGAACGGTTTTGGAGCACATTTAAAAATTTCTTATTTTAATTTATTTCCTTTTTTTTTAATGTATTTTTTTTTTAGGAATTAGCCAGAGGTAAAAATTTTACTAATATATTTGCTTTATTTTTGAGATTAATATTCTAACTCTCCCATATTTCGCTTATATAATAAAAATTTTTGTAGCTGACTTATTTGAATAGTGTTTAATAGATTAATTAATTTATGCTTCACACAATGACATTGTTGAAAATAGGGGAAAATCTTGAATATTTGTCAACTAGATTGTTCTGGCCTAAGATGAACAATACCGCCAGTAATCTGTATACACGAGTAGGTCACAGCACAAAAAATCTGTTGCGACGATAATGTGATGACTAAAGATGACAGTATTAAAATGTAACTGAAGTTATTATAATGAACGCAACGCAGAATATTATTTACGAGGAAATACATTTGAGTATACTATAAAGGGATCACATACAAATTATCTTCATAAGGTACATGATGTCAATGTAGTGTAAAAATATAAGATTAAAGTATAACTACAGTCAAAAACTGAACTACTACATTGTAAAATTTTACAGGCAATATGACATGCAGAAAAGCATTTTGTGAGAGAATAAAATAACAATTGTAGCGGTTCGAAGGTGAAGTCTAGGCCAAAGAGTGTCAATGATGAACATTTAAAAAAAATGTATGAAGATGTAGACAAAGGACAGAAGGTCGTTTTTTTTATTTATAATAATTTCGACAAACAAAAATTTATATATAAATAAAAAATTAAAAAGCGAAGTCAACAAAAGGTAATGCATGAATAAAAATGAACGCTAAAGATTAGAAACCGAAAATTTGAGGAAATTTCGAATGTAAACGAAAATGATTGTAAGCGGAAGACTCGGAAATGAAGAGTGAAGAAAATACAATTGGAGTGTGAAGAGCATG
The DNA here is from genome assembly GCF_018135715.1 of Danaus plexippus. Taxonomy (NCBI): domain Eukaryota; kingdom Metazoa; phylum Arthropoda; class Insecta; order Lepidoptera; family Nymphalidae; genus Danaus; species Danaus plexippus. Next base: position 1,582,192 of record NW_026869853.1, read on the forward strand.
TATGGAACTGTGAACTTAAACTGTGAAGACTGAAAACTACTGTTGAAGAACGAAGACTGAAGAACGAGGGCGGCGTGTGAAGACCGAAGACCGAGGGCTACGGGTGAAGACTGAAGACCGACGACCGAGGGCTACGGCAACGAATGAAGACCGAGGGCGACGGAAGAAGAGTGAAAACTGAAAACCGAGGGCGACAGGTAAAGACTGAAGACCGACGGCTACGGGTGACGACTGAAGATCGACGGCTACGGATGAAGACGAAGATCGACGGCTACGGGTGAAGACCGAAGATCGACGGCTACGGGTGAAGACCGAAGACCGAGGGCTACGGGTGAAGACCGAAGATCGACAGCTACGGGTGAAGACCGAAGACCGAGAGCTACGAGTGAAGACCGAAGACCGAGGGCTACGAGTGAAGACCGAAGACCGAGGGCTACGAGTGAAGACCGAAGACCGAGGGCTACGAGTGAGGACCGAAGACCGAGGGCTACGGCGGCGATTGAAGACCGAGGGCTACGAGTGAAGACCGAAGACCGAGGGCTACGAGTGAAGACCGAAGACCGAGGGCTACGAGTGAAGACCGAAGACCGAGGGCTACGAGTGAAGACCGAAGACCGAGGGCTACGAGTGAAGACCGATGATCGACGGCTACGGGTGACGACCGAAGACCGAGGGCGACGGGTGACGACTGAAGATCGACGGCTATGGGTGAAGACGAAGATCGACGGCTACGGGTGAAGACCGAGGGCGACGGAAGAAGATTGAAGACTGAAAACCGAGGGCGACAGGTAAAGACTGAAGACTGAGGGCGACGGAAGAAGAGTGAAGACTGAAAACCGAGGGCGACAGGTAAAGACTGAAGACCGAAGACCTGGGGGCGACGGATGAAGACCGACGATCGACAGCTACGGGTGAAGACCGAAGACCGAGGGCGACGGGTGAAGACTGAAGATCGACGGCTACGGGTGAAGACGAAGACCAAAGACTGAGAGCGACGGATGAAGACCGAAGACCGAGGGCGACGGATGGAGACCGAAGACCGAGGGCGACGGGTGACGACTGAAGATCGACGGCTACGGGTGAAGACGAAGATCGACGGCTACGGGTGAAGACCGAAGATCGACGGCTACGGGTGAAGACCGAAAATCGACGGCTACGGGTGAAGACCGAAGACCGAGGGCTACGGCGGCGATTGAAGACCAAGGGCGACGAGTGAAGACTGAAGACAGAAGGCTACGGGTGAGGACCGAAGACCGAGGGCTACGTGAGAAGACCGAAGACCGAGGGCTACGTGTGAAGACCGAAGACTGAGGGCTACGTGTGAAGACCGAAGAAAGAGGGCTACGGGTGAAGACTGAAGACCGACGGCTACGGGTGAAGACTGAAGACCGACGGCTACGGGTGAAGACCGAAGATCGACAGCTACGGGTGAAGACGAAGATCGACGGCTACGGGTGAAGACCGAAGATCGACGGCTACGGGTGAAGACCGAAGATCGACGGCTACGGGTGAAGACCGAAGATCGACGGCTACGGGTGAAGACCGAAGACCGAGGGCTACTGGTGAAGACCGAAGACCGAGGGCTACGGGTGAAGACCGAAGACCGAGGGCTACGGGTGAAGACCGAAGACCGAGGGCTACGGGTGAAGACCGAAGACCGAGGGCTACGGGTGAAGACCGAAGACCGAGGGCTACGGGTGAAGACCGAAGATCGACAGCTACGGGTGAAGACCGAAAACCGAGAGCTACGGCGGCGATTGAAGACCAAGGGCGACGAGTGAAGACCGAAGATCGACGGCTACGGGTGAAGACCGAAGACCGAGGGCTACGGCGGCGATTGAAGACCAAGGGCGACGAGTGAAGACTGAAGACAGAAGGCTACGTCTGAGGACCGAAGACCGAGGGCTACGTGTGAAGACCGAAGACCGAGGGCTACGTGTGAAGACCGAAGACCGAGGGCTACGTGTGAAGACCGAAGACCGAGGGCTACGGGTGAAGACTGAAGACCGACGGCTACGGGTGAAGACTGAAGACCGACGGCTACGGGTGAAGACGAAGATCGACGGCTACGGGTGAAGACGAAGATCGACGGCTACGGATGAAGACCGAAGATCGACGGCTACGGGTGAAGACCGAAGATCGACGGCTACGGGTGAAGACCGAAGATCGACGGCTACGGGTGAAGACCGAAGACCGAGGGCTACGGGTGAAGACCGAAGACCGAGGGCTACGGGTGAAGACCGAAGATCGACGGCTACGGGTGAAGACCGAAGATCGACGGCTACGGGTGAAGACCGAAGATCGACGGCTACGGGTGAAGACCGAAGATCGACGGCTACGGGTGAAGACCGAAGATCGACGGCTACGGGTGAAGACCGAAGACCGAGGGCTACGGGTGAAGACCGAAGATCGAGGGCTACGGCGGCGATTGAAGACCAAGGGCGACGAGTGAAGACTGAAGACAGAAGGCTACGGGTGAGGACCGAAGACCGAGGGCTACGGGTGAGGACCGAAGACCAAGGGCTACGGGTGAAGACCGAAGATCGACAGCTACGGGTGAAGACGAAGATCGACGGCTACGGGTGAAGACGAAGATCGACGGCTACGGGTGAAGACCGAAGATCGACGGCTACGGGTGAAGACCGAAGATCGACGGCTACGGGTGAAGACCGAAGATCGACGGCTACGGGTGAAGACCGAAGACCGAGGGCTACGGGTGAAGACCGAAGACCGAGGGCTACGGGTGAAGACCGAAGATCGACGGCTACGGGTGAAGACCGAAGATCGACGGCTACGGGTGAACCGAAGATCGACGGCTACGGGTGAAGACCGAAGACCGAGGGCTACGGGTGAAGACCGAAGACCGAGAGCTACGGTGGCGATTGAAGACCAAGGGCGACGAGTGAAGACTGAAGACAGAAGGCTACGGGTGAGGACCGAAGACCGAGGGCTACGTGTGAAGACCGAAGACCGAGGGCGACGGAAGAAGAGTGAAAACTGAAAACCGAGGGCGACAGGTAAAGACTGAAGACCGACGGCTACGGGTGACGACTGAAGATCGACGGCTACGGATGAAGACGAAGATCGACGGCTACGGGTGAAGACCGAAGATCGACGGCTACGGGTGAAGACCGAAGACCGAGGGCTACGGGTGAAGACCGAAGATCGACAGCTACGGGTGAAGACCGAAGACCGAGAGCTACGGCGGCGATTGAAGACCGAGGGCTACGAGTGAAGACCGAAGACCGAGGGCTACGAGTGAAGACCGAAGACCGAGGGCTACGAGTGAAGACCGAAGACCGAGGGCTACGAGTGAAGACCGAAGACCGAGGGCTACGAGTGAGGACCGAAGACCGAGGGCTACGAGTGAAGACCGAAGACCGAGGGCTACGAGTGAAGACCGAAGACCGAGGGCTACGAGTGAAGACCGAAGACCGAGGGCTACGGGTGAAGACTGAAGACCGAAGACCGAGGGCGACGGATGAAGACTGAAGTCTGAAGACAGAGGGCGACGGATGAAGACTGAAGACTGAAGACAGAGGGCGACGGATGAAGACTGAAGACCGAAGATTGAGGGCTGAAGACCGAAGATTGAGGGCGACGGATGAAGACTGAAGACCGAAGATTGAGAGCGACGGATGAAGACCGAAGACTAAAGATTAAATATACAAAGATGAAGACTGAACATGACACATGCGAAGACGAAGACTGAACATGACACATGCGAAGACGAAGACTGAAGATGAAACGTACGAAGACTGAAGATGAAACGTACGAAGAAGAAAACTGAAGATGAAACATACGAAGAAGAAAACTGAAGATGAAACATACGAAGACGAAGACTGAAGATGAAACGTACGAAGACGAAGACTTAAGATGAAACATACGAAGACGAAGACTGAAGATGAAACGTACGAAGACGAAGACTGAAGATGAAACATACGAAGACGAAGACTGAAGATGAAACGTACGAAGACTGAAGATGAAACGTACGAAGAAGAAAACTGAAGATGAAACATACGAATACGAAGACGAAGACTGAAGATGAAACGTACGAAGACTGAAGATGAAACGTACGAAGACTGAAGATGAAACGTACGAAGACGAAGACTGAAGATGAAACGTACGAAGACGAAGACTGAAGATGAAACATACGAAGACGAAGACTGAAGATGAAACATACGAAGACGAAGACTGAAGATGAAACATACGAAGACGAAGACTGAAGATGAAACATACGAAGACGAAGACTGAAGATGAAACGTACGAAGACTGAAGATGAAACGTACGAAGAAGAAAACTGAAGATGAAACATACGAAGACGAAGACTGAAGATGAAACGTACGAAGACTGAAGATGAAACGTACGAAGAAGAAAACTGAAGATGAAACATACGAAGACGAAGACTGAAGATGAAACGTACGAAGACTGAAGATGAAACGTACGAAGACTGAAGATGAAACATACGAAGACGAAGACTGAAGATGAAACGTACGAAGACGAAGACTGAAGATGAAACGTACGAAGACGAAGACTGAAGATGAAACGTACGAAGACGAAGACTGAAGATGAAACGTACGAAGACGAAGACTGAAGATGAAACATACGAAGACGAAGACTGAAGATGAAACGTACGAAGACGAAGACTGAAGATGAAACGTACGAAGACGAAGACTGAAGATGAAACGTACGAAGACTGAAGATGAAACATACGAAGACGAAGACTGAAGATGAAACGTACGAAGACGAAGACTGAAGATGAAACGTACGAAGACGAAGACTGAAGATGAAACGTACGAAGACGAAGACTGAAGATGAAACATACGAAGACGAAGACTGAAGATGAAACGTACGAAGACGAAGACTGAAGATGAAACGTACGAAGACGAAGACTGAAGATGAAACGTACGAAGACGAAGACTGAAGATGAAACGTACGAAGACGAAGACTGAAGATGAAACGTACGAAGAAGAAAACTGAAGATGAAACATACGAAGACGAAGACTGAAGATGAAACGTACGAAGACTGAAGATGAAACGTACGAAGACGAAGACTGAAGATGAAACGTACGAAGACGAAGACTGAAGATGAAACGTACGAAGACGAAGACTGAAGATGAAACATACGAAGACGAAGACTGAAGATGAAACGTACGAAGACTGAAGATGAAACGTACGAAGAAGAAAACTGAAGATGAAACGTACGAAGACGAAGACTGAAGATGAAACGTACGAAGACTGAAGATGAAACGTACGAAGACTGAAGATGAAACGTACGAAGGCGAAGACTGAAGATGAAACATACGAAGACGAAGACTGAAGATGAAACGTACGAAGACGAAGACTGAAGATGAAACGTACGAAGACGAAGACTGAAGATGAAACTGGAAGAAAAAGAGAACAAACTCAGGTGAAGATGAAGGCCGAAGATAAAATATCACAGTACAAAAATTATAAAAAGCCTCATAGTCATGTTCTGTTTTTAAATTACCAAAAATTACTATTGAGGTGGTGTGTATATTTTGTAAATACGTTGATTTGATGGATTCCCAGCGTTTAAAGCTACAAATATTACAAACCTTAACGAACTTGAATATTTATATTTAAAAACATATGTACACGTACATATCCTTTTTACAGGATGTACTTCGAATATATCAAAGTTTTTTTTTGAAGATAATTTTTTTTGAGCAGTGTTTTACAAATTAAGGAAAATAAATTAATTAAAAACAAAAAATTGTTTGAATTATATTTATTACCTATTAATTTATTAAGAGAATTGAGTTAACATGCCATATTTCTTCACTTATATTTTTTAAACTCAACTTTTAAAGTATACCTACTTTAATAGGTTTAAACGTTCGCTTGAGACTTCGGATCAGTGACACATTGTTTTCATCTGTTTTGTGGTTTACTACCCTTTTTGTCATCGCAAAAATAAAAGAATTGCTACAATGGAATGCACGACTTGTTCTAACTTATTTAAAATTTGAAGACTAAAATGTTCATGTTTGTGGTCTGAGTGATATCGATTTTAAAAATATGTTTCCTATGAACAAAGCCAAATGGTAATGTCTAATTTGTAAGTTAAATTAAAAAAGGAAATCCTAGGTTACCTTCTGACAAAATACATTTAAAGAATTAGCTTTAATACCACAATACCTTCACAATTTGATTCGAAGTCTTTGATAGCACGTTTTGATGAGCTCATTAATTCATTTAAATTTTTTATCACCGATGAATTTAAAAACTTGATGAATTCCGTTAGTGTTAAAATTACTAGAATAGAAACATCCGTAAATGCGGTTGTAGAGAGAATGAATGTTTTGGATTCTGAAATTTCTAAAATACATTACCTCGAAAAAGAAGTAGTTGATTTAAAATATTAAATAAAGGATTTATCGGACAGGTACAACAAGAATGAGCCATTTGTACGTCGATCAAAGGAAAGGAGAAAATTTAGTGCAAATAATTAATAACACTGTTAAAAAGGCGGAAGGCACTCTTAATTTTCATGACGATATTGATTTTGTGACCAGAGTCAACGATACAACAGATCATAAACATATCATTATCAAATTTCAAGCTTGATATAAAAAAAAAAAACAACTTTTTATCATCCTTCCGAAGCTGTGAAGAGCTTAACACCATCTGACATAGGGTTTGTAGGAATAAATAACCGAATGTAGGGGCCAGGTCTGTCCATTGTGTGTTCACACACTGCTGACTTCGACGGGCGCCTATTTTTGATGTCTGAGATGTGTTTCATTCAGTTTGATAAACCACAAATCCTCGCTCATGAAGACAGGTACATACCGAGGTATTGAAATTAAAAAACATCCGAATTTCAATAGAGAAGATGGCTGGAGTCTATCCAACACCTGGGAGCCACTCCTTAAAAATATAAAATCCCATGTCCGTGACCACACCGCAGGACTTCGTAACACCGTAAGCGCATTCTGCCGGCATCTAGAGCGGTACGCCAGAAAATTAAGGAATCGATGGCGGTAGATGATAAATAACAGGGCCAATTAACAGACTTTCACATCTCGTCTGCCCGTGATCACGGTTGCTGAAAAGTAACCGAAACATTGGGATTATGTTGTTAAAATACTAAAATTCACGTAGTAAATCCGATAAATATTAGTTTTAATTTAATGAATACTCGCGAAAGTATTAGATCTCATTACATTTTATTTTTATTTAAGACCTTAAATAACTTCATTGACTCGGAATATCTACTTAACAAAATTCGACTAAATTGCTCTCGTCCAACATCACGTCTTAAACAGACTTTATGTTCCATTTTGTAGAACCAATTTTCTTATCAGATCCTATAATAATTATAATCATTTGTATATTGCATATATACATTGCTATTTTTTATCTGAATATCTTTTATTTTATTTGTAGTTTAAAGAACAATGCTCAAATAAATAATATATAGTAAAATAAGATTCAGATATACCTACTTTATTGTTATTATCAATAGGTTTCGTGAGAGAGGGCACTAGGGCTATAAAATCAAACGTCAAGCCTTACTTTATCCTTAAAGAGGCTTCGGATTTGACTTCAATGATGGATACGTAAGAGAAACATTAAAAATCCCAGAGAATATTGGTGCGTCGGCCTCCAGACGATATAATATTACGAGCTCAATAACGAACTCACTCGTTCGTCGTGCATTTGTAGGCGGTAGAAGTTTGAGCGAGAGGTATAACGGCTAAATCTCTCTACAAATTACTAAAAGACTTGGGTCTGGCCAGAACTAATATCAATTCATTGTTGGAACTTACTTCGAAGGCAGCCCTAGTAGGTTCTTTTCAAATTTGGTTAGGTAGTGAGAAGAGCTTGGACGGTGGAGCTGAGCGTTTAACCTCACGGTGAATCCATTGAACGCTAAGAGGTTTCGTCTCATTGTACACAACACATAAAATCGTTTTTATAATAATTTTTATTGCTTTCTTTATAAATGATTATTGTAGTAAATTGTATGTTTGAGACACGTTGCTTTTATTTTTTTTATGCTATATTTGATGGTGTTTTTTATTACTTATTTTTTTTAATGTAAGGTTTAATACACTCCTTATCAGAATAACTGTAGAAACAGTTCTGGCAAATTGTTTTTACCCTACTAATATAATTTATTTTAATATAAGCCGTATGTCTTCTAAAAAAAGAAAATAAAAATCAATTAAGATATTTTAAGAGGATTTAATCTCATTACTGTCGTAGAAAAAAGACTAAGAGATTGTGAACCCCAGACCTCCGCTATTTTATATAAACTGAAAGTTTGTCAGTTCATGCTCCCAACACAGGCAAGAACGATGGCAAATTATAAAGTTTGGGTTTGGTAGGTAATCGGTACTAAGACCCAGTTTCACCAAGCTCGGTTTGTTAAAACTTAACGAGGCAATTACTAACAAACCTTCGAAAATATAATTGTCTTTCAAAATATTTACGTCCGCCGATGAAAAATTAAGAAGGCATTATTAAATAAAACCTTAAATGAATGGCTACCAAATTATTCGTTCTTGTTATAACACGCCCAAATTCAAGTTATAGCATTTATAAATACGACATATTTGCTACGTTGATGATGATCTTAAATATCCCTCGATACGTCACTTGTTCGCTAATATATATCGTTGATTGCATAGATTTGGCAACCAAAAAGCTTTCTTTTCAGTTTACTATATGTACCTAACCTATCAAAATTGTGTTTTAAATTTACTGACATAAATTGTGTTTAATTTATAAGTAAAGAAAAGAGTGTCTTATTTGCAATGTCAAAGAAAAGCCGAAGGCCAAATTTTTCATCATATGTACAAAAATAAAAAAAATTGGTAAATACCTTATTAATAAATATAAGGAAATAGTCGAAAATGACAAAAACAGATGCCGTTAGTATGGCTACAAAAAATGAGGGGTGGGAATTTGTTAAAATATTTAAACAGAGTTTAGTACGCACGATACATCTAACAATCCAACAACAAGACATTAATTACTTTACATTGTTTGGTGAAACTGGGTTTTAAGGTGTGTAAAATACAAATCTAATTACATCAAATAATATGGAGCGATTTTTTGGTATTACCCTCAGAATATTATTAAAAATCATTATTCACTGCCAGACACTTAACGTCTGGGCAACTCTTGACATACACCCTTAATGTTAAGGGTATTATAATTCTACTTACGTTATAGCAAAACATGAATCAGCCAAAATATTTTATGCACGAATAATAAAATAGTCAATATTTCGTTAAAACCCGCGTTTGTTTGAGCACATCATGTATAATTTAAAAGCCCCAGGAATGGATGACTAAAAGTTTGTTACTTCTGTACTTATCGGTTTCAATTATATTTTAAGGAGTGTCGCCCTTTACTTACGCGATGCTCACCTAAAATCATGGACATGAACCGGTTCGTTCACCGGTTCAACATCACCTAAAATCATGGACATGAACCGGTTCGTAATTTAATATTGTAGAGCGGGCTTAAATATTGTAGAAAGATCTCGATATTGAGCGGCAGCGCGATTTCGTGACGAGATCACTCAAAACCTCTTTCCTTTTCTGTGAAATAATTTGATTACTAGAACATTCCAAAAAATACTCGTTTATATTTCTACTTGTTTTCAAACATTAAGAGTACGAATGTTCTAGTAAACGTATGCATAATAGTCGTCCTCTCGTCCACTTCAAAGGTCAATACCTTGATTTTTTTATTTCTTACTCATGAATCCGCCGAGGTGATATTCGTTTTTGATTTGAGTCATTACTCAATAGTAAACAAAAAGGTATAGTAAATGAAGACCCTTGAATCCATTATGAGCAACGATTAATCCAAATCAGAATGATTTTCCAATAAAAATCTTAATATTTCTTGTTTTACACAAAGTTTATCCAAGTTTCAAGGAATCAAAATTGTTCTTGTTTTGTCGAATCAGAAATGGTGATGATTGATGAATTCGGGCAGATGATGATGAGTCATGATATCGGACAGTTCACTTGTCCACAATCGGATTGCTTTTTCACAAAAACTTCAGGCTGTGTTGGATAATATCTAATTATTTTGTACGGCCTTTGATCTGATTTGGTTCCTTAAGTGTATTTATACATGCGACCTCCCGTATATGTTAATTGCAAGTAATTGTAGCCTCAAGTGTAGTATTTATGTAATAGTGATATTATCTTCTGAAATAATTTACTGCATTCAGAAAATATTGTGTTTAAATATCCACGGGTAGCACATTTGGCTAATGCGTCCCTGACTTCAATTCTCAATACTTTGAATACAGGTATATAAAAAATGGACACCAAATACTTCGTGTTCAATAAATATTGTGTAATTGTAAGTTAATAACTAGGTTCATGTTCGTCCTTCATGTTATGATTTCGCTAATTGATAATTGGTAATTGATCTCTCGATAATTGTTTACAAACTAATCTTTATTTTTTAAATAAATTAAAATCATCGTTGCAGTAAGTCATGCATAACACAGCAAAACATTGAATTTGGATAGAATTTTTCAATTTCCATTGAATTTTAATTTGCAATGAAACTTGCTCAATTCATAACTTTACTTAAACTTTACTTGGGTTTTTTACCTTAACTATTTAAAATATGGGCTTTTTATAATCAAGTGGCAATCTCTAGAAGGAAATCTTAGTTAAAAGATTATTAAATTTAAATATAGATGGTGGCGCTGGTATGAATAAATCCATAAACAAAATATAAATAATTATAATATGTGTCTGGGGTATATTTGTAGATACGATGTCGCTTTAACTATGCTTGAATAGATAAATAATGAGATCTAAGATTTTCGCGAGTATTCATTTAAATGAAAGTATACCTGTTCTTGACTGCATTGAGATTGTAAGAGGTAAGTTAAAGGATAACAATATGCCTATAGAATATGCAGAACTATTAAAGCATTGCCTAACATCTGGCTACCTCATGTGGAAGGATGAATTCTACATACAAGTAGATGGAGTTGCAATGGGTTCGCCGGTTTCCCCCGTTGTCGCTGACATATTCATGGAAGACTTCGAGGTGCGAGCCCTTTGCTCTCCTCCTATAAGACCTTTAATATATAAACGGTATGTAGATGACACCTTCACAATATTAAATAAAAATAAAACATCTGCTTTTCTGAACCATCTTAATTCTATCAATAGTAAGATTCAGTTTACTATAGAATTGGAGGCAAATAATTCTTTAGCTTTCCTTGATATACTTGTCATTAGGAATCCTGACAATACTTTGGGACATACTGTTTATAGGAAACCCACACACACGGACAGGTACCTCAACGGTAACTCGCACCACCACCCTATACAGTTAGCTACCGTTGGCAAATCTTTGTTACAGAGAGCCCAACACCTTTGTGATGCTGACCACCTAGAGGCCGAGCTGCAGCATGTAAAACATGCTCTCACCATCAACAACCTGCCCGTGCCTCGCCAGCATCGCAAGAACCACCTGAAGCCACCCACAGTTGAACGACAACCTGCGATACTACCATATGTGAAGGGAGTTACTGACAGAATAGGCAACATCTTGAAGAAGGTTTCCATTAAAACTATTTACAAACCACATAAGAAAGTGAGCCAATTCTTGAGACCAATCAAGAGTAACATTCCTTTACAACAAGCGGGTGTATACAAACTCGACTGTGACTGTGGCTTGTCATACATTGGACAGACGAAGAGGAGCATCGGTACAAGAGTTAAGGAACACATCTCAGACATCAAAAACAGGCGCGCGTCGAAGTCAGCAGTGTGTGAACACACAATGGACAAACCAGGCCACTACATTCGTTTTGATAAACCTCAAATCCTCGCTCGGGAAGACAAGTATATACCGAGATTAATTCGCGAGGCTATTGAAATTAAAAAACATCCCAATTTCAATAGAGAAGATGGCTGGAATCTATCAAACACCTGGGACCCCGTTCTTAAAAATATAAAATCCCATGTCCGAAACCACACCGCAGGACCTCAAGACACCGTGAGCGCATTCTGCCGGCATCCAGAGCGGTACGCCAGAAAATTAAGAAATCGATGGCGGTAGATGATAAATAACAAGGACCAACTGACAGACATTCACACCTCGTCTGCCCGTGATCACGGTTGCTGCAAAGTAACCGAAACGTCGGGATTATGTAGTTTTTAAATAATAAAATCCGCGTAGTAAATCCGAAAAATACTAGTTTCATTTAGATAAATAAGCCTTGACTAAGTTCTGAATTATTGTAGTAGTTGTAATTAAACTAACACATTTCAAGTGCAAATGTTTATTTTATTTATGTTAAATGTTTAATAATCAGTGCACGAGAAAATATAAGAAATAAATAAATAATTTTTTCCTTTACATAAATCATCGATCTTGAGTGACACAAAATAAAATAAAATGAAATTCCAGCGTCGACACATAAGAACTATAGAAATAAAATTTATATTATAAGCAATATAATACCGTTTTCTGTAAGCATTAGAATGTTAAATCCTTTGGACTGTATCACTTACAGTTTTAAATTAAAATTAATAGGTTCAAATTTAACTTATTGGCTTTCCTAACAAATCATATTTTATCATATATTTTATTAGTATAAAATATAGTTAGGTGTCATAAATTCAAAGAATACTATACATAAAATATATAAATAATAAAATAGTAATGTGAATAATACTGTTTGAAACATTGCTTGCTTGTATTGAGATATAAATGGATGTTTTTATGATATTATATATTAAAAAAGTATCTAAAAATTTTCTTTAACGCTAATAATAAGCTAATAATAAATATTGTGTACACACCGTGTGCTCTCGTCTTATATTAAATTGTTTATAAACTCCCTTCTGCATAGAAAAGACATTTGGAGGAGGTAATTTCAAACCAAAAATTAGTATAATAGTAACGCAAGATATATTATTTATAATTGTAGCATTAGACTGAATATCCGGCTTACATAATTTTTCAATAGTTACACAGTAGGTACATAATTACTCAATGTAACAATGGTAACACCGATTTTTTTTCTGTTTGACAAATGACAAAATCAAAACGATAATTATTGTTTTTCTTTTCCAAACATACACTCTAAATTATTGGCTACCTTTATTCTGCTTAAAGAAAGACTTACTTAAATATTAATTAAATATCGCAGAAATGTCATATCAACTTTACAGGAATACTACAATTGGAAACACGTTACAGGAAAGCCTTGACGAATTGATACAGGTAATTATTACTGTTTTATAACTTATAAAAGCCGAATTTTATCGATGTTATACCCTTCAATGGTCTTTTATTTTCAGTATGGTCAAATAACACCTACGCTCGCTGTGAAAGTATTGTTACAGTTTGATAAATCTATTAACACAGCATTGTCTAACAGGGTGAAATCTAGATTAACCTTTAAAGCGGGGAAATTGAATACATACAGGTACGGTACAATTTATAACATTCTTTTACTTTTCAATAATACATTGCTAAAAGTCTTCTTATTTTAGGTTTTGTGATAATGTTTGGACATTTATGTTGAATGATGTAGAATTCAGGGAGGTTCAAGAAGTTGCTAAGGTGGATAAAGTGAAAATAGTTGCCTGTGATGGAAAGAGTGAGTTGCCATAATTTTATTAAATGTCATCATTGAACTATGTTATTTTTGTTATTTATTACCGTATATAAATCATGTATTGTTAATATTGCCACTAATATTTATCATATTTTCAGATGTGGAGGACCGTCGGTAATGCTTGGAGCTCTACATGGACTATTTAATGTTAGAAAATATGTATATATTGGGGTCTGGTAATTGATATTAGGAAACTTCTCTAAATGCTAGTAATAATTTGTATACTCAAAGGCAAAAACCAAAAGTTTTGTTGTAAGGTAAAACTAATTCTAAAAATGCATTAATTTGTATTTGATACGGCTAAAGTGCTAATAAATTGTGGAATGACTTTGGTTTTATTCATGTTCTTTGTACATAACCTTACCTAGTTTCTAAATGTATCAATAATTTAACTATTATGTTTAAAAACAAAATTGTGTATTGTCATAATTCAACATTTTTGTATTTATTAAGATAAAAATTTCAAACTACTGCAAGAAGTGACCAATTCAGTCAACTGCTAAGATTGTAATAAAATAATGAGTTATGTAGTTATTTTATGTTAAATGTCACCAGAATGCTATGTACTAAATAATAATTTGAAAGAACCTTTTTTTATGCTATGGCTTCATTTACACCGGAATCATAGAATATTTTACCAGTGTCAAGTTTTTTATAAGTTGGACGAATTATAATGTTGAGTACTGTATGGAGAAAACACTTAATGAGCCACAAGTAATACTTAAATGTATGTAACTGACAATTTACTTCACAGAAAGAATGACTCAGATCCTAGCTTTTTTTTGTAATGATTCTTCATAAAGTACTGACTTAGATATTTAATAGGTATGAGAACGACAATAGAATGGTAATCGCTGTTTTGATTACTGCCAACAACTTCATTATTGTATTTGATAATGCTGATGCCAGTACCTATACATTTCAACATATTTTGTAGAAGGCAAGATATATTTTTTGTTAAAAATTGTTTTTTTTTTCTCAATTAATTATAGAAAATGGATTTGAATTAAAACTAAAAAAGGTACGGTTAATTTTTTAATACTGTATACTCAATTTATGCTACCTCCTTTTCATCTTCTGATAAATAACGCGACAAATAAAATAATGCATACAACATCTCGTTTTATTCAAAAAAAAAAAAAAATCTCGTTAATCATTATTTTATTTTATTACAATTCTATAAAGATAATACAATATTTTTACAATTTTTACAAAACCTCCCAGTTGACAGATGCATTATATAAAAAATAACCATAACCCAACAACCTCGAAGTCATCAAAACAACATCAAACAAGAATAACGTTACATGAAGAATGTAAATCTGTTAATATGTTAAGTGTACTAAATTAATAATGTTATAAAATTATGTAGTATTGCACTCCTTAGAAATTTTATGGACTGAAAAATCTGTAGCATAAACAGTGTTATAAATTTCGTTGGAAATACTAAAATTCCCATCAAACCTTTTGCATCAAACAGATTAAACATAAAAAAATAACAAAACTTTTTTTTTTTAGAAAGTATAACATTTTACAACGTATTTTTTTGTGACCGGAAATTTTTATGCAGTTTTTTTTTTCACTTTTACGCTTTATTATTCCTTTTGTTTTGTTTCTGGAGTCAAAAATAATTATAGAAATAAAATTGTACGAATAATTTGCTTTCTTATATATATTTTGAAGATTTACCTAAATTTTATAAACATCACCGCAATAATAGAATACCAACTAAGTTCCAAAAGCCAAAAGTGTAATTTCTTAAGCACAGTATGAGGGTGGAGATGTCAAATCGGCGAGAAGATCTAGTTCCTCTTCGGTGAGTTGGTCGCGATGTTTGGGCCAATCGTCTTGATGTGTTCGCCTGAAATCAGCCAACGCCGTCCTTATAGTGGCCGGTATTGGATCCGGAGCGTTGGTGTGTTTGGCCAACTCTTGCAACACTCGCCCAAGTCTTGGGCCAAGGCTGTAAGGTCGAGAGGCCACATATGCACAGAGTCCTAGCACGCCGAAATGTCTCTCGACCAATTCCTTTGATCTACAGCTCTTCAGGAACACTTTTATACTTTTCTCTTCGTCCGCCAGAGCGCGGCAGTGCATCAGTCCCGTAAGAAGTTTAGCAGCGGATTGACGAACCTGAGATCAAGTGATGGTCGCGTTAGTTTAGGACATACAGAAACCAAGCGGACGATGATATCAAATACAAACCTCAACACGGGCATCTTTCATAAGCTTCAATGCGAACTTCTCAGCTCGGACTGCCCGTTCCTGTTTATCACATAGCATAGGCAGGCCGTAGAAGAGCAACGGCTGGGCGAAATCTAAACACGCTAGCCTCGCCCACCACGACCTACCATCTGCGAGTGACTCTAAAACGTCCAAAGCCCTGTCGAAGGCCTGATAAGAATGGTTAGCTAGAGCGAGGCTGGCTAGGAACCCGCCAGCTGCCTTCGGTAACTCCTCGTGCGGTTGAGGGGGTCCTCTGGATGCGAGGGCGCAAGCAATGTTTACCAGCTGATATTGAACCTCCGTGTTACAATTCACACCTCGCACGGTCACACCCATACAGCAACGAAGAACTGGTGAAATTATTAGTGATTTACAAACGCAATAGTTCGACATCCTACTTATCAAGAATGAGTTTTAAAATATACAACACTATAATCTAATATTATTGTTGTTCGATTCTAAACATACATATCGCGTGATATAACAAAAAAAAATCGCAAACAAGAAAACTAAACAAGAATTTTAAAGAAAAAAATATAGAATGTTAAAAATGTACCGATAGGATGTCTTGTTATACTTCTCTCTATTACGAGGAGGAGTCAAACAAATTGAATGAAGCAAACCAAGCAGGTTTGTTGTACCTGTGGAGAGGAGGTTGGCAGCCCTGCGCGTGACGCACGAGCTGTAGTCAGTACAGCCGTGCACGTCGTCGGCGGCGGTCGTGCCGGGCGGGGGCGGCGCGCGGACCAGCGACCCTGACAGGCGGAGCGTGCCGTCTATACGTGCCGTCAGTTGTTCGGGATCCGTTTCCGTAGCATCCTGCTCCACCCTCACCGCTTCCGTTTCACCAGTAGCTTCGGCTGAACCGTCAGTTTGATGGATCATCTGCATAATAATAAAGACTATGATACCAAATGGTATAAGACATACATTATTTTCGTATTGCGTACTAAATTAACTACATATATTTGTTAACACTGGCTTCTGCCATCACATGTTTACCAACCGCGAGCTTTTAAGACAAAAAAAAATTTAAGTATTGATTAATACAATACAATATGATCAGCAGTTTTACTAATAGCTACATACAGTGGCTGTCGGGTTCTCTTCCCAGATAAATATATATAAATAACTTGGAAGAGGAGGAATAGCAGAATAAATTAATAATTTAATTGTTGCTTACCTGATGTTGTACAGCAACATTATCCGGTGATAGTCTATGCATTTGCCGCGACTTCGCTGTGACATTCTCATCCCCACCACAATCCCGCGGACCACACTGACATAGAGACGACACCGCCGTCTTTATAACTAATAAAAAATATTATTTTTGTATATAAAAGTTTAAATTGAAAATATGACGCCTGGGGGTCAAAGATTATGCAACCCTCGACATATGACGTTCAAGAAAAACTGTATTATGAGCATGTATATTTTTTAATGGAAAAAAATAAAGCAAATTTTTTTTTGTTGGAAACTTACACAATATATAGTATAATGAAAATATAGAAAAGGGATAAAAATACTTTTACAAAATTTAATATATATACTAAATATTAAAACAAATGTGTATCTTAACTATCATGTTTACAATGGGGACACAAAAAGCTACCACATTGTTATATGGAATGTATGTAGCGTTTCTATTGCTTTGTTTAAGACCTAGTGCTATCCAAACTAAAAAAATAAATAAATGATAACTGAATATTTTATCACTTTGACAGCTCATTATTTTATATAGATTGGTATATAAACTATAACCGTACCAATATCTCCACATTCATCATACAGAGCTGTCAATCTCGGCTTCACTGAATCTATGAATTGTTGGAAACAAGGCGCGTGTGACTCCCCGCCAGGGAAGATTAGCTCCGTGTCAAACATGGTCATTAGGATACTGTGGAAATGGAACAACATTATTTATAAAGCATAATTAAAATTATCAATTCAATTGACATGCATTTGTTCTTTCTAAGGATATAACATTAAAACTTTATATGTATGGGAAAGTTAAAAATTAAAGTGTAAAAATATGATGATGTGTATTTACAACGAAACTGTATGCAATAAAAGCTAATAATTAAGTCAATTTTTTTTTTTATGAAGCAGTTATATAAGTATGATTTGAGGCAATGACTTGTATCCACCTGCCAACAGTTTCTCTAACATTCTGGAAAGGGTGCAAAGTAAAGTTGGCTTCGTCCAAACGTTGAAGCAACACCTTAGCGAGCGGGGCCGTCCGCCACGACAGAGATCCGAGCGCACCCTGGAAATTGTTGATAGTTATATAGAATGATTGTTTTATTATGTTGTATAAGTCGTTTGAATATTTTTTTATATATAAGAGTAGGTTAGGTTATAAGTCAGTTTATTTGAAAGATTCTGAATTATACTATGACCAAAAAGGTTTCTCCCTTTCAAAGCCTATGAATGCAGCACAGGTGAAGTGGACAGAATTTATTCTTTATTAATATATAATATAATTGAATTTGATTCACAGACTGTAACTGTACAAAATGTATGAAAAATGTGCTGGGCACTGCTGTTATATACTATTGACTATATACAAGAGTCGTGTTAAGAGCGATGAAAGAGATTGAATTAAATATTTCAATAGTTCCCTATCTATATATAGTGTATTGGTGTAACGTAGCATATGCAGACCTGTAACGCATACAATCTGGCACATATCACAAACGACGTATGTTCGTTGTCCCAGTCCCCGCTGGCTCGCGGCGCACACAGCTCAACCAGTCTCCGTAGAACCTCCGACCCCCTTATGGGGTCCATTTTCTCAACTCCAGTGGCCAAACATGTACCCCAATCTTCCATTGTCTCGGGGGTCACTGATGTCAAACCTGGTTAAAAAACTTCAGTTTAGTTATTAGGGTATTGTGCGATTATAATTCAAACATTTTTTTACTAATATATAAAGCAGTAAAATATAAGTATGCCACATAATATCGTTCAGTTAAACAGCTAGAATTTCATCATGAAATGAGTGAGTTAACATTTGAATTGCACGGTTAAAGAGAACTTTTCTTTTGATTCCAGTTTAATAACTAACCGGCTTCAATGATGTCCATCGCTGACTTGTACATTTGCAGCGCTCTATCTCTCGGCCAGTATCGTGGAGCACGGAGCGCTGCAGCAGCTATCTCCGCTGCGAAGCGCTGCGCCGCTTCATGGGACAACGCTGCACAACGTAACGCCTCCGCCAACAGACGATCAGAAACACGCTCACCGTAATGAGAAAACACCATCTGCCAATATAGACATTTTAATATACTTTATTAGTAAGCGAATTTCTGGATCTTTTAATTGCAATGCAATGGACTGAATTAAATTTCAGAAATAAATAGCATTAGACCAAAAACATAAATATTTTATAATTTATAGCTAAAGTATATTTTTGTCACTGCAATTCCTCGCCATCGAACAAATCAAAAAAAACTCATTATTACCTAAAAGCTAGTAGGACTCAAAGCTGTGTTTTTTATATGATCGTTTATGTTAGAAAACATTTTCGTCATATAATCTAAGGTATCATTACCAATTACTGCGGTACGTACTCTGAACATGGCGAATCTTATTCCCGTAAACTTATCCTTGCCCTTCTTTTCTTCCACCGTATAGAAGGCTACCAGTCTGTCAATATTCCTCTGATCGCTGAAGAACTCGAACACGTATCTTTCACCTTCTTCCATATCTTCTGGCTTCTTATCCAAAGAGTACGTCTGTTCGCTAATCGGAGCTGCCACCTTAAATAAAACTTTCACTTTGTGATAGATGTCTTCAATAACTTCATAATAAAAGTTGTATAGCAGCGTCGTTCAGAGCCACATAAGAATGTTTAGTGTTAGATGAATGTTAGTGTAATTAGTGTAAGAATAACCACAACATATAATTTGTTTCCAAGTTATTAGAGTATGTATAGTACTTTAATATCTCAACTCCTACCAAGGTAGTATTCATTGAAATGGAACTAATATTTTTCGGATCATACTACGCGTATTTTATTATTTTAAAAACAACACACTACCGACGTTTCGGTTACTCTGCAGCAACCGTGGTCACGGGTCACGGGACCGTGGTCACGGGTCACGGGACCGTGGTCACGGGCGGACCAGATGTGAATGTGACCACAGCGCAGGACCTCGTGACACAGTGAGCGCATTCTGCCGGCATCCAGAGCCGTACGCCAGAAAATTAAGAAATCGATGGCAGTAGATGATAAACAACAGGACCCACTGACAGACACTCACATAATAAAATACGCGTAGGAACCTCGAAATATATCAGTTTCATTTGAATGAATACTCGCGAAAGTTTTAGTTCTCATAAAATACATTGATTTTTATTATGAAGAACGCACCTTTAATTTCTTCGGCCAAGCGTAAAACCCGCAGCAGTAGTTCCTCAGCCAGGGCTCGTCCCATTCTTTATCCGTTGTTATCTTCTTGTCCGGTGACCACATCGCCCATTCCAAGTCTTTTCTATACCCTGCATATTTTATCAATATTAAGTGTTGATGTCATAGAAACTTATCATCTAAGACACTCGGTTGGGTTTAAATAATAGCATGAAATTTTATGTAATAATTCTTAACATAATATATATATATATATATAATATATATAATATATAAATAATATATATATATGTATGTATAAACTGTAATTTGTCAGTGTATCGCACAATATGACAGAGACCAAGTTTTGTTAAATCACCTATATCTAATGCTAAATAATTATATCAATGAAACGAAACGAAAAGACAGTAACACGAACGAACTGCAAGAGTCCACTTCATGATTGTGCCATGAGGCACCAAAAAAATAAAATACTTTGTGACGCCTTCCGGTTTCCGCTGGTCACAACATATGTTATTGTCATAGTGTCTCAACGGGCCCACCGGACCAACAGTTGCTATTACAATAAGTTTTATAATACACATCTTAACTGAACTAATACTCAGCTAGTAATTATCCTATGCATGCATATATTTTCTGTGAATAGATGTTTTATTTATATTGTCTTATAGCTTATGTTTTACTATATATTAATAATTCAAATATGTTTCTATTAATATCTTCATAAAACAATCCGCAAATAAACCAGAGATTGTAATAAAGAATTTTTGATCTATATTTATACAACAAAAAGGTTGGACTTATTTTCGTGGGCTATTTTTTTAGACGTTTTTAGGCTGTTATAGCAAAAACATAGCTAAGGAACTACTATTAAAGTATTAATGAATATGTACTACAGCAGTAACGAGTTACAACTCGCCTGGTGTGAGCGTGCCGGGGCGCTTCACGCCGGCGACCTCGTACGGGTCAACTTCTATTTTCTTCAGCTTATGTTTTCTCTGCTTGACGCCGAAGTGCGTCAATCTCTGCGCCGCTTTCCGTACTTGGATGTTGTCGTGGAGGAGAGACTGCACCATAAAGCGGATGGCTTTAGCCGGATACGGCGTTTGTACCAGAGGACAGAACGTCAGCATCAGCATTATCAGCTCGAGGCGGTGCCAATTCCTGTAACACACATATAGATCATTAATATAATAAGTTGAATGTATGAAGGTTTTACTATTAAGAAAATTTCCTTTTTATTCTTAACTTCTTAATCGCGTCTTTATACAATATAGACAAAATTAAATATTTATTACTATAAAATTACAAAAAAAAAAAATACTGGCGTTATTCGGTAACACGCATACAAGATCAATCAGAATCAAACTGAAAAACCGCCTTTTGAAAGTCGGTTAAAAAATACCTACAACTAAAGTGTGTCCTATACTCACAGGTTGTGAATCTCGGCTATGCTGACCAAGTCTTCGACCAATTCTCTATAAACCAGTTCCATTTTATCTGAAGTCGCCTTCTCTCTATCTGCCGCCTTATCAAGTTTATCCTTGAGCTCATCGTTATAGTTTTCTGGAGGCAGAAGTGTTTTTGCAGCCTCTACAGCGTTTTGGGTCATTGTTAAACGAGTGTTCACCGCCGGGAAATTTCTATGAACCGATTCCATAAAGTTTTGCTCGAGCCTGGAAATATTAACGATATATATATATTAACTTTCAAAGTAATAAATAAATATATATATACAGTTCTATGTTAACATACCTTAATATACTGGGTTTCTCACTGAGCGGGGCTCTCATAACCGCTGGCCATAGCGCCCTAACTACTTCCCAGTCCTGTTTAGCTATCAATGGACCGTTTTTGGGTCCTAACATTATATACAAGGCTCCCTTGTGACTGGCGTGCCATTCGTCCCCTTCTCCCCCCTTAGTTAACAAATCTACCAAGCGTGGGACTATGGCGCGGTAGGAGTACGCGTAGTGACTCAGCATCCAGTACAAACGTATTTGTGCCAACACTCGAACCTGACGGAATGAACACTATTCATGTAAAATGTTTTAAAAATATATTAAAATAACGAATGGCTGTTGAAAAATTATTTTCCTTG
Source organism: Danaus plexippus (assembly GCF_018135715.1). Taxonomy (NCBI): domain Eukaryota; kingdom Metazoa; phylum Arthropoda; class Insecta; order Lepidoptera; family Nymphalidae; genus Danaus; species Danaus plexippus. Next base: position 1,604,539 of record NW_026869853.1, read on the forward strand.
TGATTTTAGTTTTACTCGACTTCATTAATTTATGATTATGTAATTATCTCATTGAAATATAATTTTATTAGAATTTAATTTCAAATAAAAATATAGAATGAAAGAATTATAATGAGATCTAAGACTTCCGCGAGTTTTATTCATTTAAATGAAACTAGTATTATTCGGATATACTACGCGTGCTTTATTTTTGTAAAAACCTACATACTCCCGACGTTTCGGTTGCTGAAAAGTATATCCCAATATTATTAGTTTCGTTTAAATGAAAGAATTATTTCGAATTTAAAAAATCCCATTATCAAGTTTTATTTTCTTAATTAATCAAGCTGTTTTTGATCTTAGTCTTTATTCTATATTTTATTTTTCAATTTTAATTCAATTCAACCCAACTAGCTCAACATTGATTTAATAATAAAAAATTGTTTTTAAAACTTTTTCCAACAAAAGAAACTAAATTTCCATTTCTAATATAATTCTAAATTATAATCCCTACTTACCGATGGGTAGGTGTTGATCGACAAGTCGTAAAGCGCGTGTAAAGCGTGAAGCGCTGTTTGAGTTATACCAGCCTCGCATACCAGATCCATCCTAGCCTCGTCTTGCAGTCTAGCTACATCGGCTAAGAGCATCCTTAGCCTAGCCGTATTGGCCGGGTCATCCCCTAAACCCATTCCAGTTTTGCCGAACGTCCCCCGTCCGTCCAAAGCTCGTTCCAACGCGCTGAAGGATCGCAAACGACCTTCAAAAGCCGGACCAATACGGACGCCTTTCATCAGAATGATACGTTCCCAAACCTGTGCGAACGAATGAATTAATAAATATCGAAGGAATGACTAACTAGTTGACTTTCATGGTGGTTATTGTTTTCTTTTCCTGTTAACCAAGTTGATATTCACAGTGGAACACATACTTATATAAAATTAATTTTAAGAAGCTCCTAGTCAAGAATAGATTTTTTAGTTCTTCTTATTGATATAATCTATGCAGTTTGAAGCCGGTCATATGTTATATACGAGGTATGTAGTCCACCTGGATGAGCATCTCCAAACCGCGTGTGTCATCAGTCTTTTCATCCAACAACTTCTTCTGTACAGCGAGTAATGTCCTTGTCATGGCCACCCTCAGGTTCTCGCCGTCTAGCGTCACAGAATATTTAATTCCAGTTGTGTAAGGCATGTTCGTCGGTGGAACTTGGGACTCCACACTGAAAGAAAAGCATTCTATTATGCCTCACTGATATTGTATTGTATACATACACTATAAAAAATAATTGATGTTCATAAATATATTAATAGATTCGAACGTCAAAATCCCTTATTTTTTCCAATGTATTCCAATTTTACAGAATAATTAAATTTACTACCGCTTAAAGTTTATTATACTACTGGGCTCGTGAAATAAGAGTAGTTTTTGTATTAGATGTGTTGTCCCCTATTACAGTAACCCAATCAATTTATAAAACGAATTCGTTTTTTCTTTTGCATGACGTATAAAAAACATGTAAAGAACTTCTTCTACGTGATATAAGTAAAGTAGATTCCTTATATTAAACTCACAATATTACTGGAGGTTCTTGGGGTTGCGGCATGAAGGAAGCGCAGGATAGAATAGCATTGAATATATGAAAAGACCTCGCCCTACGATCGCGACACATGGGCCTTTCATCGTTCAGCCATTGCTGAATCCTTTTTATTTCCGGTTTGAGGTATCTGTCCACTATCATTTGGGCACACTCTGCTTCCTCGGCGCATGGCACGTGCCACTTGAAATTGGTCTCCTTCAGGACGCAGCCGCGGCCCCACTCACGAATCGGCAGCCAAGTCTGCGGGGCGCTGTTGTAATCTTTGGGAGAACTCTTCCACTCCTTCAGATCCAGATACGACAAAGAGTTAAGGATGTTACTGACGACTTCGCAGGCTCGCGTCAAGGCGTACTTCGAATGTAGGCGCAGTATCCTATCTAAGACTGGTAATATGTTAGGAATGTATTTCAGTAGTTTGGTCCCGTCGCAGTCTACGACGTGTTTCAACAGCACGAGCCTGTAAACCAGATCACGCGGCGGATTCTCTTCTCTCAGAGCTTCGTCGTTCGCTATCAACTCCTGTATTTCTTCAAGGAGTTTCGGCAAGAAAGCAGATAATGTGGATTCGGCATCGATTCGTGAAAAAACTCTCAACAGCACGCCTACCATACTGCCGGATACGTTAGTTTCGAACGTCGAATCTGTTGCGAACGATTTGAATATCCTCAACGCTTCTTTGAAGATCTTTGGCGAGCACTGCATCAGGACTGCCGTAGACGCAGACGAGATAGCTGTTTCCATCACGGCGTCTGTTTTACTCCTTACCCAATCAGAATCCTTGGTGTCGAGACGGGCGTGTTCCATGACGCTAGATTGGATGATAAGAAACAGCCTATCGAAGAATATAAGGACAAAGTCTTCAAATCTCGCCGTCGATTCGCACACGAGCACTTCCTCCTCGGTCAGATCCGGCCAATACTCGTGAGCCGAGCTACAGTCTATGTATGGCACCATAGTACTAAATATAAGTATAAAGTGTAATGTCACTAGAGTCTTCTTTATGTCATTGGGATCCAGACCGGGTAATACTCCCAGTAGCAGGGGTACTACGTGAGTTTGACCTTCGGGGTAATCTGCGTCAACCCCCCGGAGCATCGGCCGAGCGACCGCGGCCACTGCAGACATGGCTGCCGTGACTCTATGCGGCTCAGTGAGCGAGTCCAACGAGGTCCGTAGTTTTTCTAATAGCGGAGGTATAACTATAGCTGGCCGTAACGTGGCCAGGTTTTGCAACGCGATCGATATATCCAATGAGCCACTTCTGCTGTAAACCGCCTGGAAGGTCGGTTCGAGGACGATTTTCACGAATTCTGTTACATCTTCGTCGCGCAGTTTGTAGCGCTCCGGTGTTGAGTTCTCCCAGGTTTTGTTTAATTGCGTTTCTCGTTCGCGACGAACTCTGCAAAATAAATTAAATATAGTTTTTATATATAACTTTTAGAAAGTAGTGTACATATATAGCGGTAATCGATATCAATGAAGGGCTTATCGAGCTTGTCAATAAAAAGTCTTAATCTTAATAATACTTTTCATATCGATATTGTCTCCTTACCTAAATATAAATTCTCTGGCAAGTTTTCTTAGTAGGTCCCGTAACTTGTATGACCATCGACCGGCGTTGGCGCTGTGTAGGTAACTCTCAATACCAGCTAGGAATGATTTGAGATGTTTCAGTACTAGACCGTCCGGGTTTATGGTCCACGCTATCCAAGTCGCTACGTTCTTCATGTCTATTTAAATGATAAAAGAAATATTGATATTAAGACACTTGAAGCCAACATCCTATAAAGACGTTTGTGTGTGCGAGTATGTGTACATAAATACGTGATTGCGTGTGTGTGAGTGCGTGTGTCATATGCATTGCATGCGTGTGTGTACGTCTTTAATCACAATGAAAATATTGGATTAATTTTAATGACATTTTGTTAATATCAATCGACGTCCAAGTATTGGTATACGTGTGTTTTTGGATTCAGAATTAATTTAAAACTTTTAGGTCAAAACTTAATGCAATGTAGAGATTGATTCGCTATGACGTATTTTTAATCTTGTTATAACTTTTAAACAAATATATTGAGGTTGAAATTATGGTAATTTAAACTTTAATTAATGCTTTATATTTTTTTAAAAAAGATTATTGTTTATTAAATAAATATAAAATCCAAACAATGAAAGATGTCCTTAACTATAGTTTAGCTGAAAGATGGCGCTACTGTCTTTGGTTACTACGAATTACTTTGGTCTATTTCACAAATGTGATCCATTTAATAAAAGCCTTTCTTAATTCTTAAGATATTTCATTTTTATCTCATGTATATGTGTAACTATAATGTCGTCTTTTAATAAATAATTAATATTTACAAAAACGTATATCTGAATATTACCAAGGGCGTGACTTTTGCTGTACTGCATGTCCTTGTAGCTGACGGGCAGATTCAAGGCGTGTAGGAATCTTGTGAACATTTTCGGTACATGAGGAGTCCAGTCTATAGCTCCAGGATTCTTCTTAGCGAGACCAGCAAATAGCACCATGATGTCCTGAAAGGCATGTACAATTTTATTTACCAACATTAAAATCTTTTAAAAAAATTAATTTGTACAATATATTCAGTAATACGGCCAGGATTTGTACATTGATGTTGAGTTGTAAGGTATTTAAAATTCTAAATTATATACCGAATATTAATTCCATTAAGAAGTAACTTGATGGATAAATTAACATATTCTTAAATTTATTTATACTAAGCTTGTATTTGTGGTGATTAAGGTATTTAAAACCTCATAGATTTGAAATTATTTTGGTAAAATTATAAATAAAAAATGCTTACCGATACAGAGCATTGTGAATTATAGCAGGTGTCCCATAAAGTCATGAGCTGATCAAACCAAAGGAGATGCCCTCGATTGGCGTATTTAGGGTGTAGCCCTGTTGGTATGAATGCTGTAATGGGGCCCAAGATCTGGGAGTTGGAAGACCACGGACATATCAGTGGCAACATTTCGTCCAGAATCTCCTCCGTCGCACTAACTTCAAAGTATCTAAAACATTGCATTTATGAAATGACGAGCATAATTTTTCTTTAACACCAAGTTATTATACTTACGGCCTTGCATATTTCACCATCGTTAGATAGGATCCTTCAAGTGATCTGTAACATTAAGACTATGAATAAAAATTGTACATAAAAAAAATATCATCAAACAACACCCATGAAAACCCTTCAATATACAACTTGATGTTCAGATGACAATATCATTTAGTCAGACTGATATTCCCAATTCATGATTAGTTTATAATCTGTGCAAGTGATTCCCAATAAACATGATCTTTACACATGAACTCCCTTCCACCAAAAGCACCCAGGAATACATTCTTATTATTTTACTTTGGAAACTCATTGTCATCCTGAATTTGGTACCCGAACATTTTGAGGGCATCGTCTAAGCCGGAGCCGGAAATAAATTTCCGAACCATGGTAATCACAGAGGCAAGCTCTGTTTCAGTCGTTTTAGGCCTGAACAAACATATTTGCTTATTTTCTTTGTCAAAACCTTCAAGTAGGTTTTACTAAGTAGGTAGATAGATAGACAATGTAATTTAAGTTGTATTAAGTGTTGTGTAACTAACAGATTAGTTTTCTATACCCAGTATTTTTTATTATTTAGTGTACATAAAAAAATGAAGTCAATAAATAACTTACGAGAGATACTTCAACATCCCTATATTTGTGGCGCTTGATTCAAACAACTTTATTCCCAATTCATACAAAGGACGCCATGGCAGAGTCATCTCTTCCGGGCTGATGAGATGTCGCTTCCTTTAATGAAGATTTGTGATTATACATTGATATTTATTGAAAAAATCTAAAAGACAAGTTATAACAAAGGTGGCTTGTTGTTTTTTATTTTTATTTCTAGAAGTATTTAAAGAAATTATAAATTACTACCACCTCTAACCATTAACAGAAAACGTTTATATAATACTATTTATGTATTCTCAAAGTGTTTCATTATTTGGGTGTTTCTGTAAAGGAAATTAATCCCTGCAACCCAGAGATAATAAAGAAAAATTCAGCATCATTCATTGCTACATGCTAAAAAGTTAATTTTTATAGATTTATTTCATTCTCCAACATCAATGGACTCCTTTATTAATAGCGGAATATAGTTTTTTATCATATGAATTTATGGTATAATTACTTAGTTCAACATAAACGACTAGAAAAAATACTATTACGAAAATTTAAACGCACTTCAAAAGTGCACCAATAAAATGCTTGTTTGATTTTAATTGACGCCAATGAAAAACCAATTGGTGCCTCTTTTATTGCTTTATTAGAAATCATTTCAAATACTTACTTTGTGAGCATCATGAATAAGGTTCCAAATTTTTGAACTTTCCCAGGTTCTAGCTCGGGTATGAGCACCAGTTCATAGATCAGTTTGATGAATGCTATGTGATCTTCCTTAGTAAACTTCAAGCCATTGATGCGGATATATCTATGGGAATATATGAAAATTACTTACAACTAAATTCAACACTGTTTTTTAGTAAATATTAAACCGACAAAGATATAATATATTTTGTTGTCGACAATAAAGAATGAGCAATATTTTTTATAGTCCAAAATTTAAAAAGTATGTCTGCCTTTGTACCGCCTGATATATTTTAAAAGAGATAAATAGTTTTTAACATGTTTATATACTCAAAAATAGCAGGTTATATATTAATTAATATTCATTTTGTTTTAATATTGTGATAAGCTATAGGAACAATTTTTTTTATATATTCAGAACCTTTTATTATTATGATAATGTATAAAAGTATCAAAAACTACCAGACTGAGTATATCTTGTAAACTTTTAGAACATAAATTCTGTGTCATGGTTGTAAAACTATTCCAGTATATAAATTTTTATATATATTAATTGTAACTTCGCAAATTTTAAAAATCTTACAATTTATATGTTTCAATTTGTAGGATTATTTATTCTCAATAAACAATATAAATTCCACATTCAAATAGGATCACAGTAAAATATTGGCAACATAAATCCTTCATATAATTATATAGAGGGAACTGCATTAATTATACCTACATATAATAATGTCTGTTTAAAAACTATTCAGAATGCATGATTCATGACTCAGCAAAAAAATATTTTGTTAACAAAGTTTTTTTTTAATTATTTACACATACCACTAATTTTAAAAATGTTTAGAGATATTTTAATTTTCCCTGTCTGGGAGTTCTGGGTTAAAGCCAGTTATTTTAGACATACAATATGTTGCCAAAGGTTGATAAACATCAAGCCAAGTATGTAATTCCATCTGACATATTGAAAATTACCAATATTTAATAAATGTATATAACAATGATTAATTAATCTTACAATGGAATAATATAAGTGGTTACCCATATAAAAATTCGTTGTTATGCATTTCAATAAGAATATTCTGTCAATTCTGTATCTAAAGTTATAATGAACTAAAGAATAGATTTAAAAAATATATTTACTTCATCAATCTGGATACCCAGACGCCGACACCTGGTTTCATTTCCCGTAACATTACAGCCTTAGCCAAGTTTGTCTTAACTTCCAAAATGAACTTCGCCGATTCTCTATCCAGCTCGTCAACATACGGCAGCAAGAAGTTGGTGAGTAGTTCCTTCTGGGGTTTGAACCCCAGAACCTTCAATCGGTCTGGGGTCAAAACCATCTCCTCGAACTCTTCGTCTTCAATCATTTTGTATTTTTTTTTGTGTAATTCACATTAATATTTTAGTTATAACATAATCTTTTTATTCTAACATTTACACTAATTTTAAGTCATAGTCTTAACGCTCACACACTTCTGGTTTCGTGTAATAAAATCAACATCAAATTTAAATTTATACAAGTCATCAATGTATTTCAGTGAAAAAGAATTTTGTACCGTCTGAAGTTTTGTACGTTCCTTTATACGATTTTTCTAATTTTGATTGATCATTGATGACGAAGTATTTTGAGTATTGCCATGCGTCATTATCAAGGTTACTTGTGACAAAATGAGATGCAACGTTCCGTTCTACACATCGTATCGAAATTATACGAATTATGTAAATAAAATTGTTTTTAATAGCGGCTTAATGCAAATATCAAGCAAGAAGTAAGACAATAAGTTAAGGAATACGTCAAATCGTGATTTTCGAATGTCATGACTTAACCTTTTTTAATAATCCTTATTCTAATTAAGTTATATGCAGGACAATTGTTATTTACAATAATAATGATTATTTGATACGTGTACACAACTATTACAGGTTGTGTAGATTCATCTTTTTTAAGGGTTTAGTCGAATTTTCCACATATATACTGATGAAATAAATAAAAATAAGCACGGTATATATTTATTACATTAATGCACATTATATTCATAATATCACTGTCTCTCGCTGAGTAGTATATAAACTTGCTGCAAAAACTATGTCCCTCTTTATAGCTGTGGAAGCCTCCATCATTTTTGCTTGAAGTTTTGGATCACCAATTGCAACTGCTGCGTCTTTCACATCAACTAAGAGCTGAAATTTTTAATACAGTTAATTTCTATCTTTAGATTATTTCCAAAATCAGAAAAAAGATACGTTCTCATATAATTTTATTGCTAGAATTCAATTTGCGAGATGAAAAAATCACAATAATGAGACTAATTTTTTAAATCAAGGAACTCAAAAGTTTTTTCAATATGTCAATAATTAGACATTATTGCTCTGTGCCTTGTTACATTTTGTCACGTGTATTCATTGATTCAACTGTTATAATTTTGCCAAGACAAGAAGAAATTTTAACATAATTTACTTATATATATCAATAATTCGATCACTTACCTCATGAAGTTGCTGGATGCATCTCACAATAATACCTTCTTGAACATCTGTCAAGTCTATGATTTCTGCAAACGGTTTTTCTAGGGCCCATTCATAGACAACTCTCACTAGACCAAAGTTTAATCTCTCTGCTTGACCTTCGAATTGTCCGACCTTGAAATAAATTATACATTTATATGGCAAAATTTCAAGGAGGCACAAAGATTCTGAATAGAAAGATGACATAAAACCTAAACTAAATAATAATTTTGTTAGTTATTTCTTCACCCCTACATCAGTCTGGTTGATTTCCAAAATACCTAAATACATTTTTAGGTCCATACAGAAACATAGGGATAGAAAGTTCATGTGATATATAAAATTAATATCACCAAATGGAGTGTCAGGGATAATTAAATTTAGTAAACACTTCCGCTTTTAAATATGGATAGTAAAGCCTGTATATTTACCATATATTTAGCCTCGATCCTGGTAAGTTCATCATCGATCTGTTCTATAGCCTTAACACCAGCCTGTAACTTCTCAGTCAAAGCCGGTTCCACTCTAGTCTTAGCTTGGAACACGAAACAGCTGAGGAGTGCCGCGATTTCCGCTGGATTTTTATCGGTGAATACATTCCGGAACACCAGTTCTGATATGATAAGCTCGTTAGTGCCCATACAGCACGCAACACGACCCTTTAAGATAACGCTGTCATGATCATCTATATAGTTCAGTTCTCGTAGAACCATCAACCGTCTCTGGTAGTCTGGATATAGAGCTAGATTTTCAAAGGACAGAAGACGTTTGTACTTATCACGTTTCCTCTCAGCTTGTTTCCGTTCGTATACAACAGCGAATTCGCTCTTGAAGTTCGCTATATCTGTGTATTTCTTCTGTGCCTCGAGCTCGGACTGGAATATTAATTTTGATGTACATAAACTATAAATCTTAAAATATCATACCAGATAAAATTTTGAATACAAAAAAAATCAATCCGGACATAAAAAAAAATGTATTCGATCTTGAAAACAAGAATCAATATAATGCTTATTGTTGGCATAATTTTGATTGATACATTATGATTGGATATTTAATAAGTTGTCGGTGTTTCAATCCAAACACTATACATGTATATATAATACTGGCATTCAATTTTAATTATTTAAGTAACAGTCAATATTATGACAGAAAAATTATAAAGTAAATTCCTTCCCTTCGTCCATTGCAATTGCCTAAATTGAAATATATAATATATATATCATATTGTTGATAGAAGCTTCGTACTTTGTATTTGTTCATCTTGTCTAGTGTCTGTAGTATCTCTCCAGTGGTGATGGCGAGTGCCTGTGTGAGACTGAGCGTCTCCAGGCCGGCGGTTGAAGTGCGTGATGCGTGAGATAACTGGCACAGCTCCTGCACTGATCGCCCACAGGTGGCACCTACTGGAGCATCCTTGAAACTGAGGGTAGGTGATAGTTTTGTATGAAAAAATATGTATAGACATCAGGGGCGTGCAGAGAAATTTGAAGCAGGGTAGATAGAAAGTATGGCTGTTAACAAAATGACACACATATAATTTACCTAATTGACATCCCTGATTATAATATAATATATCCACTTAAAATGTAATGGAGGAATACATGTTGGAAGGTATACCGGCTAATATATATATTAATTTTATAATAGACTAAATAAAACGACTTCTTAAACGAATCGGGTTGCGAGAAGCAGTGCCATTCAAAACATAATACATACACAGGTTTTCACACACACATACAAAAATTTTGTGTTTGATGTGATGTAATTGTGACGGCTCGATAATGATTTTGTTTACTTTTGATAGATGGCGCTATTACTAAAAAATACATTGAATGTTATTATAAATCTCTGCGAATACTTGTGTTGGGTTATGTAAGTAGAAATGTAGCAATGTTTATTCACTTCTCTTATTAAGATTAATCGCTTTCAATTTATAGGTTTCATAAAAAGATGTAATAAAACTTTATTTTAAGTATTACTTTACGTGTTTGACAGAGACTTAAACATTTGCTTCTACTGTAAAAGGAAAGGTAAATATATTTAATAGATTTCGTGCAGTACAATGAGAATTGACTTCCAGTACAGTAACATTCATACCGCGGCATCTGTCTTTGCTCCCAGTCTCTTATGATGAGATTAGCATCAATTTTAAGATTAGTTTTTGTAACAGCCACAATATTCTTAGGCGCTATACACAGTATTGTATGATCCATTGTACTTTCTTCAGTACCTGCAGAAAACAAAGGGGTTTTATTAATGGTAATAGTATATATATATACATGTGTATTTTATAAGTCAATATACTAAATTAGATAAATTTTAAATCCAGAGATGTAAAATTTTGGAACCAGGACATCAAGCAAAACATTAATATTTCTTTGTATCTGATCAATATAATTTTTCTAAATACATATTTGTTTTGTTACCATTACCTATGTTTTCATAGAGTTTAGAGAAGCCCAACATCCTGTACCAATTTTCGTCCACGTCAAAGTTGTATCTAGCTGTATCTTGTTCGGCTGTGTTTAAAACTAGTACCTTGTATGGGGTTTGCCTGGGACCTAGGGAAGAATGACAAGTATAATAATGCAACATAACTCACATAATAACATAGCTATTTAAATAATCCTTACCGCTGTTGTTCAAGTAGACACCCAATTGATTAATGAACGGTCCAGCTGATATTATGAGAACTTTGCCCGACACGAATTCCTTAACAACTTTAGATTGGTTCAGTAATATTGGCATGATATCATTTAAAACGTCTATATATTGTATGGCTATGTCATAGAAAGTGGCTAACGGCGCCAAATGCGATGGCAGGGGTGTGCTACATTTCTCTGAATATTCCTTTTCAGCTAATTGCAGTTGTTTCCTGTTGTTGTCAGCTTGGCAGATCTGATGGAATTCTCTAAAGGATCTCTGCATCATACCCTCCACTGATACTGTTGCTACACTGAAAATAATAAAAAAATTAATTTAATTGACATTACTTGCACATTTAGGAGCAGGATTTCTTAAACTTATTCCGTCTACTGCCCATTTTGAGAATATATTTTTCTTTATTGGCTTAAATTTTTTTGCCTACTGAAAAACCGCTATAACTTATCCTAGCTAAATGAAATGACAAATCTCCCTTCAGACCTATTTACAACGCTCCCATTGTTTTTTGGGTCTCTTACCGCCAGTTTTAGGCCTGCAGTTCCCACAAGAGGGCGTTATCGTCCACTTCGGGAAAGGCTGTTTTAAAGTGATATTTAACATTTGGAAATATTTAAGAATTTTATGTAAATCTTTTGTGAAACAACCTTATTAAGTCTGGGTAGCCCTAATATAGTATGGTCCTTGTACAGTAAAAACTTCAAATGAACTTTAGACGCACGTGAAAACCTAAGTGAATGTATTAATATAATATTACCGCAATAAACTGAGTATCATGGCGTATGTCAGCCTGAACTGCGATGACAGCTTCTGTGGAGTTCCCAACATCATTCCTTTAAGCGTCACTTGATCTGGGACGCCTTCTTTGCAGAGGATTATCACTGTGCCTGTATCGTCCAAACCTGAAATCATATATATATATATATCATGTAGGTTGGTTTCCTTGTGATCAATTTCAGCCCGACATATGTAGGTTGTGACGTCACACGTACCTCGCCTCCCCGCCCTGCCCGCCATCTGTATGTACTCAGCTGGCGCGAGGCTCCTGGACTGTATGCCGTCGAACTTGGTGATATCATCGAAGACTACAGTACGCGCTGGCATGTTGACGCCCATAGCGAACGTCTCCGTCGCAAAAAGAATTTTCACCTGATATTTTAATAGCATATATATAATGATATCTAAGATTTTCTCAAGTTTTTAAATAAAAGTAAGATTTTTGTATATACTACGCTTTTTTATTAGTTCAAAACTGGATAATCCCGACGTTTCGGTTCCTTTGCAGCGACGGTGATCAAATGATATATATTTATATTTAATATACATAGTTACTTAAGGAATCTATATATTTTATTTTATCTAGAAGTTGTGAATCCAGTTCTTATTTTTATTATTTTAATATATATATTTTTCATTCTATATTATAAATTTCGACTTAATATAATTCATGTATTTCTTTAAATGTGTATGTAAAAACATAATTATAGAAAAAAAATAATTATAGTCTATGAACAAAAAAGAAGGGAGAAAAGTAAGTTGTCAGCTTATAAAAAATTGAAATATATCATGGGTTATATAAATAGTATGGATAAGTCTATGGCTTTTTGGAATATAATGCCTAGGAATTTGTAGGACTTTTTAGATATTTTTTTAAACTCACGTGACCGGACTGGAAGAGCATTTCGACGATTTCTTTAAGCAAAGGCAATATACCGCTGTGATGTACTCCGATACCGTTCTCCAATACTCTTTGGAGACGTATCACCTGAAAAATGTATACTTTATAGCGACTCACGTATCGTTTAAGACCTCTCTAGAAACTACATTTTTTTATTAGTGCATATAAATAATATAAAAGACAAATGGCATGGTAATATTTTTGACATCCTACATAAATAATACATGTGATATTTTAAACTACATAACCCAATACACACACACACACACACACACATATATATGTGTGTGTGTGTGTGTGTGTGTGTGTATAATTCCTTATCCTAACCTGTGGAAGCTTTCTATCAGGCTCCTTCAACCTCTGAAGACATCTCATGAAGAATGATTTGATGTGACTTTTCTCTTTGGCCGTTGTTAAATCTACTGACATCAAATTTTCAGCATTCTGATCACACCTTCAAAACAAGTGTATTTAGTTAAAACCTACATTAATACTATAATGTGCGAATATTCATAAATGAAAAGCTGTTGACGCTTCGTACCTAGAGTAGTAGTACGACCAGCAAACTTGTACTAAGGATGCAGTTTAAATTTAAATATTATCTACCTATCAGTCAAACTATTTTTATATTTTTTTGTTTTTACTTCATATTAAATTTAATATGTACATTAAAGGTTTTTCGATTTTTTTTCATCATGTAACTATCAGAGTTAGTGTATTAAAATATACTTCCTGTTTAATGGTATACTAACCGATTTCTCGACAAGGTAAAAGCCACGACGGGCAACTTATCGCAGCTCCTCAGGTGATCTATGAACGCTACCCACATGGTTTGTTCGGCTTTAGGATTCCCGAATTGTTTTCCACCTGGAATACAGATTTTTATGCTGTACTATATATTAATATTATGTAATTAGCTTGTAAATACATAGTGATTATTATAACAAAACAAGCAACATTTAATAAACCTACGAAAATTACCCAATCGTCTATAAACTTGGTGTAAAAAATCTCGTCGTTGTTTTTGGATGTATTTTTTCGAGCATTTTATGTTTAATATCTCAAAACAATTAACCTTTCGGGCCAAAACTCTTCTTATATTCGTTCTCCCTCGCTTTCTTAGCGGCAGCAGCTTCATTGTAACCGCGCAACTGAAAGGCACCCTCTTGATCGACGACCAGAAATCTTTCATTTTTCGATTTACCTCCCGACCCTAAAAAAAAAAATGCACAAAATAAAAATAGATTCAAGAAAAATCTTGTCAAATGGAATTATCTGAAATCAATAAAATATTTTTTAATTACATACAATCGACAAATACAACAGTTTGTTGGATCGCAATAGGTTAGCTGAAATTACCTTTCGTTATATATAGCCTCGGATTTGTCAAGATGGCGGCATTTATATATATTATCCGACATTATCAAATCAGTTATAAGAATTTGACAATAAAAATACCTAGTGATTTATAGGTTTTCTATAGCCACTACAAATTGCCACTGGCCACTGCGGGTTGTTACAACCATCTCTAAGAATATGGTACCAGATTCTGATGACTGACATTTGTGGCCAAAGTTTCGGCCATTGCGGGAGTATTTTCTTCACATCAAAACATCGTTTCGAAAAGTTATTTACACAACTTATGAAATTTAACAAGCGAATCCTAATAAAAAACTTAAATAATATTAGTTCTTTTTAAGGTAATGTACCTGTATATAAATAATGGCACAAAGGTACAGGTCTCTTAGGCGTAGACACGACATAGACTTTCCTCTTCTTAGTACGCCCCACCCAGTCAGCGAACTGTAGAGTGTTGGGTACAGTCGCGCTCAACATCACTATACTGACGTGGGCAGGAAGAAGAATTAGAACCTCCTCCCAAACATAGCCACGCTATAAATGTACATAGTATAATAAAAATATGTAGATAAATATTATAATATTATGAAACAGACAAATAAAACAAATCATAATTTTGAATTTGGAATTATTTTTGATGGCAATAAAAAAAAATATGTAGAGTTGAAAACTGACGCGTTCTACAGTTAAACGTACCTCAGTATTATTAATGTAGTGGACCTCGTCGAATATAACGAATTCTAGGTCCCTGGTGACGTCAGAGCCGCAGTACAACATGGACCTTAGTATCTCAGTGGTCATCACGAGGCAGGAGGCTGTAGCGTTGATCTGAAGGTCACCGGTCAGGAGACCAACTTCACCAAACATTTTATTAAAATCATTGTACTTCTGGTTTGATAGGGCTTTGATTGGTGATGTGTAGATTGCTCTGGAATGTATTTAAATCCTATGGTTTAGTATTAAAATAACTTTTAAGTTTTATTTCAACAAAATTAATAATCAACTCCAATCATGACTATATATCATTTAGGAACCTTATTATATTTTTATCTGTGATAACGTTAGTTACAATAATATATATTGTCTATTTTAATTCCTTTAAATAACAAAATCGTTATTTTAGAACATATTTATATTAAGTTTAGATAAATTGATTCCATATTTAAACTTAAATTCTTTTCTGTCTGTCAATACGAAATAATGAAGCTTATATTTTCTTTCTAGTTTATTGTTATTGATTCTAACGCACCTGGTACAATTTCTTCTTGACATGGCTATAGCATACTCGGCTACAACTGTCTTCCCGGCAGATGTATGGGCAGCTACAAATACATGATGGCCTTCTTCTAATTTAAGTATAGCCTAATAAAGACATTTAAATCAAATACATGAAAAGATTTATGCATACAGCCTCCTTTTACATGAACCTTGCCAAATTAAATAAAACCTTCTTTAAAAATAAATTTTAATTTTTAAAAAGTGCCAGTCGGTACTGATATAGAAAGAAATGTCAATAGCCCAATTTGAATCTTTGGAAATCTATTCATGATTATTATACAAAATATTTGTTTGATATGCACCTGTTTCTGGAAGCTGTCCAATTCAAATGGATATGAATGTGCCATGTCTTTTATTTTTTCTTTAAAATCTGGCACCGGTAGGGATACATCAATCATTTCGGCCCACTCGGTAGATGTGACTCCGAGCTTCACGGCAGAGTTTGTTATGTTTAATATTGGTATCTCGGGAAGTTCTACCGGTGGTCTGATGATGGTGCTCTCTAAGAAATTATCTTCTTCCTTGTCTTTTTCGATTTGTATCTTCTTAATCGGTTTCGAGACCTCATTTTTCTCATTTTCGTCATCTTTCCAGAGACCTATATAATGTTAAATATAAGTAATGAAGCATAATATTTTTCCAAACCCTTATATATCTACGTAGATATTGTATTTAAGTTTTTTATATATGAATAATGTTATAACGCAAGTGTTAATGCTCTATAACAAAAATAGTGTTATAAAAATTTCAATAAATCTTATATGTATTTTATCAGAATAATCTATAATTGCTAAAATTATTGTTTTTGAAAATACTTATAAATTAATTGTTTTCATTTTAGTGTGACTATAGTTACAATTTATATATATATATGTATAATGTTGTTAATAAATATGAAAATTAACAAGGACTTTGTTTATGATATTTTGTTAGATAATAGTTTACCAACTAAGTGTGCATTATTATCAACCACTTCTTCCAAATCAATATCTATCTTGAGATCCAGTTCTTGAGTTTTATCCTCTTGTACATCTTTCTGATGATCAAGTAAAGTCATTCCGTCTTCAGCAAACAAAACAGCCTCCTTTGAACCTGGCGCTGTTGATAAAATGTCTGAAAAAGTATTAAGGCAATTGTAACAGTTGAAAGTAGGAGTTTGGCTTCTAAATATGGATAGTTTGTATATAAAAACAATGTGTCTCTTGGATTGACAACATGTAACTTTCGTTTTTTAAAAATGCTGATGCAATTATAATTTTTTTTTTCGCATTTTAAAAGATGTTACATTTAGATTTTTTACACAATTATTTAAATATGAATTGCTAAGGATTTTGTTTAAGGCTATTAGTATTTCCTTCCTTTTATTATTTTTTTTTATGTATAATTAATTCTATAACACCTTCTCCTAGAAATTTTCCAGGCTCATCATCTTCAAAATTAATTTCAATTTCGGAACTCTGTGCCGCCTCATCCAACATCTTTTGCAGTTCCTCCTCAAAACCAGCTGGTAAAAAAGGATTTTGAGTAGTTGTGCCTCTAGTAGCCAAGTTAGGAGGCAATGGAGCCCGAGACATGGATAGATTATCTTCGTCATCTTGAATTGGTATATTTATCTCTTCCAGACCTATAATTTCCCCTGTTCTAGGATCTCGAACAACCTTAATTAAGGAAGAAAATTATGTAATTCGTAACTTAATCTATTCTTTAAATAAAATAGATGACATTTTACATTTTTTATGTAATTTGGAAATAGAAGCGTTCATTAACTTACTTCGAGTGTGGTATCAATACCTAGTTCTTCATCATCGCTTTTGAACAAAGAATCTATATCCGATTTTCTGTGCCAATGTGTTTGTGATCTCTCCCATTTATGAATTGATAGTTTCTCCGGTTTCAAAAGATAATCTTTTATGCTTTCACTTAAATCTTCAAAAATCGGTGGTGGCTGGAACATACGGATTATTATATTTTATAACGTCAGTGTAAACAGAACAAGTAACAATTTATTCCAAGATATTACCTTTATGTCTGAAAATAATTTCTCATCATATTTTAAAGACATAATAGTAAAATGTTAGCTTACTAAAGGTGTTTTAATATAACTCGTGTATTATATTTTACAGCCAACTTTCCAGCTATTTGTTTTGAATTAAATGACAGTTGACAGTTGACAGTTGTCATATAATCATGGTTGTTGTGCTCATGTCACATAGGTATACACATATACATACATAATTGAATAAATAAAATCTTAACTCATTTAACAACAAATATACAGATATATCCATCGATCTAAATTCATCCACAATTTATGCGCTTGACAGGACGATCGTAACCTTTAGTTTGAATTATTTATGAACAATAGCTGAACTTGTTCAGGAGTGTTCACCGTTATATTTTAATTTCTGCAATCTTTACTCCTTATAAATATTGAAAACATAAAATCTCACCTACATACTACACCTACACTGGTGTAGTATTTTTTTATTAATGTACATCCAGGATATGAAATTGTTATTTGTTAACAAAGATTTTTATGACATCTAATAATTATAGATTTAAGAATTTCTCGATTTAAAATATATTTAAAAGTAGTATTATTTATTTTAAATGGTTAAGGAGCTGTTTTAAAAAAAATTGTTTACTATTTTGGCTACAAATATAATTTCTTTTTTATTTGGTTACTTTTATATTAGGATTTACACTGTTTATGACTCATATAATAATGAGATTTATGGATATAATACGTGTAATGTTTTTAGTTTTATTATGCACACTTAGTTTGATTATGAAATGGTACCTTAAGTAAACTCCTCTTTTCCGAGTTGAAATTTTTTCCGAGTTGAAATATAAAAATATTTGAGATGTAAGAAGTAGTTACTTAAATTATATTTACATAATAATATATTGAATATAATGAAATTCTTGAATCGTTTTCAAATGCTATTTTCAATAAAAATCTGAATTCAAGCAATTTTAAAGTATAACAAAATATTACGTCTACCTAAATAGGTAATTTATTATTAAAATTCAAAACGTAACTATATTATGTACTACAATGAGCATGAAATTATGTTACTATTATGCATATCTTTTATATACTTACGAATAAAATGTTCTAGAATGCCTTTGTTAATAATGTAAGTGTATGGAGTAACTTATTGTATGAGGATTTCTAAAAGGTCATTTCGAAAGAAATTTTTTGCTCCTATCTTATTTCCGCAACATATGAAGTAATAAGACGAAAGTTACATCAATATCTGTTGAAGCCATAAAAATATCAAAAATAGTTTTGTGTATAAAAAAAATATTCGGTTCGATTGGGAAAAACTTGCACTTTCGTTTTAGATAAAAATATAATAATAATATACGGCTTACATCAAGTGTTTTTCGTGCGTTTTCAATGGATTTCTTTTTTTTTATTGGAATAAACCCTCCAATTTATATTGTGATAATATAATTTAAAATTAATGGCGTTTTGTCGACGTTATCTCCTTTTTTACCTATATTGTGACGAGTATATATTTTCAGAATATTAAAAAAAAAGAACAAAACAAGAAAAATTGGGTAGCACTATAAAATATGAACATCGTTTCCTAATTCAAGTTTGACTTTTACGAGAATATTTAGTTTTTCGTAAATTTAACTAAAAATATTTTCTCACGCTTTTTAACAATTATTTGTTTTATGATATCCGTTAAACATTTAAAATACTAAAGGATTTATCAAAAAATATGTATGTTTTTTGCTAAACAGTGATAGATTGTGGGTTAGCGTATACTTCCAAGGTCCCATCTTAAGCCCCACCAGCCAGAACGATCATTTGAGTTTCGAACGTTCGCCGCACGCGTCTTTTAGAAAATAAAATATTAAAGACTTTGATGTATTTAAAAACATGACTCCAATAAACATAAGGACTTGTGTGTTGTTGACGGTTCTTAAAATTATTTATACAAACGGATTATCCTTGGTAAGAATTTTTTTTTTATAAATTTAAATATTAAGTAACGTTTTACAACATAAACATTATTTTTTTAATATATGTGTATTATCTTTTTTTTTGTTTAGTTTAAGACGTTATTGCTATTAGTCTTTATGAGTTTTTTTTTATTATTAATTTTATATATTAAATTGATATATAATTTAAATTGATGTGAATATATCACGTTTTGTACAATGGAAACCTAGGCGACGTTTGCCAGTGTGAATAATAAAAAGATAACATACGTTTTTTTTTTATTACAAATTAAATTTAACCATTGTTGATTGGAATTAGTTACGAGTAGTTTTGACTTTAGCTATTCGGATTGAAATGTTTTTCTTGTTCAATATAATAGCTCATAAACGATCGTTCAGGCGTAATGATTTTCTGATAATTATTATTGATGATGTAAGAATTGATTATACTTAAGTATTTTATTAAATAATCGTTTTATATGTCTATTGTTTTTTATAGCTAAACGTTTGCAGGAAATATATGTAATAGATATCGATTAAAATATTTAAATATATAAATATATATCATTGATTGTGTTTGAAGTTTATTGAATATTATGTAAACCTTAAGAAAATATTTATAATTCATCACGTTACATAAACGTCCTACGGAGAGCTTTCAAGGCGAAGCGGGAAGTATTTCGCAACCGGTCGCACAATGTCTCTCCATGTTAACATAAATTGTTTTATCACTAGATGTTCTCTTTAAAAATCTAGAATATTAAATAATATACTATATTTATTGACAATGACAATTAAACGAGGAAAAAGAAAAAAGTTTATCGATTGTTACAATCAATGGTAGTGGTTAAAAAATTATAAGTTATATTGTTATATGCTAGACACAAGTTTGCATCGTCTCATAATACGGAGCGTTAATAGTTTTTATTCACAAATATTCGCACATTATTTTATGAAAATATGAAAATATTGAATGGGAAATGGGATACGCTTCGAATTTAGTACCGGTGCAGTCTAGCGGTTAGGTAAGCATGCTATTGTACAATATTAGTACGATTTCCGAGTGAACGACGAGATGATTTATCAATCAAAACCTTTGAAACTGTAAACTATTTGGTGTATTTCAACTTATACTAAGAGTAAATTTATTTGATAAAAAAAATAAATAATTATTATTATGATTTATATCGGTGTATAATCATAGATAATTTTAAACAAATAGGTATGTCATAATGTTTGTTTTTTTAGGAAAAAATATATAAAATTATGCCAAATAATTATTCTGATACAAAAATTATTGTATAGGTTACTAAATTAATAGATATATAAAGTTTTATTTACGTCTTAACTGTACAGAATTTTCCTTATATACATTTTTTTATTAAATAAATAACATTTTGTTTGCTCTGTCATTATTTTTTGTAATTATCTTTACCTTGAATGACTTACAACGTAATATAGTAAAAAAAATCACAAAGCCATTAATATGTATAACAATAATTAAATGATATAAATAATAATATATTAATTGCATGTATTGAAATGTTAAATGTCATGTTCATTATAAGTAAAATATTTTTAAATATATTTTTTTTATTTGTTAGAAAGCCAATATATTTTTCTCTCCTTGCAATACTGATAGTAAGGAAAGTTGGGCCGGGAAACTTAGATAGTTATATTTATTTATATCGAGTAACAAGTTTTTGCTTGACCTTAAACTTGAAATGTTATTAACTTTTCGGACATCTTCCAGTCTTGTTACGTAATATTTTTGTCCATAAGTAAAGCCTCACAGGATGGTTTAAATTAAATTTTTATTATATAATTAGTTTTCGCACTCGATTTTGTCTGCGTCAATTTCAGAATTAGAAATGTATAGCTGATCCGCGCTAACTCTGTTCCGCTTAAGAGCTAGTAAATAAGCGGATTTTGGATTTTATTTTCTTTTTATTTTCTGGTTGGACGGGATAAAAGTATCGGATGTCCATTTCCCGGTTCTAAGCTACCTTCCTAACAATTTTCATCTAAATCGGTAGAGCCGTCCTTGAGTTAGAAATGATTTAACGTACACGACTTTCTTATTAGTATTTTTTATTTATTTCTATGTATTTTTAGCTTCATTTAACCAATGTGTATCCATTAGTATATCAATAATATTTGATAAAGCTAATTTGATAAAGATAAAACTAAAAGCTAATACGGATTTATTATTACAGACCTATTTACACCAAACGTTTGTAATTCGGTGTATAATACCTGTTTTTATATACAATTTCCCAAAGTAATTGATATAAGTACTTACCTCAAGAAGATACTAGGAATATATTGATAACAGCAATAAAAAATAAATTTTAAAACGTATATATAAGTATGAATTCGTTACAAATTAATTCCGAAATTAAACAGTTTTCAATAAAAATTCTAAAGATGCATACTCGCTTTAAAAAAATATACAAATATAATAATTAATTACAGACAAATCGTTTGATTTAACTCTAATATAAAAAAACATAGACGAAGACACGGTGAATTAGTAAATTTTAAAATAATAGCTGGTTATTTACTGTATGTGAGCGACCCTCATCATAAATATGCAATGGGAAATGGTGTCACGGCAAAAGGGTATACGCTTCGTCGGCTTCTGACATGGTAATGAAGAATGAATAGTGGGTTTTTTTTTTTGTATTTTTTCATGGTATAACAGCTTGCAATCCTTGACGCAAATTCAGTTTTAGATGCAGTCGATGCAAATGCACTTTAAGCGGCAGTTTAGTATAAAATCAACGCATATTATTATGTATTTATTATACGGTTTTAAATCAATTTACTTTTATGCTGTAAAAGCAAAGCAAATTCATTTATACTTTTATTGCTTTATAAAAAAAATTATGAAATAAATTACAATACATTGACATGTTATATAATATTAAATATCAAATTAAAAAAAGAGAAGTATACAAACATTGTCACAATTTATTGTGGTTTGTATCAAAAGAATTAAAAGTTTCTGTTCCTGAATTCCTTTTCGAAATGACGGAAATAATTAAAAAAATATTTACATTGCACGATTAATTTTTATGTAACGTTTCCTTTTGAAATACAAAAAAATGTTTTTTTTTATATATATAATGTTGCTATGTAAGCAAGTTAATTTAACATTAAAAAATATGGATTATTTAGCTGCTCAAAACATTTAACAGAATCGTGAATAGTTTTTGAAATTGTTTGTTAAAATATAGTCTTATTCCTGAAATAATATATATACAAGTTTGAGATCTATCCTTTTTAAAATTTCTCAAAGATAATTACTATGATTAGGTTGGAATAAAGAGAAAGGAGGTTTCATCTTTAATAATTTGAATACAATATAATATTTTTTTGTATAGCTAGTAAGTTAACATGTATGTGCCCTTGGAAATAAAAAAAAATATGTGTCTAACAAAATAATTATATTTGTCTTACCAGACTTTATAAGTTCCTCGTTGCAATGCAAAACAATCTGTTGAAATCTATGTTAAGCTAATATTTTAAAATACTCTTAGAGACTTATTTGCTTACGACAAATATTTAAGGTAATGTTTTATCAATAGTAGGTATGGTTAAAAAAGTCGAAATTGCACGGTCTTTGTATTCATTACATCAGAAATTGTGCTCAAATATTATTTGTCAGGCTGCATGAGAAGCTAAGAGGTATTTAAATTTAATAAATATCCATTAACACACGTCTTAATATATCACCTTAAATAACGGATGAAATAATAAAACGAAGAGTGGCAAATTACTTTTTTTTCCATACCCATTTACATTAGTAGTTTTATAAAAAGAAACATTTGACAAAAGGGTTTCTCCTTAATCCAACATAATTATATTTTTTGTAAAAAATATGGTTACTTATTAAAATAAACTGAACATTGGCTTTACCCAAGAATTAGGTACTCATATTATAAGGATAATTGACGTCAGATTGCAGAAGGCTATTACGTGTTAAGCAATGACTATTGACTAGTCTATAAAAATGTTTAGGATTAAATTTGAAGAAATACGAGACCTTTCACGAAATTAATATGAGATACCAACATGTAAATCCTATGATTATAAACTTATACTTTTTGTATGTTTTATAAAAGAGAAAAATGATATAAGTTCGTTGAATGTTGCATAGATTTAAAATTGGTTTCTCTAGTCCCAGTGCCTAAAAATAGATTTAATGTGTTTAATTTTATTAATAAATGATGTTAAAAAAGAAACGATGCTTATGTAAAAGTTATTGACATTCATTTGTTATTCAGAAAGTCATTCCATATACAGAGACGATGTTAGTCATTTCATCTTATATGAAGACAAGTGGGCGGTCTGATATCGATTCATTATACATGGCGAACATAAAATCCATCATGATAAAAATTAAAATCGAATTTGGTTCACATAAATTCGTTTTTTTTATATTTGATAACCATAACACCTTTTATAGTACAGTGAAATAATGGTCGAAAACGATAAGATTTATTCAAATTTAAGTATGACCTAACCAAGTCATTATGGGTTAGTGAACCCTGGTTAACGCAATCAATGTTAGAATTTTTCTCTCACTCGAAACCAATTCGTTATATGGACTGAGAACGCATTAAATCATTTTCGTTGTACAAACTATGCTGCATTAACTGTGTTTCGAGGTAAGTCAATAAAGTTGCTGACGATAAAACTATGTAGTTGTTAGTTTTCTCAAGCATTGCGATGACTGAGAAACAAATAATTATTCCAGTACATAATATGCTATATTACAAGTGAAGTCTTCGAGAGCTGGTTTGTCCTTAATCAGAATAACGCATTATGATCCGAGCAAAAAGACAGTGCATACCAAAGCTTTTATCTTAACGAGTTTTGGGCCTCACGAATTATATATTGACTTACAAAACATTTTCTTTATATTATACCTAAGTATCATTGCATGACGAATTAAATAAATATTTTACACTTACGCTATTTTAACATTTTATATTTTCTATTATTTTACATTTCACACGTTTGCATTTTAGTGTGAAATGGAATTTTAATTGGACATGAGTGTCGTTTTTTATTTCTTTGTAGAGTTATTTTTATTTAGATTTTAATTGAATTTAAGCCTAACATTATTTAAAAAACAACATAATTGTATAGTAAAAAGTATTATTACAAATAATACGAATTAAATAACCAAAAGATTGAACACGTATGTATGTGAGAATGTAACCAGCATACCGAACGGGTAATAGACTGTATGTATTAAGTAAAAAAATTCTTCAAATATTTGCAATACTCTAGAACGTATAAATTATCGCACAAGGAATTACGAATAAAAATGTAATTTGATTATTTATAAGTTATTGTTTTATTTATTAATTTATTTGGAATAAAAATCCTATTAATATTACAATTGCAAAAATTTGTGCAGATTTATGAATGTATGTGTGCAAGATATATGGATTTTTGTATGTGTGCAAGATATATGGATGTTTGTATGTGTGCAAGATATATGGATGTTTGTATGTGTGCAAGATATATGGATGTTTGTATGTGTGCAAGATATATGGATGTTTGTATGTGTGCAAGATATATGGATGTTTGTATGTGTGCAAGATATATGGATGTTTGTTGTTCTTCGACAGAAAATCTACTCTCTGAATATTAAATGAAGCTTTATAGTAATGTAACTTAGACATCAGAATAAGACATGGGCTATATTCTATCCCTACATTTCTGTTAGCTCCAGCGGGATCACGCAGTAACAATTTTGAGTAGTATGAAGTCACGTAACAAAGGCGATAAATCTCGCTGACGGTCACTGCACAATTTTCATTGCTTTAACACATTTTATAGTTTATACCTTTCTCTCTAACTTTAATACCAAAGTCCATTTAGTCAAAGTCGCATTCAAAAACTAGTTAACTATGATGTTAATACATTTAAAATAATATCACAGCATCGAAGACGTTTATATTTATAAGGTAGATCATTTGAACTCAGTGTGAGTTTCTGGTTGTGCAAGGTAAAAGCGGGTTAAGTGTTTACAAGATTCGAATATTAAGACTTCTCGTATTATGAAACGCAAATATATATATATATATTTATAAACTAAACAAAGCTCAAAGTGCGTTTCTGTGATGAGGAATTAATTATCTTGAGATATTATAATTCATAAGTGAAATCATTCTTCCAACACTCGCATAATTATATTAATTAAAGCAGTCACTTCTTTGTTTATATCTGGTTCAGGTTATTGTGAAATCTTCGCCGATGTTCTAACACAAGCTACTAAGCGAAAACGTTGGATTATGAAGTATTACAAGACAGACAATATGTATTTCTTATTCGTCATATACCTAAAATTACATTACATATTTATCAAGCTAAATTTAAAATGACTTAACTTCTAACTAAGTATATTAAGTTAGTGACATTATGACATAACTTTTCTCAAATTATTTTGTTAGTCAATGAAATCATAGATTCCATATATTGTTTTTTTAAAGCATAGATTCTCGTTGAATACGCTTTAAGGTTAAAGAAGTATGTTATAATAATTAATATTTTTGTAGCCACCATCACACTCTTGCGTCATTGGGGCTGGCTATTCAGGGCTGGCTGCGGCGAGATATTTAAAGGAATTCGGCCTCAAATTCACCGTGTTCGAAGCCTCCCGCGATGTTGGTGGGACTTGGCGCTTCGATCCCAACGTTGGTCTTGACGCTGATGGCATCCCTGTCACCACAAGCCAATATAAATATTTAAGGTCTTTTTTTTTACTTACTATTTTAAACATACAAATTTTTTATCGTATTTGTTTTGAATTATTTGAAGTTGGTTTATTCGAAAAATGTTCTTTTTGTTAAAGACGGAGGAAAAATTGTCATTAAGAGACTAACTAAAAGGAAATATTGTTAGCTAGACAAAATAATTTAAAATGCTCTTTTTGTTTTTTAATCTCATGTTTTTATCACTTTCACTAATTCTATTGTTAATTAATTCAATATAGAGCCAGTTTAAACTGTTTTATTATATTCATACAAAACAAATGTCTTTCTTATCTAAAATTCGTATGAAAAATTATAAAGAACCTTTGGGTTGCTTATTCTCCTTTAGGTTAATACTTTATTATAATTAATAAACAATTTGGTTCTTTCCCTTTTCAGGACCAACACTCCAAGACAAACTATGGAATTTAATGGCTATCCTTTTCAGAACGCGACCCCCACATTCCCAACTGGCACTTGCTTTTACAAATACATCAAATCATTCGTAAAGAAATTTGATTTGAAGAACAACATTCAAGTAAGTACGTACCTTTATTACACTCGACAGATCCTTCGTGGTTTCCACCACACAGTACTCAAGATTATAATTCGTCCGACAAATAAAAACGTTGATACTAGCAAAATATTAAACGATTCCAGTGCGAATGGAGCCTTAGCATGAAATATAAATAAAAGCAAAGTTATGAAGCCGTGGCATATACAAAAAAGTAAACACTTAATTTTCATACGTACAATTAGTAGTTAGATCTCTTAGAAATGAATTATTTTTACAATCAAATATATTTATATATTAAATTATTAATGCAACAATTATTTATTATTAAATGAACCTAACATGCGTGTAACCTAATCATTAAGTGTTTTAAAACCCGTAATTACTTATCTGTGTAACTTTAAACAACACAATTACCAATTAACTGGTCGTTATAATGGACTACATATATAATTATATTTAGATAAGTTCATTGTTTGCTGGAATTATTTAAAACAAAGAAGATTTTTCATTTATAAAATATGAATATTAATATAAAAAAATAACAATATAGTTGTTGTCGCTATACGTTTTTTCTTATTGAAAATTTTTATACTCCTTTTTATACTCTAGAATATCAATATACTCATTTTTATACTCTAGAATAGATGTCACTGTTATTTAATATCCTGAATTATATAGCAGGAGTAACGAACACGGTACAATCCATAGGAAAATAAAACGTGCTTCGTATACTTATCGTATTACGAAGGCCGACCTTGTAGTTTAACTAAAAAGTGACAGTAAAAAACCGTAAGTAATCTGAGTGCGTATAAATTTTTTTTAATAAATATGTACCTACAACGTATTCAGACTACGCAATTTATAAATTTAAAAATTTAAAAGTAACGATCTTTAAAACAATAATGAAAAATTTGCTAAAGACATACCTATATAAAAAACAATTGCAAGATTTCTTATATATATAATCTAATTATATTTTCAATGTTATTGTAAATCATTTGTTGTTTTTTTTTTTAAATATTTTATAAGGAAATTAAATATGGAATTAGATAGTTAGTTGAATTACATGAATTCAAATTTAAAGATATTTTACGAAGTATTTGAGTAACAGAATATATAATTACTAATATGACTATAATTATTTAAAAATAAACAATCTACGCATATTATATATTAATAAGTTTTTTTTCTCACATTAGATGTTCACATTTAATATTTCAGTTGCGTAGCTTAGTGACTTCCGTTTCCCGGGTTAAATACCATTGGGATCTGGTGTATTTTAACACCGAGGATCGTCAGGAGTATGGCGTCGACTGTGACTTTGTGATCATCGCCAACGGACAGTATGTCAGGCCTGTGGTACCAAATTTCATTGGTTTAGAGGCATTTGAAGGTACGAAAAGCATATGTATTAATTGAAAATTACCATAATAATTAGGTTATTCAAAATTATTTTAGCCAATTATTATAAACTGGTGTAATCCTCATACTTTATTCAACATACAATAGTTATAAATATAGTATGCCTCGATACTCACAGCCTACACGTACTTATAAGTAATTATCGCTTATTACATTACTAATGTGAGAATAAATTAGATTTTATTACGGCAGATCGTATCACTTTATTATTATAGAGCCGTGTGTATGACGTCATCAATCACGTCATCTGTTAAAGACCGTACTGTCTTTGATATTATTTAAATATAATATTAACAACAAATTCAAACACAATCTATAAGAATGACACCATAAGAGTTAAATAAATCAATCACTGACCGCGTGTGGTCTGGTCGACTAGTTGAAAGTGGTAAAAATAGCGATACTCCAGAAGAACGCGCAGAAAATTCGAAAAAAACGTGTTTATCACGTAAAAAAAATACAAAAGTTATAAGCAATTAAAGATGAGAAAAATATCTCATTTGTTTTTTTGCAAACACTTCATAAACTATTTATCGATATTTATTAAACTAATGAACTTTTTGGTCATTTACATAAACTTTTTACATTAAAATAATTTTTCCATGTAAATGTTAAAAATAAAGTATCGTTTTATATATGAATTATTAGTAAAATAATTAATGGAATATTTAAATGTGCTTAAAACAACGACATAAATTTATGATAGTTTAAAAAAATTCTATATACTATAGGCACAGTCATGCACAGTCATGATTACAAAGGTCCCGAAGCGTTCGAAGGTCGAAAGGTTCTCCTAGTGGGGGCCGGGGCCTCTGGTCTGGATCTGGCCGTTCAACTGAACAACATCACGGCGAAACTGGTGCACAGTCACCATCTTAAATACAATCAACCGAAATTCTCCGATAAGTACGTAAAGAAGCCGGATATTAAAGTGTTTGTGAAGAATGGAGTCATCTTCGAAGACGGCAGCTTCGAGGAGGTGGAACATGTTATTCTTGCTACAGGTATGCGATACAATTCATATAGAGCAGGGGTTCCCAAACTTATTTTGTTAAACTATTTCTTAGCGCGTCCATTTTTTGCACCTTATGAAAAATCTCTACAACTTATTTTAGCCAAATAAAAAACACACCCCCAAAATATTACAAAATACAAATCACCCCTAGACATATACAACTCCCCCATTCTTTTCTGGGTCTCTCACCGCCTTAGGCCCGCAGCGGTCACAAGCGGGCGTTATCGCCCACTTTGGGAAAGGCTGATATAGAGAATGAGTTGGGACTGTTTGTTGTTTTAATACTATTAAGTAAATCGAATAACGTTAATCAGGTGGTTTTGATAACGTTAGGCAACAGTTCGAGGCCGATGGTATCACTTTGTCTATAATCAAACACGGCGACTTGTTAAGTGTGTTATAGGAACAGTTATATTAAATAAGTATCACCTCATTCATGTCGCTTAAAACAATTCCTATATTTTTTTATTAAAACGAGTGATTCGTTTACTGCGATACGTATATATGTATTTATTCTCAGTTAAAGTCAGAACTACGTTCCAACTTTCATAAATATATATATATATAAGTATTATTAATATATTTTATTAAAACGTAAAACGAAACGAAAATTTCTTCGTCCTAGAGTCGTTTGGTATTTAATTTAAATCCTATTATACGTGGTCCGTATGTCTCGTATTATTTTAACTTATGTTAAGTTTTAAATACGTTTGTGTTAGGATACGAGTTCGACCAACCGTTCCTAGACGACACCAGCGGTTTGACGCGCACTGGAAAGTTTGTGTTGCCTTTGTATAGGAACATTATCAACATAGCTCACCCCAGCATGATGTTCCTGGGTGTCGTCAATGGAGTTATCACGAGAACGATGGACGTTCAGGTGATCATTACATCGAAGTACTAGGTTATTGCTTAAAACGAATCATCGACTATTTTATCAAAGAAAATTGAAAGATAAAATTTGTTTTAAAGTTATATGAAGGCAAATATTTCATTGCTTTAAATATTTATTATTATTAAATATATTAATTGACGCATAGACAGTGTAATGTTAAAATGATTTAATTGAAAATTATATATATATTTTTTTAAATTATTCAACAGGCTGAGTACATAGCGTCGTTGATTGCTGGAAAATTTAAACTTCCGTCTCAAGACGAGATGTTAGAAAGTTGGCTTAAACACGTTCACTCCTTGAAGTATAATTCCAATAAGATACTTTACGTCAACACTATCGGCAAGGAGATGGTGAGTGTTACCAGTTATAAAAAAAAATTGTATGCAAAAATCGCGTACTATTTTTTAATTTTTTATTTATTAATTATATTGAAATTTATTAAATAAGCAATTAATACTGCAAAAATTTCCTACAACTAAATGGTATAAAATAAATATATCTACCTAATTAGTTATTGGATAATTCGATTTTCTTTCCAGGACAATTATTTCGGTAATTTGACTGAAGAGGCTGGAGTAACAAGAGTGCTGCCGGTGTTGTCGGATATAAGAGATTTTAATGCCGAAAATCGTCTCGAAGATCTCCTTAATTACAGAGATTACGATTTCGAGATCATCGACGCGAACAACTATAAGAGGTGGTATAACGGCGGTGGGGGAAGAGCGGAGGAGTGCTTTATTGAAGAGTAGAGTGTATGAACGAATGAAGGTGCTGTGAGATGAATCAATGGACGTATGCAGCGTTTCGAGCGATCATTTAAAAACGATACGTTACAGAATCTTAATAAAATAAGAAAAATGTTATTTATATGACTTAATCAAACGTGAACAAAAACAGAGATTGTGTGAAATAAATATGTAGATTACTGAAATATAGATAATTATGAATAATTATTATATATAGAAAGGGATTTTTACAGACACACAGACGAATAAAATAATATATATATAACTCAATAAACGCCCAAAAATAATCACGAGCTTTACTGCAAATGTTTTTATAAACGCGTTTCGTTGAGCCAAATAATATGTAGAGTATAACAATGATCAGTGCTTTCATCCACGACTCTAAGAATTGAAAGAATCATCTTCATATAAAAATACATATTTCTCTTAAGAAACACTAAGTTTTTCGGATACTAATCATTTTTATTCCCTCTCGCTCTCTCTCTTTCTCTCCCTATATATATATAATTATACAGAGGAGATTAAAGAATGATATGATAACTTTCATCACTTCGTGTAAACGCGATAATGTTAGTTATCATTATACATATTTATTGAAAGTTAAATTATAAATATTTTTTTTAACTCCACAATGTACGTCATTAATATGTAACGAATTTAAGTATTTTTATTACAATAATGTACTTAATAATTATACAAATGTAAAAATAAGTAAAATTAAAAAAAAAAAACAACTGTTACCAGTTCTTAAAATGTGTAAATAATTTAAAAGTACAACGTAAAGTTTGCATAGAATTTTATACGTTATTTTTTAAATTATGTTATCGTACTAAAAGTATCTAATAAAATTTTTAATTTTACAATTATACCAGACTTTTTGTTTTGTAAGTACCTACAACCTGACAATAACAATATTATGGTAATTTTCTATAGACTAAATTATTTAGCATGAGATTTAATTGATTGTTTTATTAATGAAATAAATAACAAACGTCGAAATTTTAAAACATTAATATAAGGTAATATAAATGACAAATGTCGTGGTGGCCTGGAGGTTAAAGGTCCGCGTCTCATACGTGAGGGCGCGGGTTAGAAACCTGGCAAGTACCAATGTGATCTTTTCCGAGTCATATATACTTTCTGAGAGTATTTAGACACCACTGACGGACGGTGAAGGAAAACATCGTGAGGAAACCTGGTCTTATAATTTCAAATTATAAGATTGAAATCGCCAACCCTTTTTTTTTTTTTTTTTTTTGATGACGCAGGGAAACTCTTTTTACGAGCCGTCTAACCGGCCTTGGTGGGACCGGAGAGGATGTGTGAGACTCGGCCTGGGCAGGCCCCTACTCACTAAAACCACTGCGAAAGCCATCGGCCGCTATGTTGGTGCACCCCGGATCTGTCAGCAACAGGGCACACCAGCGACTGGCCGGTCCTGGGGCGAATTCGAGGAATTCGACGCTGGACTCCGGCGACCGGCAGGAGAAGCAGACACTTCGAACCGTATGTAGCGGTGGTCCGAAAGCGTCTCCACTCCTGCCTCAACCCTCCATCCCTCCACTCTGCGTGCGAAGGTCGGAGTGGCGAACGAGACGTCCACCACTGAACCTCCCAACCGTCGCACGCACGTCTGGACTGTCCCCGTGTTGAGTAGGGACAGCCCGGCAGTTAGCGCCCATTCCTCCAGTTCCCTTCCTCTGGGTGTTGTGAGGGGGTTTCCCCACGCCGTGGACTTGGCGTTGAGGTCCCCCATCACAACCACCTGGAGAGGCGCTAACTGCCCTACTACCGGCCCGAGAGAGTCGAGAAATCTCTCGAAGGCCGGCAGGTCGCGGTTCGGGGAGAAATATACCCCGACTATGGCAATCTCCCCGCGAACCGCAGCCACATACCCGTGGCCCCTCGCTTTGACTGCGAGGGGAGGCACCGCGCCCGGCCGCGTGACGATCACGACGGAACCGTCCATGTCTCCCACCCAATGAGGTTGGGCAGGGACACAGTACGGCTCCGACATGACCGCCACGTCAACGGCCCACTCCACCATGGACTGCAGGAAGAGATCCTGAGCCCCGGCGGAGTGGTTGCCGTTGGCCTGCAGGAACCTGAGATGTCCGGCCATTACTCGGACATCTCAGCTCCTGACGCCTGCCTCGAAACCCCAGCCCTTGTTGGCTGGGCCGGAAGTTTCCCACGGGTGGATGGGGGGCGGCACGAATGACCCCCATCACATGGTCCGCCGGCTTGCTCGCGTCCGCGCACACAGCGCAGCGTGGTGACGCGGAGCACTGGGCGGACCTGTGGCCCTCCTTGCCACAACGGTAGCACAGACCGCTGCGGTCTTTTGGGCTGGGGCACGCGGCCGCAACATGCCCCATTCCCAAGCACTTGAAGCAGTGCTTGGGTCGTGCCTCCATGTATGAGAGCCGCACCTGGCTCCACCCCACCGATATATTACCCAACTGCAGCAGCTTTTTGGCCGCCGCAGCCGGTACCTCCAGCAGGGCAGAGCCTGTGCCGCGAGGCCCAGATCGCACGTTGCGCACCCTGACCTGGGCCTCGGTGCAGCTCCCCTCTTGCGCGACCGCGGCTACTAGCCGGTCCGCGGTCGTTGTGTCGTTGAGGCCCGTGACCCTCACGTCCGTGAATTTCACAGGCCTCGACACCTCCACCTCCCCTGCCAGTGCGGATTTCAACCTCGCGGCCAAGGCGTCAGCCTTGTCCGCACTGGTGGAGCCAGGCACCTCAATGATGCGGGCCCCCGTTGCCGTTGCCCGGATTTTTAGGGGCCCTATGCCCAGCTCCTTCCTATCCACCTCCTTTTCGGCCCTCAGAAGGACCGACAAATATGACGCTCCCTTGGCCGCTGCCTCAGGCCGTAACTTGAGCATTACGGCCTGTGAGCGCGGGAGCGTCACTTTCTTAGGGCCCTCCTTAGGGCCCGCCTTCTTTTGTTGTGGTGCCGGCGTCTTGGGCACCGGTACCACTTCCGTCTTCTTCTTGGGGGCCTTACGGCGGACCACCTCCGTCCACTCCGCCGCATTGGCCCCGTTCCCCACTTTACCCGGTCCCTTTTTCCCGGTCCCTCCGCCCGACGTCGATGGACCGAACGCGGTCCATGCCACTTCCTTCCCTCCATTAGTCCCCTTGCCTTTCCCTTTGGAAGGCGCAGGGAGGGAAGGGAACTCATCTTCCGATATTAACACCGGCGCCGATGAAGCCGGTAAGGGGGCCGATGACTTCACCCCTCTCGAAAGGGCTGCCTGGCGGATCGCCCTCTTGGCGGCTAAGGCGACGGCCGAATTGTCACCCGCCAGAGGGGGGCGGGTGAACTCTTCCCTCATGAGCCGGGACTCCAGCGCAGAAAGCCGCCCATCGACCAGGTTGCCAACCAACCTGGCGATGTTGGCCTCCAGCATCTGGAGCTGATCATGACCGACCAGCCCGTCTGAAGCCGCCTTAGCCGCTGCCGTCCTCTCCTTCCTCATTTCCTCAAATTGGAGGCGGTGTGCGCGCACCTCCTCCTTGAGACCCGCGTTCTCTCTCTGGAGCCAACCAATGTCAGCTCTGAGACGGCGGGTCTCTTCCGCCTCCGTGCGCGTAATAAGCACGTCCAACACCTCCCTCAAGAAGGCCGAGGCCTTCATGATCTTGGACGAGTACCCCCCTTTGAGGTTTGAACTCTTCCCGACCAGATCCTTAATTAGGTTGAGGCTCTTTTCTGCCTCAACGACGATGGCCTCCGCCCCCATAGTCTCCAGTTCTAGAGGAGCCTCCCTCTTCTTCGCTCTTACCCCGTCCCTCTCCCTCCCGAGGCTCCTTTCCAAGCAGGAGTCAAACGCGGCCTCTAACTCCTCTTCCTCCCGTTCCCGCAGGAATTTCTTGGCTTTACCCAGCGTACGAACGCGGCCTCGCCTTCCCACCGGATCCGATTTTCGGATAACACCGCCCCCAGTCTCGGTGTCGGAGCCAGACACCTCCGAAAAGAGTCTTTTTGCTCCTAACGCTGATTCTGTACGCGATGACATCGAGTCATCCGCACCACAACTATCCTCCATCGACTTACCCGGAATCCCCCCCCGGGCACCCCCCCCACCATCATACTCCCTATCACCCATCTCACAACGAACCAACAACCACAAATCAACAACGAAAGCACCGAAAAACAACGAAAGTAGCGAAAACCCCCAACTTGCATTCTTGAAATCGCCAACCCGTCTTGAGCAAGCGTGGCGATTAATGCTCTAACATTCTCCATGTGAGAAGAGGCTTTTGCTCTGCATTGGGCAACGATAGGCTGAAGATGATGATGATGATGAAATCACAAATCGACGAGGTATTTTTATAAACTAATTAGTCTTTGTAGCTAAGTTCGATGATTTAGCTTAGTATAGGAGTTCCTATAACAAACTTCATGATATCTTATCATTGCATCGTCACCAAAGTTACGTCAGTGAACCACCTAATCTCACGACAGGAAGTGGTTCTAACTTAACTCTCAAGATTTGTCTCATACTAATAAATCTTTTAAAAATTCACGAATTTGCACCAAAACATGAAGAATAATATTAGTGTACTATAGCTTTGCCAATTTTTTCTTAATATATTAGAATGTAATCATATTTTAAAGTAGTTCTGTTCAGTATGTTTAGTCCGATTTCACAACGTCACACTGCGGAGAGTTAATAGTTCATAAATCTTCAAGTTTATCGAATAAAAAACGAGTAACGCTTTGTGTGTAGTGTAACGTAGCTGCCTTGGACTTAGCAGGCAGATCTCCAATTATAAGTTTATTAAAGTTATTTCGGTTACACTATGTTTCCTACCAGTATTTTGATACAAATATTTAGATTCTATATTGAGGAACATCACTAGTTAAGTGAACAAATTGATGGTTACGACGCTTTCTGGTAGCTCGGAATCTATACAAATTCTTAGAAAATTGTTATTTAAATTATAATGATATATCAGATTTTTCTAAGGGATCAAAAAAACGATGGCTAAGAATTATTTTAAAATCTTTACGGTTAAGCCCAACCCTGTTGAATAGCCGACTCTACAAACTTTAAAACAATTAGTTACATTAACCAATTCAGTAAAAAGAGACGATATTGTTTGTGCCGTCCGTCCCAACGACTACATCTATAGTGGTGAATTTTGTTTTCCTCGTAGAAGGAGATTGTAAGCGATACCAATGACGTCACACAATGAAATCAATGACGTCACATAACCCACTCACTAAAATTTTACTGTTTTTGGTACTCTCATTTAACGCGGTCACTCCTGATAACGGAGCGCCTTACCCCTATTCCTCCGAGTTTCTCCATAATTAATTTTGGTGAAATCATGAGAATGTAAGGACTATAGATAGAAAAATATTAGTTATGTTCAAATGAATACTCGCGAAAGTCTTAGATCTAATTAAAATTTATATTAAAATTATCTATATAAATCATTTGACTACTCAATAGTCGTATAATTTATATAGGTAATAAATAAATAGAATGAAATAGACTGAGATCTAGATGTCTTCTTAAGAAAAATACACTGTTTAGGTTCCAATAAATAATTTAAGTAAATTAGTTAGGTTTGTTGATGTAAACAAAATATCTACCGGTATTGAGAAACTAGACACAATACAGTAGTGGTGACAGTTTCAATTGAGGAAATAAACTACTTAAGTAATAATAATCATATTAATTATAATTATTTGAGGCTTACCAATGCGGAAGCATATATTACATGAGTCTGAAGGTTTTTCTACCAATAAGTTAACTTAACTTACGACCTCCAATTCAAGAGACACGGTCACAATGAATCTGGGATATTATGCTATTTAAGAATACCAAGAATAAGAGATAATTACAATAAAGTATTTAAAATACTGTCAGCAAAACTAAATCCTAATGGCGATGTATACAATCAGGAGTTTGATATAAAATAGAGTACTTAATAACCTAAAAGGCAAGGTAAAATAATTATTATATGGCAACATTTATGATGTTAATCCAAGAGAAGAAAATAAGTTATAAAACAAAAGTAAGTACCTAATCTTTGACAAAAGATATTATATCTCAAAATTCTACATCCTATGTCAAAATAGAGTTAGATGTAGGACTTTCGCGAGCATTCATTGAAATAAAACTAATATTTTCGGATTTACTAAGCGATTTTAACTACATACCTACTTCCGACTTTCTCGTTTGCGCGTGATCACGGTTTTTACAAAGTAACCGAAACGTTGGGAGTATTTCGTCAAAAAAATAAAAAACGCGTTGTAATTCAGAAAATATTAATTTTATTTCTAAGTCAAAATATGTTCACGAATTAAAAAGTGAAAAAAGAGTGGTGAACCAGAGTCGTGATGACTGACGAAGCTGTGTAATATGTATCAGCTAAATACAGATATGTATGCATGTAGACATGCTAATTATGCAATAATATTAATATAAATTACCCATAAAAACAAATATATACAAAACATATGTTTATTCCCGACAGAACCTTGAGTGTATATATAATTAGCTTATTTAAATAGTTATGCAATGTTCTAGAGATCGGTATGTTGTTTGCTGAGGGCATTTTGGTTGCAGTGAATGTGACTGTGTAAGTACATTTCGCTCAAGTGACTGAAATAGTTCTCAAAAAATGTCAACGAAGTTTATAAGAAAAATAAACTTCATATCATAATAATTAATTTTTAATTTTAAGCGACCACAAATATAAATAAAGAATCTACATTCTCTCTTTCTAATTTTCTTACATATGGGGTTTTCCAATAGGGACGCTTGAACTTTGACAGCTGATTGCGGCAGCTGTCAAATGCAGTGTGTTATATTCATTCCGTCCTCCCAAACCACCATGGCAGGTTACAGTGTCGAGCAGCACGTGCAAATCATAAAATTGTTTTATGAAAATGGGTCTTCAGTTCGAGCAACGTTCCGCGCACTTCGCCCGTTTTACGGTCGCGATGATCGTCCTGCCGAGTCGACTATCCGTCGATTGGTGGACAAATTCGAGTCAACCGGGTCAGTTAACAATCAGCCGGTTCCCGTGCGTCAACGTAACGCGAGATCTGCCGAGAATATCGCCGCTGTGCGCGACAGTGTCCTCGAAAACCCGCGGCAGTCAATTCCGCGTCGCGCACAGGAACTCGGCCTTTCGCAGACGACAACTTGGCGAATTTTGCGTTGTGACTTGAGCCTGCACCCGTACAAGATCCAGCTGACCCAAGAGCTCAAGGTTAATGACCATAGACAGCGCCGTGTGTTCGCTGACTGGGCATTAGAGCAGTTGGAAGTTGACGCCGATTTTGGCAAAAAAATCATCTTCAGCGACGAGGCGTATTTTTGGATGAATGGCTATGTCAACAAGCAAAATTGCCGTATTTGGGACGAGACCAATCCACACGAGGTTCACCAAGTGGCAATGCACCCGCAGAAAGTGACTGTTTGGTGCGGATTTTGGGCCGGAGGCGTGATTGGTCCGTATTTTTTCGAAAACGATAATGGTGTGGCCGTCACCGTCAATGGTGAGCGATACCGGTCGATGATAACCAACTTCTTTTGGCCTGAAATCGAGAATATGGATCTGGACAACATGTGGTTTCAACAGGACGGCGCTACGTGCCACACAGCACACGCTACGATGGAAGTTCTGCACGAGCAATTTCTGGACATGGTCATCTCGCGCGGAGGCGACGTGAACTGGCCACCGAGATCGTGCGATTTGACCCCGCTGGACTTTTTCTTGTGGGGTTTTCTTAAGTCGCAGGTCTATGCCAACAAGCCGCAAACCACCGATGCCCTCAAAGTCAACATACGCCACGCCATCGATCAAATACAGCCCGATTTGTGCGCCAGAGTCATCGAAAATTGGACCTTTCGTGTGCGCGCCACCAACCGAAGCCGTGGCGGTCATTTGAATGATGTCATATTCTATACATAATGGGGTCGATAGACCTTCCAAATAAAAAAAAAATTCGCAAATATCTTTCCTACATGTATTTTTTTTTGCATTTCAAAGATTAAGCGCCCTTAATGGAAAACCCTATATATGTATGTATAACAGCAAATTTTTCTTGAAAAATTATTTTGTAGATGTTGTTGGACCAGAAATTACGTAAGTGGCTGTTGAAAAAAAACCTGTAATGTCAGAAAAGAAATGGGAATACAATTTGAAATTAAACTAAGTTTTTCGGATATACTACGCAGTTTAATATTTGAGCTTAGCTGACTTTTTTTAATAATGTTTGTTAACCCTCGTACCGATACTCCTCTTTATTTATACACACCCGCTGGTTCTATAGATAGTACCATTCCTTAATCGGTCTCAAGATGGCTCACTTTTTTGTGTGGTTTGTTAATGTGTTGATGGGAAGTTTCTTTAAGATATTGCTATTCCGTTAGTAATTCCTCTCAGATACAGTAATATGGAATTTTGTTGCTCAATTGTTTTGTCTTCAGATGGTTCAAGGGATACTGGCGAGGCACGGACAGGTTGGTGATGGTTAAGGCATTTCTTATATAGTGCATCTCGACTTCTAGATCTTCGCCATCACAAAGGTGTAGAGCCCTCGCAAACAAATATTTGCCTACAGTAGCTGACTGGCTAGTTTGATGCGATTTCCTATTTAGATACCATATATGGTATTGATAGAATTAAGGTGATTCAATGATCTATCAATACTAATATTAATACACTACAGAATTAGAGGCAATTAATACTTAGACTTTATAGATATATGTATCACTAGGTATCCTTGCTACGCCGTCCGCATGAACAGCAGAATTGGTCCCTACCACCACGGCCACTGAATCTGAACTGCTCATCATGGTTTCACATAGTTTTGGAATCGGGGTCAGGATAAAAGGAAGAATATGTCTTTTTCGGGTTCCATCTATCTCAGTACCAAAATTCATCAACATCGGTCCAGTTTTTTAGGAGTGAAAACGTAACCGACAGACAGACAGAATTAGTTGATTTCAATGCCAACTTTGTTCACAATGAAATTCTAAAGATTAATATTAGGCACATATATTATGTTGTTAAACTCTTTGCCAAATAATTAATTATTAGATACCAATTTTAAATGTCTTAAAATTGAGATAACTTTTAAACGAGATGTCCGATTGGGATGAAACAAAATGTATTTTAATTCTACATAAATGTCGACGATAACATAATGCTTAATATGGATAAGGATTAATATTACGAGACACATTTAACGTAGTTTCTTTCTTCAGACGATTAAATAATTTTATTTGAATGTAAAAATAATAATGTGACTAAACTATGATAAATGTTCGATTATATATCGAGCACATTGTTCTAAATCTTAATGAAACTTACAAACCCGTAGTACATTATTTTGTTGTATAGTCAATAGTTTTTTGCGGCGCACGAAAAAATAGGTTTTCGATTTTACACCGTGGAATACAAAGTAATGTAGGACTATTTCAATGTTGTTGTTTATGACCAATAGTATTTAATGTAGTAATTAATATCTTAGTAGATAAACTAATCAGTAACTAGAAAAAATAGGGTTATCGGTTCAAGTTTAATATAAATACACAGAATCCATTTTAGCCTACGCTGACGATCTCGCAATACTGACACGTAACCCCAAACACTATCAAGTGTTAGTATGTGAAGTGGATAAATTCTGTAAGTGGACGAATGGATTGAGGACAAAACCAAATAAATGTCACTGTCTGTGTCTCGGTAGGCGGAATACAAGATATATCTCATACGATCCGGGAGTATTCGCGAATTTTAAAGCGCGTTGTGATAATAGAAACCAACCACCTTAGGAAACCAACATCCCCAAAACTATGGCCATCAAGGTCAAAAAATATTACGAACTCACTCGAAATAGGTTCGTCGTGGATTTGTACGCGGTAGAAGTGAGAGCGAGAGGTATAACGGCTTAATCTCGCTACAACCTACAAAAAGACTTGGGCCTGTCCAGAACTAATATCAGTTCATTTTTGGAACGTACTTTTAAAATTTGGTTAAGTAGAGAGAGGAGCTTGGACGGTTGAGGTGAGCGTTTAACGTACGTTAGATAGAGGCCCCTTAAACCTACACCTGGGTCGCAGGTCCCAGGCACTGTTGTAACTCCTCTCACTGCAACGCGATGGATCTGGCGCCCGCACTGTGAATCCATTGAATGCTAAGAGGTTTCGTCTGTCTCTCTTACCGATCTCTATTTTTCTTAAATAAATTAACATAGCCTATGGCCTTCTTCAATAAATAGACTTCAAACAAAACAAGTAACAAAAACACTCTGCAGCTTTATAATATAAGTATAGATTAGGAATCCTGAAAATACTTTATAGGGTTTTAGGAAACCCACACATACTGATAGGTTTAATTTTAGGTTTTCTGTCGTATTGTTGACAATAGATTCAAACCAGTCTTTACCATCTCCATTATCGTATTTTTAGATGTATTAAGAACTAAAATTTATGTTCTGCAAATTATTATTTATAAAAGATCTAAAGTTATCCGAATAAATATACTCTTAAGTGATTATCTTTCATACAGATGTATGTATCAATTGTCTGATAGCAACATTAAGTGTATATGTTACGCTCAAAGATCGAAAATGATCAGTGAGCGAAAAAAATGTTTCACAACGAATTGTGCTCACAGTAAAACATAAAAAAAATAATAAACTTACATAAACATAACGCATCGATATATATATATAAACTTTAAATTATACATATTTACATATAAATAGATATATTATATGTTATTTATGTGTAAATAAATAATACAGATAGTATAACTTAATGTGATGAATAGTAAATGTATAAACGATGCATAAAAAGAATTCATAACTGTTTTATGATTAAAAGGAAAATAACATTTTCAATAAAATTGTATCAGAAATACTAGGTTACTGTATTAAAATTAACACAATATTTCATTAATAAGTTCGGACGTTATAGTACTAAGGTTACCGAGTGAATAACAGCTAACGTATCGTATTTAGTGTGACAATACAAAACTTGTTCTAAGCATACAGTTATTATTTTCTCATGTTTCAGCTTTAGGAACTTTTTAAATGAACTCTCAGTTTAATTAATAAATACAAAT
Organism: Danaus plexippus; assembly: GCF_018135715.1. NCBI lineage: Eukaryota > Metazoa > Arthropoda > Insecta > Lepidoptera > Nymphalidae > Danaus > Danaus plexippus. Next base: position 1,646,418 of record NW_026869853.1, read on the forward strand.
ATAAATATTTGTCCAAATGATCAATAAATAGTCATTGACTAATATATTTTAGATAACCCCGGGAGTAACTGATACCACTAGCCAATAAACGTCATCTTAATGTCGTTATGTATGTCACCACAATATTCGGAAGTAAGACTTCAAACGAATATAATACTATTAATTTGTATTAGGTGAGAGAGTGCAAGTAATTTATTTTAGAATCTGTACTGTATTGTATAATGATTATCTTATACCAAGCGTTTGTCGTCTGTTCAAACTAAGTGTTATTTATATGAATGTCTGAGACGTTTTTAGCTAGTCTCCTTGATTAGGTTGACATGATAAGTAGTATGTGCACGAAGTATATTTAATCGCAATGTTTTATATATCCTTGTTCTTCTTATGTTTAAATATCATCTTACACACAAACGGATTGGTCGCGGTAAGTAATTTATTTTGTATTTCCGTTGTTTTTTTTTTTTTTTTTTAACAAAAATATTGTCGAGTGCAAACTTTATTTGATTATATTATTAAATACCATAACTTTATATATACAGCACACTGTTTTAGAAGTGTTAATAATTTTCTTCAGTCATACAAAATTTTTATCATAGAATAATTAAGGTTGATATTTTTCTTAATTTGTACGAGTTCTTGTTTGGCCTATAACATTTTTAGTAAAATAAATATTTTACAAACATGTACATATATATATATATATATATATATATATATATATATATATATATTTAATCAACTAAGTTTTATATATATTTATTTTAAATAATTTCTTATAACATCGCTGTTAGATTTTAAATAGATAAAAACAATGTCTTTCTATTGCTTTTTTTTTATTAAATTTATTAAAATATTGTAATTCCGTTTAAATAATATTTCAAATAATATAAAATTTGTAACAAATATATACTTTTTCAAAATTATCAATAATTTTTATATTTGTTTAATAACAATATCTGGCTAACTTTGTTAAACGAAAAATATTTCGGGCGTTTCCTTCCGAGTGCGGTCAGTCGGTAAACTGTGATTGTAGGTCTTCAACACAAAATTTATATATCTATTTATACATATTATCTTTTTTTCATATTTTAATACTTTGGTATATGCACAAAAGTGTTATCTATCGGTAAAACATTATAAAGAGGCCACAGCAACGCGGACGGCACTGTTACCACCCTTCACAAAGTCATGTCGTCAACCGTTTAGTATATACAATAGAAACATCCGCATACACCCAACTTTGCTTTTTTGATAGAGAAGTAGATTCTATATCTTAGAGATACGGCATACTTTACATCCACAGGTTTCACTCTCGAGTATCACAATATCCAGCAAAGTAGCGTTAAAGAAACTTCTAAAGAAGAAAAATAATTCTTATATCGATCTTAGTAATTATCATGGCGCGGAACTGTCTGTCAAACTTTCTGGTAATAGAGCTTTCTAGCCCCTAGCCGACGCGGCCAAGATAAACTCTGGGCATGATGGGACAATACCTCAAACGGCAGAGGAAAAAGCAACACTCTCGTTTCTTTTTTGTCACAAAATTCCTGCTTGAGAACAGCCATCGCACACCACCTCGTTTACATGTCTGTCGCATCTATATGACATAAATCCATATTACTAATAAATAGGTACGGAGAACTATATGTATTCATGTATATACAACATATTATTAGGGATATGTTCACCCGAGTGGTCTCCTGTTTGATACGACTGGACAATCTCTCTTAAATTATCGGTTAGGGCCTAAAGTTATGGAAGCTTTGAAATTTCAATAACCTCCATAATCTGTAAGAATTTGGAACGTATATCAAACGAAAATATCATAGCATACCTTGATGACAATTTTCTTCTAGGTGACCGATAGCATAGGTTTCGTCGAAATCGGTGGATTGGGGATTTTCGGGTACACTACTACTTTATCAATCATGAGAGGTCCACTGCTGGACATAGGCCTCCCTTATCGACTTCCAAGTGGTTCGGTCGGAAGCGGCCTCCATCCACCGTGAACCCGCGGCCTTGACTAAGTCGTCCGTGCATCTCGTTGGTGGACGTCCGACGCTGCGTCTTCCGATCCGTGATCTCCATTCGACCACTTTCGGGTACACGCTACACATATATAGGAGAGAGCAACAGTGAAACTCTCGCAGTTTACCATTACGTCTCGAAAGCCTTCGACTTATTTCCAACCTCCCAACGGATCGATCGACAGACAAGCGCTGTCAAGTCAAATTCAGAAAAAATAATAATCTATCAGTACAATTAACACAAGCTTACATCGCGACATAACATACGAAGCGTTTTGCGTTTCTTATTCAATAACATAATCAGCGAAGATTTATTAATTTAAAAAAAACTGGAAACGTATCGTATGTTGTGTGACCAGGCAACTTCGTGGCAGCTGTACCGATGTAGATTTATTATTAAAATTAACGTTTACTGTTTCACAATCTAAAATTCGTTGCGGTCAATATTAGAAGTTTCCATGTCAAGGTTTTGTGGTCTTTGAGTTATACGAGACCAGATTTCGGTTATCCGACACCCGTATAAACTTCTCATTTGTATAGTATCATTAGAACTCTAATCAGTGTGGATTGATTAAATTGCTTACAAAACAGCAGCCGGCAATCAACGTTGTTGTCTCCGAGGCAATAATTGATTGCAATAATGATAACTTTCTTCTGAATTTTTCATTTCAATATCCGCTTTCTTTGCATTGCATTATATTGAACTGTATTACTGTAGACTTATTAGATTATTGTATTTTCAGAAAAGGTGCTAACGCTAGCTGTTTTTGATATCACAATAAAAAATTCTGTTTCTTTCAGAGCGCTCGGTATTTTTTAGTTAGTCTAGGGGAAACATCTAACCTTGTATGTGGCTTTCATAATATTAAAACATAAAGTTTGTTATTTTTAACCATAAGACGTAAGTTTGTATGTTTCGTGTAAAAAAGCAGTGCTAGGACTAAGATCAGAACCTTTAAAACAGGTAAACTATTAAAGCTTCCCACCTAAAAGTACCAAAGATGGTATATTAATATAAAATAGATCTTAAAAGCGGTACAAAAACTATTACATAACATTAAATATATGACAAATACAGCACAAATTGAGATAAGAAAAAAGACAAAGTTTATACATTACAGGGGAAGTGGAAGTTATTTAGATATTAAGCTGGTAACACTTCAACTTTATAAAGCAAACTACCAATGGTCCTGCTGTCGGTATTTATAATGTGACAGATTTTATAGATTTTAGTTAAAAAAAAAACCATTTTGTTGTAGATCTTTAACCATTTCTCAACAATTATTAGATAGATAATAAAGATATATATAAATTAAGTGTAAAGATATATATATATATATATATATATATATATATATATTTTATCATATATATACATATTTTATCATATATATATATATATATATATATATATGATAATATGTATTTTTCTAATTTCTTGATCATAGCAGAGGCAAGCCACGCAATTTTTCTGTTTTATTATCAATTACGAGTACATACTCTTTGAGGTGACTTTACAGTTGACCTTGGTTTTAGACTCTGCTGTTCTGATAACCCCTTGGACTACGAGAGTGATTGCTTAAACTGAGTGAATTGATTATTTATATGAATTAATAATTCACCTCACTAAATATATAAGTGTAAATTATAGAAAACCTATCCTTAATATATATATTTTGTTTGGGAATTCGCAGCCGGCAAATCCCTACACCTGTGTCATTGGAGCTGGATACTCTGGCCTGGCCGCTGCCAGATATTTGCAGCAGTATGGTCTTAAATTTACAGTTTTTGAAAGGACGAAATATGTTGGTGGCACGTGGAGATTCGATCCCCACATCGGCGTCGATGAAGATGGAGTACCAGTTTCTACCAGTCAATACAAATATTTAAAGTAATTCCCTGCTATCATATTCAGGCGTATTAGCTAATATATTAGAATATGGGTTATATAAAATTAATGTTCACTCTTAACGTTTCAGAATAAACTCGCCGAGGCAAACCATGGAATACGATGGTTATCCGTTCCCAGATGACACGCCTTCATTTGTGAGCGGGGTTTGCTTCTACAACTACATAAAATCGTTCGTAAAACAGTTTGATTTGATGAAGAATATTCAAGTAAGTACATCTGGCTGTTATTAAAGAGAAAAAATATATATAAAAAAACTTTAAAAATCTTTTTTCAAAGATGTTTGAGTAAAAATTTTGAACGCAGATCAAAACTTTTCCACTTACATATTCATGTAAGTGTGTTTCGTTGATCTAGAAGGACAGCATGATATAAAAGATAACTTTATAACTCTTAAAACTAACGTTTCTTAGAATTGAATTGATTACAAATACTTCCTTAATTTTAATTTCAGTTTTTTTTTTAATTTTATTTACGTTTATTATCATGAATACAATTTTGACAGAGATCGTAATATTCTCTTTCGTAAGATAACAATTTCTAATATTTTTAGAGATAACTAATTAGTTATAGGAATAAGTTATCGGTGTGTGTCTGAGAAACGGTTTCGATAATCTAATTGTAAAAAATATTCTTTTTCCTTTGATGTGAATAATACTTAGAATCTATATGTATATTTTTACTAACTTTTAAATGTGAATCACTTTATATATTAACGCTATAACGACGCATGTAATCACTGTATAAATTGTTTAGCTTCGAAGCTACGTGAAATCGGTAAAGAGGTTGGAAGATACCTGGGAACTGACGTACACTAGAACTGATACAAATGAAAATGACACAGTGTATTGTGACTTTGTAGTTGTAGCCATTGGGCAATATAATAAACCGCATGTAGGAAAATTTTCTGGATTGGACGAATTTGAAGGTAAAACACTTGAGAATAAAGTCGGAAATTCGACTTACTTCTGAAAATTTATTTTTCCTAAAACTTCTATAAGATTACATTTTCTTTTTTTACATAAGCTGCTTGTGATTTTAGGTACAGTTATTCATAGTCATGACTACAAATGTCCTGAGACATACAAAAACAGCAACGTTCTTGTGGTAGGAGGGGGACCCTCTGGATTAGATATAGCAATACAATTGCAGAAAGTCGCTAAAAAAATAGTACACAGCCATCACTTGAGATACAATGAACCACAGCTTCCTGAAAACTACGTGAAAAAGCCAGATATAAAAAATTTTGTACGCAATGGCGTATTTTTTAATGACACTAGCTTTGAAGAACTTGATCATGTCATACTGGCAACAGGTAAATAGGCTATTCCTTTTTAGTCGACAATAACTTGGTTAGTAAGGAAAATGTTCTAAAATTTTCTTAACTATTACAGGTTATCGTATTCATCATCCGTTCCTAGATAGAAGTAGTGGTTTATTGATTACAAATAAGTATCTGATGCCTTTGCACAACCAAGTCATCAATATACGCGAACCCAGTTTAATGTTCATCGGGATCTCCAAACAATACATTAACAAAATATTGAACGCTCAGGTATTTCGATTTTAAATATGTCTGATGCCTGGTAATAAAAAATCGGATATTTTCATCTAGCCTTGTAATTAAGTTGAAAAAAAAATATTTCTGGTTGTATTTTCGTTATGTTCACATAACGGAGTTAATAGCTAAAGATATAAGATAATCCAAAAAGTAATAATAAAGATTGGAAAAATAACTAAAATACGTCCTAAACTATGGGGTTTTCCAATAGGGACGCTTGAACTTTGACAGCTGATTGCGGCCATGTTGTTTGAGTGACAGCTGTCAAATGCAGTGTGTTATATTCATTCCGTCCTCCCAAACCACCATGGCAGGTTACAGTGTCGAGCAGCACGTGCAAATCATAAAATTGTTTTATGAAAATGGGTCTTCAGTTCGAGCAACGTTCCGCGCACTTCGCCCGTTTTACGGTCGCGATGATCGTCCTGCCGAGTCGACTATCCGTCGATTGGTGGACAAATTCGAGTCAACCGGGTCAGTTAACAATCAGCCGGTTCCCGTGCGTCAACGTAACGCGAGATCTGCCGAGAATATCGCCGCTGTGCGCGACAGTGTCCTCGAAAACCCGCGGCAGTCAATTCCGCGTCGCGCACAGGAACTCGGCCTTTCGCAGACGACAACTTGGCGAATTTTGCGTTGTGACTTGAGCCTGCACCCGTACAAGATCCAGCTGACCCAAGAGCTCAAGGTTAATGACCATAGACAGCGCCGTGTGTTCGCTGACTGGGCATTAGAGCAGTTGGAAGTTGACGCCGATTTTGGCAAAAAAATCATCTTCAGCGACGAGGCGCATTTTCGGATGAATGGCTATGTCAACAAGCAAAATTGCCGTATTTGGGACGAGACCAATCCACACGAGGTTCACCAAGTGGCAATGCACCCGCAGAAAGTGACTGTTTGGTGCGGATTTTGGGCCGGAGGCGTGATTGGTCCGTATTTTTTCGAAAACGATAATGGTGTGGCCGTCACCGTCAATGGTGAGCGATACCGGTCGATGATAACCAACTTCTTTTGGCCTGAAATCGAGAATATGGATCTGGACAACATGTGGTTTCAACAGGACGGCGCTACGTGCCACACAGCACACGCTACGATGGAAGTTCTGCACGAGCAATTTCTGGACATGGTCATCTCGCGCGGAGGCGACGTGAACTGGCCACCGAGATCGTGCGATTTGACCCCGCTGGACTTTTTCTTGTGGGGTTTTCTTAAGTCGCAGGTCTATGCCAACAAGCCGCAAACCACCGATGCCCTCAAAGTCAACATACGCCACGCCATCGATCAAATACAGCCCGATTTGTGCGCCAGAGACATCGAAAATTGGACCTTTCGTGTGCGCGCCACCAACCGAAGCCGTGGCGGTCATTTGAATGATGTCATATTCCATACATAATGGGGTCGATAGACCTTCCAAATAAAAAAAAATTTCGCAAATATCTTTCCTACATGTATTTTTTTTTTGCATTTCAAAGATCAAGCGACCTTAATGGAAAACCCTATACTACTATCGTAGTTTCAAGTCTATATTTAAGACCCTGGTTGAGCAGTTGTAAATGGATTCAAAAAACAATTTTAAGTCATTTTTTTTTTTCAAAATATGATCAAATAAAACATCCCCACTTTTTTTTTCAATTAAACTTGCTATGTTTTATCTGTATAAAGCTTACGTGTGAAATAATTTGATTAAGTAGTGTACGTTATGCAATGATTCTGGAAATGAACCCTTTGATACTAACCTGTTTCGGTTGCCTTCGGATAAATATTGCACCACTAACATATAGAAAATATAGTGGAAAGTGATGTATTATTTTGTTTAAACTTTTCATTATCTCTTCAGAAACTTAATAAGTAATCGACGTACCAAATTGCAAAAAAAATTCACACTATGGTACATATGCATGTTAAAACGAATGTGTGCATTTCTTCGCTTGCTTTAAACTTATTTCTAACGTGCTTCGTTATCATACAATACTTTTATTTACAGGCGGAATATATAGCATTATTCATAGCAGGAAAATTTGAACTACCTTCTGAAGAAGAGATGCTAGAGATGTGGATGACTAAACATTCACCACGTAAACTCAAAGACGTCAACAGTTTCGTAACGGAACCCGTAAGAAAATAATGTTTTTTATACTTCGTTTGTCAATTAATAAGATTCAAAACACTAATTCCAATAACAATATTTAAATTAATAGATATTTCAAAGAAAAAATATATATATTTATATTTTCAATATAAGAAAATTAACTTAAAAAAAATTAATGTTTAGCATTAGTCTGCTATGGTCTGCCTCTGTTTTTTAGAACACTTTTTTATGTTTGATCGTATATAACAGTGCATTGTTCTTAAGCAGAATATTTTTACGTAAATCACATCACATATTGATTTACGTATTTTTTTTTTCAGCTTCAATATTTCCAGAACCTAACCGCGGAAGCTGGCGTTACAAGATTGCCCCCGGTTATTCTTGATATCATTCTAAATAGCATTCATAATTTGTTAGACGACATATTACATTACCGAGATTACGATTTTCAAATCATAGACTCTGAAAATTATAAGTCCTGGAGAAATTATAATGTTACTGAAGACAGATTTAACAATTGCACTATACAAGATATAGATTTATAATGCTTGTACGGCATACAAATTTTAGACAACAATATTTTTTTTTTCACAATTGTGTACGTGATTAGGTGAATTTGTAGGTATATTTGATTATTTTTAACCGACCTCATACACGTAAACTGTACAAATATTTGATAAAAGCCTCACATTGTTGTTAAATGAGATTCTTAAAATATGTTGTTTTTAATGAGACTGTGCTTTTTGCTCCTGGTTTATCAAAAGGCACTTTTTATCGGTAAGTTTGATAATATAGTTATATAGTATTTAAAAAGCGTTGCGTGTTCTTCGTCGAATCACCTATTTTAATAGATTATGACGAGATTTATAAGTGACAAACTGTTAAATTTCTGTACGTAAGGTAACGTGTGACAATATAAACGGGTCAAACGATGTAAATATATAATAAAAAATGTTGTGTTGTATTCACTAAGTATCTTCTATCGAAAGTTTAAAGTTTAGTTTAAAAAGCAATTTCAGTGTTCAATAATAAATACAACATTACGTATTGATGTTTTAAGTATATAGTAAATAATTAATGTTTAATTTATCTAAGTTGGTTTGATTAGTTTTACTGAGCATACAAAATAAAATGAATCTGAAGAAGAATAAATAAAAATTGTTTAATTTGTACAAATATAAATAGAGTAAAAAATCCGACCACCAACGTCTAAATAAATTCTGCCTTCTCAATCATATAAATTAATATTCTTACTGTTGAATATTCGAAATAACATATAATAATAACCTTAATTGTACATGCCAATGATAGTTCTACGAAGATCTCTTCCAAAATATATATTTAACTCTCAATGGCAAAATCCCATCCATTAAACGATAATCTCGATAAAATATTATGTATTAAAAAATAATAATAATAGAGAAAAAATAATTTTTTAGACTATCCTATAAACACATTTAGATTAAATAAATATAAATACACAAAGAACACATTCAGAGATGTCATCAATATTGATGAGGTATTACAGCCAAATAAAATCCCTAAAACATTCCTAAAAAGTTTCATAACAGCCATCTGACAAGTCTGAAAACCGAGCATGGATCCGTGCTCACGTTAAAACCTGAGGTCCTCATTAAGATCGAAGACTTCTACGGTAGACTGTACTCCTCTAGAATCTCACAACCTAAAAATTCACATTCACACGATCCTAGGCCTACGTTGTCTGGTCACTTTTCCGACGAGCTGCCAGGTATCAGTATTGAGGAGATTGAGTGGGTGCTCTGGCAACTTAAAAATGGGAAAGGCCCAGGTGGAAATGGGATAACTGCGGATCTCTTGAAGGCGGTAGGAAAGCATGACTTCGGGAGCTTTCTAGAATCTTTAACTCAGGCCTAACAAATGATAGAACTTCTAAAGCTTGGAGCAGGAGCATTGTCGTTCTATTCCATAAAAACAGGCTAAGAAATTATTTAAAAACTATTTGTCTATCTCGCTCTTGAGCCATGTTTATAACTTATTTTCGAGGGTCATCACAAATCGCCTCTGATTGGATCAAATTGAAGATTTGACATCTTTCAACCTCCAGAGCAGAACAGGTTTCGTGGAGCACGCGGCACCATAGATCACAATACTCAGAAGTTCAATTCGGCATGTTAAGAAATTCTTATCAACCTTATATAACGAAAAAAACTTAAAATTATAATATTTTTGTACTAATTTCTATCTCTATGTTAGTAGTAGATACTGACGAGTACAGCTTTATCTAGGTGCGGCCAGTGATTATGTTATGAGTTTTAAGTGATCACGACTATGACACAGTGGTAGATAAAGAAACATTACCCTTGCATTAATCTCACCAATACATACCAGATTTCAAGGTGCCGATTAGTATAAACCATTAAAACTCTAAATAAATATGTCGTATTTACATTTATACCTCTTAAAAAGGTGGCCTATACGTGCAAGAATTTCTTAACAAACGTGTAAATAATTATTTACGATGCAGTAACGATTTGAACAGATAGTTATTAGTTATTATGTTACAATAAATAAATACTTGTGTTATATAAGCAATTGAATTTTCAGCGTTTCGTGTAGTATAACGATTTGAGCAAATATGGCTCGAATTTCTGTGTCTCTCTTTCTCTGGGTCGTTCTTCGTGCTGCAAATGGTTTTATAGAGGTGAGTGATATTATTTCTGGAGCAGGCTTATAGTTATTTCATTTTCTTTGTATCATTCTTACGTAATGTTAAAACAGAATTATATATCTTAATGATAGTCAGGCTATTAAAGGCTGTGACCCTTCCATAAGACTAATCCGTGATATGACAGTCAAAATACTAGACAATTTAGAATTACATTACCTATGTATTCGTATAATTGAATCTAAACATTAGAAATATAAGTACCAATTTTTTTTCTATTTATTTTATTTGTAAATCGTATTCTGTGATCTCTAAGTATTTTCCCAGCTCTTTTTTTCCTACTTTATTGATAATTTTTGTTAACTTTTTGTTAATGTTTTTTCGTAACGGACTCACAGTCGCACATGATCATCTAGGCTCATTATAAATACATAGTTACATACACTCATGACTCATCCAGATTCCGAACGTTTTTTTCCTTAGAGTAACTTGCATTTCGGTGATTTGTATAAATACTTTAAAGTAACAATTGCACTAACTTTTTAGAGACTATTGTTGTATTTTATTAAGCATTTACACGACCAGTTGGATTTATACAAATTAAATATTAAATAATTTTTATTTACCTACTGCAATTAATGTTGGTTGTGTGAATAAGAAATAAAAAATATGACAAAATGGCTTTTACTTTTTTGGTATTTTTATATAGATATGGAAATATCAGCGTTTTATGAAGGGAAACGAAAACCCTGTTTTCAGTTCAATGTTAATGTTGTGTTTGTTGTGTTTGCTTTACCATACGATGTCATGTAATGACCTTAACATCAACTAATTTTAAGATAATGCTCCTTTTTGACATCTTACATTTAATGAGATCTAAGATTTTCGGGAGTATTCATTTAAATGAAACTAGTATTATTCGAATTTACTACACTTTGCGGCAAAGTAACCGAAACGTCGGGATTATGTAGTTTTTAAATAATAAAATCCGCGTAGTAAATCCGAATAATACTAGTTTCATCTAACATTTAAATTTCGTTATCACCAAGGCGAAATTTAAAATCAGAGAGCTCCACGATTTTGAAGCTAAGCTTCCGAAAACCTGCGAAAGCATTGTCAACGTCGTTGAGCGGAATACGCCCCTGGCTTTATTTACCAGGAAATGTAAACTTCAATCAATCGGACAAATCGGTCAATACCCGTTTCCTTCAGAAAGGGCCTCACAAAGTGCATAATCTTTAAGTTTCAGGGCCTTAGACACCTCGTATTGAGTCACTATTTGAGAAAAAAACATCTATGATTAAAACAGTAATTTTAGTAGATTTGACAAAAACAAGGAATAAAAAAGAAGAAAATGTACAAAAATTTATTAACTGTTGTAATATTTGATATTTGTAATTTTTAGGTTGGAGAACATACATAGAATACATTTAAATATTTGATTTAAAAATATATAGATTAATAAACACAGTATAGATTTGACCAAACTTGTCATCAAATTGCAAATAACTACAAAAACACTAACGCTTGAATCGAACGCGCAAATAATGTATTGTATCTAATAAACGTAGCAATATAAAATATAATCAAATTATATTAGTGTTTTATGTACATAGACTCACGTGTAAATAATAAATAAAACATTATATAACGAAACGCTTGAGTAATAAAACAATGAACAGTTAATGCCTTTGAACGAAAATAGAATGTATTTTGTACTATTAAATTTCGGATAATATCTAAACTGGATTCACTGAGGAAAAACATAATTTATAATTTGTTCGAGGAAACCTCGTTTATCACTTAATATGGACTAACGCAAATAAATGTGACTGTAAGACATATTATGTATGTATGTACTTAAATCAATAGATTTTAAAACTTTACGTTAATAGATTATAATATTTTTTCGATTTGTAAGTTTAAATCAAAGTTCCATTTGTAAGTATTATAACGAGATAATTCTATTTATTTTATTGGTATCATATATTATAATGCCCTTATCAAATAAGGAAATATTGAAGTGCCATCTGTTAAGCGATATCGACATAGAACTTCTGTTGACCGTTCCCCAAAATCGTAAGTAAACTTTCGGATAAAAGTAATAGATGGCGTAAAACTCAAACCATTGTTCTTCACCTATTACTAGAGGGCATTATCATTGAAAATTTAGCCAGTCAAACTTCTTAAGAGCGGACAGAAAGGGATGTTTAAACTTAATTATTACCCAATTCATACTTCCATTACTTCCTTCGTGAGTTGAAAATAAATTTCCTTAATCATTATTTCTTTAAAAAATAAATTATTTTATCAGATTAATTTCGTAAGCGATTATCGTCGCTTGTGAAAGTTTACAACACAGAGAAAAGATTGTCGGACTTTTTCTTTTAACAAGAAAGTACTTTATTTTTACATGTCTTAAATTATTGCGCTTAAATAAGCTTTGATTTAATGACATCTATTATCTAAGTCTTCCGCACACTTTCAGACACTTTCAAACTTGTCTACCCGTGATCACGGTTGCTGTAAAGTGACCGAAACGTGGGACAAAACAATAAAGCGCGTAGTGTGTCCGAAAATCATAGTTCGCTTTCAAAAATGCTTTCATTACTTACCTTTTTTTCTCGAACCTAACAATATTTTCTTGCAGCCAGAGAAGCCACATACCTGTATCATAGGAGCTGGCTATTCTGGTCTGGCTACAGCAAGACATCTGCAGCAGTATGGTCTAAACTTCACCGTCTTTGAAAGAACCAAGGATATCGGTGGAACATGGAGATTCGATCCGAATGTAGGCGTAGATAAAGACGGCGTGCCAGTTTCCACCAGTCAATACAAATACTTAAGGTGAAACAAGAAATTCTTGCTAACAACTTAATCGTATTTTTTTTTTTTTATTTCTTACTTATACATGTAAATAATATGTTTCAGAACAAATTCTCCACGCGAAAGTATGGCTTTCACGGAGTTCGCATTCCCAGAATCCACTCCAACGTTTCCAACAGGAACTTGCTTTTACAAATACATTAAATCTTTCGTAAAACATTTTCATTTGCTGCCCTACGTTCAAGTACATACTTCTAAAAGTATATCAAATGATATGAAGCTTTGGTTACAACATGGGTTTTTTATTATTGCATAAAATATATCTCAAAGAATTTCGATGAAATAATTCCATTTATTTTAGAGATAGATACAAAATATGCAAAAGTAGAGCCGAACAAAACCTTGTATAATAGTTTAATTGTAATGTCAATACAAAGTAGTAAAATAAGAGTAACAAATTTTATTTTTAGTTACGTAGCTACGTGGTGTCAGTGAAGTTAGCGAACAAACAGTGGGAGTTGTTATACTACCGTCCTCATTATAGAGAAACTAAGACTGTATTCTGCGATTATGTAGTCATCGCTACCGGCCAATACATAAAACCTCACATACCGAATTATGATGGAATTAATGATTTTAAAGGTAAAAAAAAACAAATGTACATTCTATAAAATATCATTAAGATTTGATATTATTTATTTTTACGCTAAACTATATTTTCAGGTAGCATAATTCACAGTCACGATTATAAATACCCTGAGTTGTACTCCTTGTGGGAGCCGGGCCTTCTGGTCTGGACTTGGCATTACAGTTGAGCAACATCACAACCAAGTTGGTACACAGCCATCACTTAGAGTACAACGAACCTTATTTCTCTAAATCGTACATTAAAAAACCGGATATCAAAGCCTTTGTATCAAATGGAGTTATTTTTAAAGATATGACTTCCGAGGATGTTGAACATGTTATATTCGCTACAGGTGAACAATAACAATAAATTTAGTATATTAAAAAATGTACAACTTTTCATCGTAATGAGTTCTAAAAATTTCGCGAGAATTCCTTTAAATAAAACTAATATTTTCGTGTCACTACGCGTTTTATTATTATGAACTACATGCTCCAGGTTTCTGTTACTTTCGGTGATTGCGGGTAGACGAGATTAGAACTGTCATGGGTGTTTGTATGAGTTCAAAATACTAGTTTTTTTTGTGATTTCAGGATTCAAGCGAGACTATCCTTTCTTAGACGAAAGCAGTGCTTTAATAGTGACACCTCATTTCGTTCTGCCTCTACACAACCAAATAGTGAATATACGACGACCCACTATGTTGTTCGTCGGCGTTGTAAAGCATTTCATGAATAGAATATTAGACGCCCAGGTAATAAATAAAGAAAAATAAACTGTTTAAATAGCGAAAAGCAAATCGATCAAACAATCTTATTATAGCAAATAAAAAATTGTTGTTATATTAATTATATCTCATTGTCAATATGATTCATTCAATGTATTTTTATAATTTATACTTTTTTTATATAATTAAACATAGGATTTTAGTGAAAAAATAATTTTAATCCAGGTTCATGACTATATTTATTTTATTCCCTTTTGTTTTATGCAAAAACAATGATATTGATACCATAGCACAGAATAATATTTTAGACACATTTGCAAGTATAATTCAAGTATTTTGATATATTTTCAAGTTTTCCTAATTATCTAGTATTTATTTTACAGGCGGAATATATTGCTTCCTTGATATCAGGACAATTTGAGCTACCAACCCAAGAAGAAATGTTAGAAAAGTGGCTCTTAGATAATGGCAACAAAAAGCTTAATGATATGCACAACATAGTCCCGCACGTGGTAAGAATTAAATCATACATCAAATATATTAAAATTATAGCGAAACTAACCATACACCAAAAGAATTGTTTAGAATATATACATTCATAAAAAAATCTCAAAATAAAATCTTAAGAGGTAAACTCTAAAAAATATTTTAAGTTTAATTAAAGTTATATAAATTACGTTTCAAATACTGTGATAATAAATATTTCGTTTTTCAGAAAAAATATATTGAAGATATAACAGAGGAAGCGAATATTAATAGAGTCCCGCCAGTCTTGGTGGACTTAATAAATTTTAATGGACAAAATCTATTACAAAATCTCCTTCACTATAGAGATTACGAGTACAGAATCATCGATCCATTCAACTACACCACAGAAATTATTCGTAACCACACGGAAGAAAGGAAACAGGAGTGCCCCATAAATGATGTAAATTTAAAAAAAAAACAATTCTCAACGCTCGTAATAAGATATATAGTTTAACTAAAAACAAGAAAAATACGGTTCTAAAGTTTTTTTAACTACAATAAAAACGTCGAAAACTGTCGGTAATTTATTTAATGTACTTTTGATAATTCACATTTGACACTATTTAAACGACCATTTAATAAACTGTGTATTTTAAAACTATTTAAAGACAACTCATAACATTATTAAATAAAGAGAAATAGATATGAAATAGTGCAATAATATTAGTAAGTTATAAATATTTATGTTTTTGACGTTGGTAATATGTTAGGAAACCGTTCAGAAACAACAAAATGACTAAAATAAAATAGCATGATCACTATAATTTAACTCATATATTTAATAATATATAATACCACCCATAAAATAAAACAACTTTCATAATTATTATTTTTAATCTGTCACACCAGATTACTTCACATATGTACAGCATGTTCACATCGATATTTGTTTAAAATAAAATAAATATGATGGTTCTTTATTAATCACGTATTATTCTCTAGTGTTCTTACAAAATTGCTGTCGTCAATGACACTGTAGGCGTAGTTCCTGTACGTGTAAATATCGTCTAGTTTTGCCTTAGTGTCTACTTTTCGTATCTTGAACATCACTGGCGGCACTCTGTCTATACCAGATTCTGCCGTCAATGCCATGTAGTAGTCGTCCTAGAAAAAAAAGAAGAAAATAAAATAAAATATAATATAAAGAAAATTAAAACTTTTTTGTTGATACATTTTAATATAGAACGCAATAAAGTTATGTAATTTGTGTGAAAACTTACTTCTTTGTCGGACAAAAAATGTACGTCCGATATAGGACGCCCCTTAGACATGACGTCGTCCAAGCGATTTTGAAACTCGGCCATCATCGCTTCTTTTGGTGGCAATGTAAAATTTCCTTTTATCAACGCCGTAGCGTACCTCGACTGCAACAAGGAAACAAATTAGCTATAAGTTCTATATGGAAAAACGGACGGAGCTTTCATAGTTATTCTGGAAGCATCATGAGACAAAAATCAGAATAATTCGCATGTGTCCACTTACTTGTGCATCCAAAGCGACTACAACACAGGCCTTCACTATCAAGCCCATAACCATCATAGTGGGCTGGTTGACATTCACCATATACTTGTAGAGCGGAGTCACGCTGCGAGGAGTCACGGTCAGACCGCAGCTGTCGTCCAAGAATGTGTAATTATATTTGTATCCTGTCATTAAAGTTTTCCATTGATATCTGATTTGTATCAGAACCTATGGGGATCTGACAACATGTAAGTTCGAAAGTTATTAGCAGGCAAATGCATTTCACGAACCCGTACAATAAATGACGTCATCGATCTCCTCGTAGGTACCATCTTTAAATATGACGCCGGTCTCATTGTACTCTCGTATGTCCGGTTTTTGGATGTAATGTTGGGGGAAGGAATCGGTTCCGAAGCCGGGGCTGTGGTGGCTGTGGACGAGGGTTTTACTGACGTAAGCCACATCTATGGCTATGTCCATCCCTGAAGGTCCGGCACCAACGATCAGAACTCGACGATCCTTGAAGCGATCCGGCTCTCTGTAGTCGTGACTGTGCATTATAGTGCCTGAAACATTCATTTAAGCTATCTTAATAATACAAATAAAAAGTTCAGTTCCTGTATCCGTACGGTTCACAGTTGAACCTGCATCTTGTTACGTGTAGACCAACAAACACCACATCATGTTATCCTATAGCTATTTTCACTGGCTTTTAGCTATTAATTAATACCTGAGATTAATCGTTAGGTAAATATAATTTTACCTTTAAAAAGGTCTTCATGAGGTACATCCGGCAGATTAGGATCGCTGTAATGACCAGTCCCGACGATGACAAAATCAAATTCCTGCTCAAAGTTTTCTCCCGAAACTAAATTCTTGTACTTCACCCTCCATGCATCTCCAACTCTCGAAACCAGTTCCACGTTGTGTTCAAACTAAAATATATACATATGTATAAAACTTAAGCCGAAATCTTGGAATATTCAGCTTTATAATAGCTCACCATTATGCGCTTTTCTAAGCCGAAATGTTTTACATAGTCTTTGATATATTCGTAATAAATTGACCACTTCGGAAAGGATGGCATATCTTTTGGTACAGGGAAGCCTCTCAGTTCCATTGTGGGCTTTGGTAGATTTGTCCTACACAATGTTATATATATTTATTTTTAGGTTAAACAAGATGAAATAAATATTTGTTTTTCTTAATAAACCTTTCATAACCTTTCATAAAAAAAACAACTTAATTACAATCAACATTTCAAAGTGTGTAGATAAAATTTTAGGTTATATATATATATATATCGGCGCAAGCAGCTTCAATGACGGATGCAACATGAAAATAACATGAGGCTGTCATCAGTTATTATAAAAACTTATTGGTATTCATAACTATTGTTAAAAGTAAAACGAAATCAAAGACTGTCTAAAAGGAGAATAGAACTATGTTTGAATTCTGGTATAAATATGACGTCTGGACGCACGACAGGGGACTGCAGAGTTCAGCGAGTGCGGAGCATAAAGAATGTGATTATGAAGAACCTTCGAGAAATACAAGAACATTTAGAAGAATTGAAGTTTCATTTTGAAATAACTGGAACGTACTGAAACAAGTGACATTAGTGACGTCAGCGAGGCTGGCGTCCTGTCTTTAAAACAATTAATTTGTAATAAATCCGATATATATATATATATATATGTATGTAAATTAAATAATTATAACGATTACGAACCTTAAGTGTTTATACATGCTTGTGTGCAAAGGTAAACCGTTTTCATCATATCCGACCCTGGGATCGTAACGCCAGGTCCCGCCGAAGTATTTCGTAGCTTCTAGTATGATAAAATTGATGCCTTCATCCTGCAGGTATTTCCCAGATGTCAGCCCGGCTAGCCCGGCGCCAATAATGCATACTCTTTGTTTTGATATATTCCCCTAAAACAAATGTTCAAGCGTTAAAATATTTAGTTAACAAGGAAAATATAAGTTGAAAGAAACACCGTGTTATTCCAAAAAAATCTCAAAGACCCTTCTAGCACCCATAGAATGTAGCAGAGTTTTAGCAGAATTAAAATGCATATAAAAGTATCTAGCTTTGTTTTTGGGAAAGAATTTTTTTTCCGGAAAAGTATCAAAAAGTAGCTTTTAATCAAATATCTTTTCGTTTCACCACTAAGTAAGAGCGTGTCAATGGCTAGTATACAAAATCTGCAAATAGCGAAGGATACGACAGACCTGATAAATAAGAGAATTAAAAGATCTTATGGAGTTTTAGAAAATAAAACGAAGATTATGCGTGACCTTAACATAAAATTACAGAAGAACTGCTCATTCATTCAAAATTTTGACCAATTCAAATACAGTTCTGCTACCGCAGGGTGAACAACGGCTGGGGGGAAAAGCGGAGAAAGTTGAGGAAAGAAATTACAAAGATTACTGCAATAGAAATCATTGTATAATTGTTATTTACAATATTCATTTGCAGCACTTTAAGAATATACACAGTATAATATTGTGTTAAAGAAGGCCGCGTAAATAAAAGCGTTGTAGTTACTCATTTTTTATTGACAAAGTGTTGATTTCAAGCTAGGTCAGGTAACCTTCTAAATGAATATATAAAATTAACACCAAAACAATATTTTTTCTATTCTCTTAACACACGACAGTCTCAAAACAAATAATAAGAACTAAAGAAAATCGAGGAATAAAAATATATTTTGAGAACACTCAATCTTTTTGCACTTTAATCTTACAATCCGTATTCCATGGTACAGAGAATTTGAAAAGATATCTAGTCTTTATGCTCATATAAACTCCTTATGTAAATAAATAACAGTATTTTGTTTACGGTTGTTTTGCTATATTATATATATCGGCGCTATCAGCTTTAATGGCGAATGCAACATAACAATAACTTAAGGCTGTTTTCAATTATTATAAAAACTTATTGGTATTCATATTATTGTTATAAGTAAAACGATATCAAAATCAAAAGGAGAATAGAACTATGTTTGAATTTTGGTATTAATACGACGTCTGGACGCACGACAGGACAGTTCCATTCCATCCAGAGACAGAACCATTGAAGAATGTGGCTATGAAGAATCTTCGAGAAATACAAGAACATTTAGAAGAATTGAAGTTCATTTTAAAATATCATGGAACGTACTGGAAGAAGGGACAAAAGTAACGTCAGCGATACTGGCGTGTCTCTCTCTTTAAACAACGAATTTGTATCAAATCCGATATATATAACATAATTCATATAAATATATACTTTATATACAATAACAAGACGATAATCATGGATAAATCTCTCATCATACACGGTTATCTTGTTTTCCCTAGTCAGCATCAATCTCTATAAATGCCCTCGTGAAATATGTGTCAATATCAATTTTGACATTTCTCAAGATATCCATTTTGACGCAAGGTCACTTATAACGTCAAAATGAAAGGTATCTCTTCTCCACAATAATATATTTTATAACAATATGCTTATCATATTTATCTTGAATATTATTCAAAGTTTCATAAGAAAAGATTTCTTACCATTTCTCATAGAACTGTATATGCACTGTGTTTCACTTTTCTGAAATTTTAATGATAATTTCGACAAACGTTAACTTCTTATAAATTATTATTTATGATATTTACTCGTTATAAACATAAGATTGACCTATTGAAGAAGTTTTGTACTAGTATTTATGACTTATGAGCAATTGTCTAGACTGATATGATAAAAGTGCGCGCACTCAATAATGCCAAACAAACATTTGGTTTGAGAACAATGTTTTATATGCGTTCAGAATAAGATAGTGAAATGTCATAGTATATACTTGTAGATAATTTAAATACTTGTAGATAATTTAAATATATGATAAATAAGCCAGTATTAAATACACTGTTATTGAAAATCACATAATAAAGTATGGGTTACAACTCTCATTAAGTATAAAATTTCGTCTATTTCAAACAGTTTAAATTGCGACATTTTAGACAAACATACATTCATTTTAGATAAAAAAAAATATCTTCCCAATGTAACTGTTTTAAAACTATATGTATGATTTTTATTTAATTACTCTTGCAGCTGTCATTTAAACAAGTTTATTAATGTTTTTATTACATGTGATTTTTAATCTGTAGGTCAAGGGGTCACAATTGACTTTAAATTATAATTAGTATATATGACCTCTGTTATCACCCCATCTGTATTTGTATTGCATATCTATTATTTCAATGGCATTATCTATCAAATAGAACCAAAAGTCTATATGATGTAAGATTTGATTTCATAATGAAATAGAAAGATTAAATTAATTTAGTTTCCAATAATTTCTTCCTCCTTTGACAGAATTGTTTAAAATATTCCAATACCAACCCCTTTGTATACTTTTGATATTACCTCTTGGGTATCTTTAACCAGAAATTTAAAAAAAACTTCTGTATAAATAAAAGAGAATTATTTAAAATATTAAAGTTATAATTGGAAATATATATATTGTGTTAAGTAAAAAAATCTTGTGTACTAGATGACAGCACATTTAAACTATAACGTTTTTCTCTTAGACATACAAGAAAAATTCAACTACCCAAAAATATATATATACATATATATAATATATATAATTAAAAGTTCATTGCACAATTTCTACACAGCTTAATTCATCTTGTTTTATATAAAGTACCATATATATATATACAAATAGCTACATGACTTATAACAGTAATTGAACACACATGGCAATGAGATAAAATTGTATGACAGTTGATAAAGAGTTTCAGCTGAGAATCATTAAGAAACTTAACTGTTATATATATTCAATACTTCTAGGATTTTTGTAAGCTTTGTTTGTGTTTAGTGTGAAATAAGGTTTTTGTATACAATACTGTTTGATGCTTAGATAAACAGCCTAGCTATTTTCGAGAGAGATATTTTTCTATAGATATTCTATAGATATTTTTCTGGATTTACTTATTAAAATTCAAGATTATAATCGCGTTTTTGAGTATTTTCAAATGTAGCATTAACATATTTTTAACTATACTAGGTACATGAATTTAACTCATTCAGTGTATCGTATTTTGGTGTACGTAACTTAACATTGAATCAAATATTAATGACTGATGTGTATTGTGTTTTAAAATGGAACACTTCTTTGTTATATAGTAAATCATCTCTTATAAAAAAATGTCTTATATAGAAAGAACAGTCAGCTGTCCTTACTCTAAAGTCTAAGTTGACGTCGAAGTAATTTTTTAGTATAACACACACATTACAATATTAACTTAGCTTATTGAATGAGATATAGGTAACGTTTTATGTATCGCCACAGTGCTATTTAGAATAAGTACGCAAGTAAGTAAGTAAGTATTAATAAGTGATAGAAATGATACTCATTTTATTATTTAAGCTAACAGAAAAAAAAAGCACGAAAAACTGTATTTGCAACATCGGTTTTTTGAGTTTGACAGCTTAGAGGTTTTTTTTACAATCATAGTGTCAACATATATTTAATTAAAAAAATTACGAGCAATATATATTTTTTAATACAATTGCTATTTAATTAAATTAAAAATTTATTAATTTTAAGCAATAATATGTGATATCAATTCATCATTTCATATGATTATTAATTTTCTTTCACAGTATAAAATTAAATAGATTATTGTATGCAGAAAAATAATTATACCAGTAGGATACTTACTTAAAAAAATCACTTTGTGAAAACCTCAAATTTCTTTAAATTTCTTAAACACATTGGCAGAATATTCCACGATTTCAGTGCAAATGAAGCCATAGCATATAAAAAAATGCTTAGCTAAAGAAAGCGATATTTAAACTGTTTTTATTTCTTTAGCAGTGGAGTTAATTGGAATAAATTTTATTTACATATAAATATTAGCTCATTATTAGATAAGGTAGAACAATTGAAATATAAGAACCCGTTGATAACGGATAATTAATTGAATGTTTCTTAGAGTATAGAACATAATAAGATAGAAACACAACAATACAAACAGCAGAAAAGAAAATAATCAAAGTTCAGTTCATTTCCAGTGTTCTATCTATGGACATTTAAAAAAAATCCTAAAATAAAATAGCCATATTTTCTTTCCTTAAAATAGAATTATTAATAAAATAATTTATTTTAAATTTTGACTATAGCGGAACCTATGATACGCAACCAAAGTATATATTAATGACGTATGAATGTTCAAAATATGTAAATGAATTGAAAGAAAATTCTATTATATAGATGATAAAAAATAACTAAAGACAACAAACGAGTGGTTTTTATGTAAAAATTTATATTGAATTTTTATAAACTCTAACCGTTTAAAATGTACGCCATTAGATTTTGTATACATCAACTTTACTAACCTTTTCACTATGATATGTCGTCGCTAAACTAATATTCGCACTAATAACACTTAATATAAGAAACAGAAACATTTTATCTCTAACGATACATGCGGTCCGTTATTAAAAGCAGGAGCACAAATGTACTGGTCTTTATAACAATAATTAATCAATAACACACGCACAATGTCTTTAAATAGAGATAATACGAGGTCGGATGACCTCGTAAATATATAAAATGTTATAAAAGTGAATATTTTATTCACAACATAACCAAATAATTCCGTGTCCGATTTACGAACAGTTGTATTGAAAAATTATTATAAGTAGAAAATTAACACATTTTTAATTAAAAACGTTTGTTGAATTACTGACTGGTTTTTGATAGTGTTAACCATTATATTAAATGATTGAAATTAATACAAGTTTCGATTTAAATAAACATAAATAAGTAATAATCCCTCAATTGCTAACGAAGTGTCAACAAAATCCACAATTTTGATATCAGAAATGAAGTCAGAAAAAACTAATATTTTTTTTATTTTAAAATAAATTTAAAATATAGTATTGTTCGTTATTGTTGAGAATTGACAAAATGTTTTCAACATAATGAAAACGAATGATAAAAATCAATATATACATGAAATATACACAGTAAGTACCTACCTGTAGAGAAACATCTCAATTTTCACCAAAGAAAGATCCATTAAAATAATTATTTAGCTATCAGTTTTTGACCAACACTTTAAAAAAAATTTAATATCCAAAATAAATTGTGTGACATGACAGGTCTGGTAATGGAGGCATCAAAATCTTTAAGTTGGTTCGCTCCGGCAATAGAGACGCAAATTAGATTCACAAGGGGCCATTCCTATCCGACAACTGTATTATATTTTAAATTGACCATGAAAAAGAATTTGAACGGAGGCTGGCCCCGAATAATACAGTATATAGTGACACATGAGATTAAGCGATTAGATTTATAGAATTTATTTACCAATAAATACAAGTGGTACCAAATATTAAGAGGTTAACATTAACTGTCGGTGTGACTTAAGACATACTGTCATATTAAAATTTTAAGGGAATGGATATAATTAAACAAGAAGTCATGTGATTGAGAGTTCAAACAGCTTTTAGCATTCGTATCTCTATTGAGTATTTGTAGTAACTTATAGCTCCTAGTTAATAACTCTCAATCGAGATTAAATGAAGCTGTCGCAAAAGTTAAACGTTAGATGTTCATTGTAATAGGAATTACTGAAGACATCTAAGATTTTGGAATGTATTAATTTAAATCAATTCTTTTATCATGAATGTACATAAAACTTTCATCTCGTCTGACCGTGATCGCTGTTGCTGCAAAGGAACTGGAACCTCGGGATTACGTAGTTGTAAAATAATGAAAAAACGCGTAGTTATATATGAAGCCGTCAGTTTTATTTAAATCACTGAATCGTTTTTCTCCCTTAATTCCATATTTCAAGAGATATAGGAGTTAAAGGAAATCACATATTAAGGTCATAACACCAGTTACTTGTTCAGTTTAGAAATCTAAACCTAGTTTAAAAACTTAAACAGAAATTTGATAAAAATTTAAATGTCACTAAACTAAATAAAAAAATGTCACTTTAATATAAATCACTAAGCAATTATAGATAGATATATTATTACAGTTATAATATAAGTTTTATGAATATTTAAAAAGTTTATATATATATATATATCTTATATACTGTAGTTTTATCTAAGTTTTTTCCATATTCTACATAACGCTAAACCCTCCAGTAGATTAGCCAGATGAACTTAAGGGTCCCGCGCGAATCACCGTCCATTCAGTTCTCATACAGTCGATTCATATTTTAATCTCCCTCCCAAACATCATATGATATTTATGCAAGAATATTTTTTATATATTTTATATATAATACATACATAAGAATGAAAAATAAAACAAGCAGGTATAAATCGCGTTTGAATTAATAAGTGTTACTGTCATGAGAAAATCTTTAAATTGTTTTTTTAATCCTACTTAATAATTAAAAAAAAACGAATATATTAAAAGTTTGCATAAAAGCTATATTCTTTGAAAATAACGTAACCTGCTTCAGTTCCTATAAATGGTTAATATGGGAAAGGCGAATCGTAAAATGGCAATACAAGTTACCAGTAAATCTAAGTTTACTAAAACATATTCAATATTAAATTTATATAATTGTAAAGGCATTATGTGCATTAAAATATATAGAATACTGAATAAACAATATCATTACATTCAAAACAAAATATTACATTTATCTGCTTTGACAATAAAGGTTACGATTAACTCAATTTTCTTACTCTTTTTTATAACTTAAAACACTATACACCTATACAAATTAATGTTTGTCATATTGTTATAGATGTGATAAGCAAAGGTGTAGAGGCAATTGATTTTAAAAATTATTATTATTCAATTGTAAAATAAAAAAATATATATATTTAAATATGTTTCAGTGCTTAAACTGTTTAAAGATTTCAATATAACTTTCTGATTGTGTTACTGTGTTTGAAGAAATTAATAAATGTGTACGAGAGATGATTTAGGACAGCATGACAGGCGTCTCCACGATCACAAATTGGCGCATACCAACTTGATTAACTGTTATCAACCTGGTATGTGCCCTCAGCTCCGCTGGATGCTTGCTGTATTAAATTTTCCATTAATTGATGAATGCTTGACCATTCATGTGAATAATCGAATGTTCATACACAGTTCACGCGTAAGTTATTGGACTTTAATGGGTTGTGGTAGAGTTCGTTTTAGAGTAACGGAAATGTTTTAGTGTCGAGGGTTGATACCGGTAGGTGACCACCGTGAGATCGTGATTTGACGTACATTTTGCGTCGATTTGTGAGCAACAAATATTAAAATATGTTTAATTGGAAAAATTTCAATGTTTTATATGATATTACGTGAGATATCTCTTATAAAATAATTAATGTTTATTTTAATGTATAAGGAGTTATTTTCAATGTTTTACGATGACAGCAATACTTTATTTAAGGTTGTTAAAGCGAAATTTAAAATTCCATTTAGTAAATATGTATTAGGTTAAAAACTATTGCAACAACAAAATATATATTTTGATTTTTATTCACATCAGATCATCACAGATATCTACGTATTTCAGTTTATTATTTGGGACATAATGAAAAAATATTTAACAAATTTCAAGTTATCCCTCTAGTGTATTTGTATCGTATTCATAAACGAAAGGAAATTTTGGAAGTGTTCAAAGGGAAGCTGAATTGTCATTAAAATCATAACATCCGAGCGTGTTAATACTAAACTTTGAAGGAACCCGCACAGCTTTGGTTACCTTTGTCCGAAGCTGACCACCAACTGAAAAGTTAGAGCGGACGAAGCTGTTCAGTCTTGCGAATAGAAATAAATTGATGCGTTTGTTTTGAGACCCAAAACTAGTTTACAACGTAAAGGTGAACGTAACTGTTTAAATCGTAATAAAAAATAATGATAGTGACATTGACGAACTTACGTATAGGTACACCACTTTTGATGATGGGCATAATATGTAATCAAAATATTTTCTATAGATATTATTAATTATTAATGTAAGAAATTTGATCTAAGATGTTGAATATTAAAAATAATTTACAGAATAACGAAGACATTCGTTTTAGAAGGACTGAGAAATAAATAATAATCGACACGATTTCACATCATCGGGGCGACTGCAATTTGTCGAGGTAATGGGAAAATTCCATGGAAATCGTCGAACGCCTCGCTTAGACTGCGCCAGGCTCTAGAGAATAAGCTGTACTATAGTACTATATATACACAGGACAGACAACAAAAGAAAATAACATTTTATAAGGCTGATGATACATAATTTAAAAATATTAGCTCAAATTTAATTACGATTTAGATATATAACAAAGGATTACGAACAAAAATTATTTTTAATCTAAAGTTTATAAATTAACTTCATATATAAAATAAACATTTTAAAACCAATGAAAAAAAATCCCAACCAACGTAATACAGATCGTCTTAACTCTGAAAATGAAAAAGGAATTCTTAGACATGTCTGACAAAGATGTTTCATTCGTGACAATGTAGGTATTACACATGCCCATACAAAGCCTTTAAGCTCCAATCCACGGTCACTCAATGAGTTCCGGGCATCACGAGATTACGTCACAAAGGCTGGCTTATTACTAAATTTACGGTCTTTTCCGATTCAGGTCTTCCTTTAATCTATTACAGTATTTTTTTTATTTCTAAATGTTAAACTAAATTATATCCTGATATAAATATTAATATTTCCATGATATCAAATGTTCTGTTTTGTCTGTTTGGATGTAAAGATGAAGTAAAACGCTATTGTAATTTATAGAAGTAATGATTCTTGCTACATTGAATAATCTTAATTGGCATTACAGCGATTGCTCGTTAATTATACTCTTGCTGTGTGTAATTATTGTCTTGTTTACCGGTAGCATACTCTATAGTGAACCGATTTTATTACCGTTTCATAAATATCTTATAATTTTTTATTATTATTTTAACACAACAGTCATTTCAGATATATGTTATGTGGCGAATAAAATTCATGTAATATTTTATTATATCTATGGCCTCATTCACACTGGAAACGTGGATTATTTGGCTTGTGCCGAAGTTTTTATTTGTTATACGAATGTTGTGTGGAGGAAACACGGAGGTTTGTCGAATAGAATAAAGGCGTTTTTTTTTAAGAAGTCTCTAGTTATATTTTTCCATCACCTGGAACAACGGAAATACATTAATAATATTAATGTAAACATCTTGATTAATGTGTAGTAAATTGTTAAAGGAAACTACATTATTATGTTAAATAAATTTACACACAAAACAGACAAAGGATTATAAATATTAAACCCAACATAAAATATACTAAATTTAATAAAATTATTAATTAATGTCCTATTTCTTTTTAACATCTGTCAGTCTAAGTTCGCTTAGAATATATCCTGCCGTTTCTAATTGGAACGAAAAACCGAACAACGATATTATTTAAGTACGGCTGGGAGGACGACAAAACTTAAAGGAACATAGTTTTCATACGACGTATTTATTTATATTTTATACTTACTAGATAGTAAGAGATATATTTGTCATCCTGTATGACGTTAAACAGAGTAAAATTAAGACTA
Organism: Danaus plexippus; assembly: GCF_018135715.1. NCBI lineage: Eukaryota > Metazoa > Arthropoda > Insecta > Lepidoptera > Nymphalidae > Danaus > Danaus plexippus. Next base: position 1,674,387 of record NW_026869853.1, read on the forward strand.
TTTTCATTATTATATGTGTCTTCCTTCCACTTTAAGTATATATATATATATATATATATATATCTTTTACTTTCGTCTGAAGGCGGAAGTGTTTTTTTGTATATTATTATACATTAAATTTAAAATTCAAAATTCAAAGGCTGTTTTAAGAACTAATGCGACTTAGGAAAATGTAGAATTAGACTTTTATGAAAATTTTGATAGCACGATATAACTTCAAGTGACTGTCTGTTTCCCTAAAAATAAACATCACAATATTTTAACCCAATTTACAAATAATTTATTTCTCTCAAGTTTCTTTTCTCATCTAATATTTTACATTCTAATATGTAAGACATATTTTTTTTAAACATCGAGTAATCGGATGCTGTAAGTAGTGTATCTCTGAACTGGCGCTTTGAGGATTCCGAACAGATATAATCGCGTAATGCTGATAGCATTATCATTGTTCAGATAATGTTACCGCGTCCTGGTCTAATATGAGATATCGAATGATTCTATTCTATTATTCGCTAATACGTCCTGATGCCTTCAAAGGTGCCCTCCGGAGGGCGGAAAAGCTATGAATAGGGCTTATGGAATCTAATAAAATGGAACATTCTTTACAACTCACGCCTGAGCTAATTTTTTTCTGCTCTTTGAATCACAAGATCACGAGATTTTTTGAGAGTAGCTTTGAAAAAATATTATCTATCTCAATAGATATAACCTAAGCGAATCGGTAAGATATTTAAATAGTATCAAACTATGTTCCTCCTTACTCTATTGTTATTTTTTTAACAAGATTTTCACATATTATTTATTCATTGACGTCATGTTTACATCAAAGTTCCATTGTTCAAATTGAAATATTTTTTTCATAGTATCAGTAAGTTTTAAATTATCTGTCATTAAAATTAAGATGTATAAGTGAAACAAATTGAGGAGTGAATATACAAATAATGTGTTTAAAAAATATCTGTTAAACTTATAATTAAGTTAGTTCACGTTTGAAATTATTAATATGTTTTGGTTAAACTATATATGAGTGTACTACATACCTACCTCTTTACCAATTACATTTTTTCCGAGCTATATGTACTTTCTAAGAGTATTTAGACACCACTGATAGACGGTGGAGGAAAACATCGTGAGGAAACCTGGACTTATAATTTCCATTTATAAGTTTGTAATCGCCAATCCGCCTTGAGCAAGCGTGGTTATTAATTTTCTAACCTTCTCCTTGTGATAGGTGGCCTTTGCTCAGTAGAAGGCATCAATGAGCTGATGATGAAGATGATACATCCTTTTTATTTTATATAATACAATAATTATATTGATCTTAAATATTATTGAATAAGTATTAAAAAGATTTAATTTATATATATATTATAAAGTGAGTCTTTTTTATTTAAATATATAGTGATTTTGATAAGAATATATTTTTATAATCCCCCAAAAACATTTCGTATGGGTATTGAGAATATCAAAAAAGATTTTTTTAAAGCGTATACATTAACAAAAATGAAAGAACATTTCAAACACGATTTTGATATTGAATACTAAATACATATAAATAAAAAGCTATTTTTACATTAAGAACTGTGATAATTTTTATTTAACGTAATTTTTTTCATTAAAATCTGTGTCTGTTATTTGATAAAATAGCAACATTTATGTAGGATTTCCATTAAATTTAAATATTCACAGAGTGTTATGTATTACAGAGAGCTTTAACAAACACAAAGGGAGTGGCAACATTTAGCGGAGCCGCAATCCGCTTACTTCCCCGGTATTAAGCAATCATCAATTATTTATGTAGCTCTGTGTATGTACATCTACTAACATTTTACTACGTAAATCCTTATACCGATCTTTTCATTGTCTACTAAACACAATTATAGTTTTAAAGAGTACCGTTGAACATTCTCTTAATTTTTTTTTATAAGAATTACCTACTATTAAATAAAACGTAATTTATATTTTTTTATGGCAACACTTTAAATAATTATAACGCTTAAACAGTATTTGAATTTAGAATATCTATATTATAATATATATTTTTTTTTATATTTCATCGCAACTGACATACCATCTGTATGTTACGAGTGTTTTATGTCAAAATAGAATAACAAAACGAGTACATTATACATAGCTATGTATCGTAAGCGGCTTGTGGTGATGGGCGGGGCTGTTTCCTCCACTCGGAGATGACGTGGGCGTCTGTGAATACTTTATCATTGACTTTAATAATACTGACCTTATAAGCTTTATTTGGTTACTGCTGGTTGAGTGTAAAGTTTAAATTTGATCGCCTTATAACATTTTCTATATATCGTGTGACATATATAACGGGTAGTGAAATAAATGATTATATATCTTATGTTAATTAAATTATATATAGTGTCAAAATATTTGGATGACGAACGTTAATATCACGTGTGTAACACTTACAGAATGAAGATTTAAGGTACGTTTATTGTACGTGTATTTATACGTACATTTACTAATATTTTTTTCTTCTTTGTAAGTTTGTAACGTAATTAGAGTGATGAGATCTAAGACTTTAGTGAGTATCCATTTAAATAAAATTATTATTTTCGGATTAACTACGCCTCTTTTGTTATTTTAACTACAAACTCCCGACGTTTCGGTTACTATATAGCAACCGTGATCACGGGCAGACGAGAGGAAAATATTAGTTTAATTTAAATGTAATTGATGATTTTTATATAATTTATAAGATATTTTTTATATATAGTTCCATTAATAATATAAACACTTTGCTATATACATTTCAACAATAAAAAAAATTATAAGATAATATCATTTTATACATAAAAATATATCTAAAATAATCAACCAATCAACATAGATCTTACGAAAATACATTAAATTCGCCACCGATACCGCGTGAAGAACAAGCTGATTAAAAAACAGATAATGGCCTTATAAATATATCCCGGTGAGCGTTTTACATTAAATAAACTTTCATACAACGTCGTATGAATAAATCATATCAAATAACTATCAGGGGAGTCGCTGGCTCGTTCTTTTTTCACTTTACCGCTTCATTTATAGCCGCGTATGTTTTGAGAGGGGTATTTAAATTTATCATATTTATATAAATATCTACGAATATACTTAGTATTACATATTTTTAATACGTTATTACTTAAGTCTAAAACTTTAATATTTCATAATGATTACAATTGAATTATAAACATAACATAATAGTTTTTTTGCTCTAAAACCGGTTGTGGGATTCAAACCTGAAACTGTCATGCGGAAGCCCTCACATCATTATCACCTTTTATTTTGTCTCATATTCATTCTAGTGGTCGATTTTTTTTCAATTCAATGACATTTTCTCGGTCACAATCATCTCCCAACAGCCACGTCACCTGTGATGATTCATTCCCAATCATCCCATCACCTGTTGGAATCCATCAAGTGATCTTACGTGTCACAGGGACACATTTTCGGAGCTTAACATGCATGAAACCATTTCATCACGCTCGTAGTACATTGAATTTTTCAAGAAACGTTGAAAGGCGAGATTCCCAGCGGACGCCACGAACTCTTACGGAGGTTTAAGCCTCTCAGCCTCCACGTTACTGAAACTGATTGATACAGGACTGAAAAATAAAACAGGATAAATATATTGACATTTTTACTTGTATATTTTTTTTGTTTTTCATGTAAAATAAACATTTGTTTCAGCTCAGCTATTTGTATTTTCATATGTGTGTGTAAAAAAATTAATATATTAAGGTATTTGTTTACAGAAATTTGTATCAAACAAGTATTAGTTCAATGGATTCTCTTTATAATGGACAAACATAATAATTAAACATATATTTTGACGTTTACATCATATAAAGCTGACTTTAATATTACTTTTAATCGTACATCTTCTGTTTAAATACATAAATTCTGAATAACGAAAAAATATTTTTAAGATATTAAAGTTATTATAAACCAAAATAAATGACACATTCAGTACTTTATATAATTATAGTATGCCAACATTTTACAATCGCCCTGCTCATTACGCGACCTATTTTATAATAAACGTGACATAAAAATGGGGTAAAATAATATCATCAAAAGTATTTGGTAGGCTGTATCATTAGTTTGTAAGGCGTGTGGCTGACGTTTCAACTCATTGTAGTACTCGCTTTTCTCTCTAATTATTGCACTGCCTCTGACATCTCAAATAAATCAATATAACGTTTTTTAAAACGTCACATTCATTCTATGAATACTCGCCGACGAAGTCATATAATTATTCTTATTAAATCTCTTCATATGTCCATTTTTCTTGTTAATTTCATTATGTTTAAGTTGTATACAAGATAATATTTACTATGAATGAGAAAATTTAATTTTTTATTTATATTTTCTAATATAATTTCTTTGACTGGGGTTTTATTTAATTTTTAATAAACATTCAAATCAGGATTTAATTTAGGAATTTTTGTAATTAGACATTATGGAGACAATTAATGAATGAACTAAAAAATCCTCCTATAAATAAATTAATATGTTTTTATCTTATAATTGATAATTTCTGATATATATATAAATAAAATTCTAATGTGTGTGTGAAACTGAACACTATGTGCGTCTGTGCGTGTGTTAAGAATGTCAATACGAGTAAGACAATTATGCCTCTCATTTTTTTGTTCTGTACAATTAATATAAGAAACAAATAAAATAAAAATTTACGTAAATTGTTTTACTAAACCAAGGTCTCAATTAGAAAACGTAGTTTAGTACAAGGAGTTTAAATTAGGGCTTATTTTATAATTTAAAAACTTAATAGTTTCCGTTAATAGAGCTGGCTTTAAAAAATAATTACTATTAAGGGATTGATTATAAGACACGCCTAATATATTAACATCAGTCAGATTTTAGCATTTGTTAAAGTATAATATTATTCTCGAATATTCCCCTACCAAAGAAAAGTCTCCGTCGGGAAACTGAGAATTACCGTAATAAAGGCAAACTACCTAGATTTCGAGTTGACACTAATATATTTCTAGTATTTTCTAGAATAAATGTAACAATTAAATGGTAATTTTGATAGTTTACTTGCTGCGTGACAGTTTAAGTATTTGTTTAAACTGTCTTCCAACTACCGCCGGCAAATTATTTATTGGTAGTGTTTGAAAAGAAAGAATAAACTAAAAAAATTATCACACGTGTTTTGTTGTAGGTGGGACCACGAAAACTTATTGGGGATTGGTGAGGTATTGATAGTTTTTTCATTCATAATAACATAAATATGTTGATAATATATATATTATAAGAATTATATAAAAGAAATTTAAATTATAAGGAATATACAAGACAAGTTATATCAATACGAGTATCTGCGTCATTTTTTTTTTTTTTGTAAAAATTTAATAATCTAGGAAACATTACAAAAGTAACCAAACATATAGTATATTTACGTAAGCAATTTTCTTTTCACGTTAGTTTAAAATTTTTTTTATTATACAACTTTCAGCATATGGAAACTTTAGAATGCTTTCATAATGTTCGCAAAATAAGTATGAGATCTTGAGATTATTATTGGGTTTGAGGAGGGTTGCCTCAGACGCGGGGGAGAGCTCATGAATAATTTAGGTAATTCGTTTTACGACAGATTGTGTGTATCGGGGATGAAGATGTTGTTTCTTTTGCATTACAGTATAAATTTACAACAATATAAGCCCATCAGATTTTACGAAAACTTTTTTTGAGACAATTACACTTTTTTTTTTTTTTGGTATTTGTTTTTCCATTAGGTAGTTTTTATTTTAATTTACTAAGTATTTATAGAGTGCTGAATAAACTTAAAGAGCATTTTGGTTAGTTATTTACGGTATACTATACTTCATTATACTTTAATGTTGGTGTAATTTCTGTTTTGTTTATCTACAAGTCTATCGCCGTCAATCACTTCAAGTAGCCCTGAATCTTTAAATGCCTTCTTGAATATGTAGAATTCTTCTTAATTATTATGAAATAGTGATCATTTTCTATAGAAGCCATCCTCTTAATTTCTATAGTCAATTTTGAATTGTATAAAAGCTTTAGGAGTTATTATATTACATGTTAGAAAAACATATGTTTCTTGACTTTTAACTGTTGTATTATATAAAAAGGTACGCCAATGATATGGTTTAGAATTTCCTATTTAAAACATTCGGTTACAGCAAATCAAATGAAATACATGAAAAAATGATAACATTGTAAACTATCACTAGATGTAATAATAAAAAAAAAATAAGATCAAACCCTAAAATAAATCACAACCAAAAAGTCTTTATATTTTAAATAATTAAGAGACTTTTAGCGGATCGATAATATTCACGATTGAATCAGTTCCTTAAATCGTATTAATTTTCTCATTGTTATGATTTCAATTATATATTAACAAAAAAAATGAATGACGTCATAATTCAGTAGCGCGGTATGTTATAAAAGTTCTCCGATTTGTAGGAGTGACGCTCGATTAGCCGTCCGCCCGGGGCGCGGGCCTAGGGCCTGTAATCTAGTTGGCGCCCCCGTACTCAGTTAAAATCGCAAGGCTAATAAAATATTTTGACCCTTTTACACAACGAATACGCCCACCTTACAAATACATTCGAAGAAGAAAGTGTTATATTTTTATTTCAACCATATATTGATCTTTACCATTTTTTTTATGTCTTGCATTTTTTTTTCTCATTTATTATCATTATTTCTCTTAATTTTTTGTTATATTAAAATATGAAAGGTGTCCCATAGTTTGAAATATAACAAAATAATGATAGTAATGTGACTGAATTTTTATTTAATACAAATTATTAGGAGACTGAGAATAAAAATAATATTTTTTATAAAACGTATAAACCTGTCCTGTATTTGACATTGTTTTTTTTTTTCATTGACATTTTTTTTATGCAATTTAATTGCCTTTTTTCATTGAAAGTACAGAGGCCCCATCGTAACTATTCGGATGCGTCAATAATTGAAATTTGTGCCCGGAGGCATTTATAGCAAATAACTTTATTCGGCATTTAGCTTCCAATTTCTAAGGCGTGTGTTCTATGACGTGGGACGTCGTCGGCTTGAGGGTGTCAAAGTGATTGTTTTCACAAATATGGCCGGTATTGAAGTAACATTTACTTTTCACATACATTTACTGATGAACGTTTGTATGGTATTGTTTGGTTGAAAAGTTCTGTTGTTTATTGGATTCTAATCAAATCATATGTGTTATTTAGAATTGTTTGATTGAGCCTAGTACATTTAATATTAGTCTAGCCGTGTAAAGATGGCGTGTTGTACAGCAGATTGCACCTAACGTGAGTGAAGCCAAGTGGAACTTAGATATTGGGTACGACTACATCCCTGAGACCACAATTTAATGCAAATATAACTAACTGTATTCATATTCTAAGTTTATGCCATAGGACATAATATTTATTATTCACTGGTACGACATGCGAAGAATTTCTCGTTTCTCATTAAGTAATCTACTTTACGAAACTAATATTTTAGGATGTACTACGCGTTGTATTAATATTTTTAATAACGAAAATGTCTCGATATGGGGCCTTTTTCAACTAGTCTGTCCGCGATCACGGTTGCGGCAAAGTAACCGAAACGTATACAATCGAAAATATTGGTTTAATTTAAATGTATACTCGCGACAGTCTCAGATATGATGGTGATAACTTTAATATTATATTAAGATCTCCGAATGAAAAACTTTAAAAGCTTCGTATGTAGAATAAAGGACTTATAATAAGCATAACGTTCGACCACTGTTAAAATACATTAAGCGTATTTAACTGGATAAGTCTTTGAAATTTTCTCCCGGTACTTACAGTTATTAATATAAAAACTTACATACAATATACTTGTATATAACAATGAGGTTATATAAGAAATGTACACAGTAACATTGAAACTAATGTCGATTAGAGTGGTCAGAACGATGTCATACTAATACAGAATTAACTGTATAGTATAGACGTTAGAATTTTTACTTTAAAAATTAGGTGTATTGAAAAATATTAACCTACATAAGGAGGATAATAAAAAAAATTAATAATATATGTATTAAAATTTTAAAATGTTTAAAGATTCGACGAATTAACTCATTCTCATATATTTTTCGTCCGTCATTATTTTGTATACTTACTAACGTTTAAAATATTTTTTCGTTTCAAGCGTCATCTTCGTGTAAAAAATTTAATTTTTATTATGAAATCAGAACATATTTACACATTTTGTTCTGTCCTCACAAAATGCCCGAATTAATTGCGCCTTGTTTATTGGTTCCGCGTAATTGGTTCGGTTATGACGCCCGGCTCCTACCTCTGAATATAATTACCCTCGACTTGAAACTTCAAAATTACAATTTTACAAAAATAAAAATGATGAGAACCAATGTTTATCGATAGAAAATTTTTAGTCAACACTAGACACCGAGGAGTTTTCCTTTGCAAATATATTTTCTTACTTCTGAAGTCAAATATTTACGAAAACCATTAAATTAAAAAAAAAAACTTATTATTTTTTATCGATTTCTGTTATTGATAGTAAAATTTATATAAAGGTTCTTGTGATTATTAAAAACAGTATAGAATTAAATACTTCTATTTAAAACATCGATAATGTACAGTACGTCACTATTTCACAACGGTCTTAATAAAAATATTAGCTTGGCAGGCGTCAAAGAAACTCGCCTAATTTAATTATTCTCGTCTCTTAATAAAGCGGGATCTCAACAAAACATAAAACAAATAATACAACAAGTTATTATTATTTATTTATATATATTTTAAGTAAAACTTTATATTATCACAAGAAGTTTAAATCCTCCTAAAACATCGGCGTTAAGACAAAACTTTTTCATGTATTTTCATTGATATAAATACATTATTAAAGAAAAAAATATATAACATAAATGACGATCCGATCAGCTTAGCTTTTTTCACATGGCATTACAAATATAGACTGTGACTCAATTATTACAACTACCTAATTAATTCGTTGAATAGGCTGTAACGACACTATTGTAACTTTTAATTCAGTTATATATTTGACTGGTTCATTCAATATAGAGCCTGCAGGCTGCTCTAACAAGCATGGTAATATTACACTATAATGCACCCCCGAGCCAACCCTTGCTATAGCTTGAACAATATTCGTTTTGCATAACGTATTTCATAAGAAAATTATTTTATTACGTTCGAAATCAATTCTCATTCGTTACGTTTAGTATTTTAATGTTACGACTATTCCTTGTTTTTGTTTTTACATGTTGATTTCAAACAAGCATCATATGACAGCATAAATGTATCCTTTACTTAATTTGTTCATAATTTAATGATTTTTTTTTTATTACAACGTAAACGATTTTAAAACGTTTTAGTTTACTTATTTTATGGAAATTTATATAAGAATAAATTTCCATTATTTTTATTCTAATAAGTAGGCATTTTCGTTTATATAATATTAAATTTTTATAATATTTTAAATTATTTTTAATTCCAAATTACAAGGATCTTAAAGTTTGTGTGTGAAATAAGATTATCATAAGACTGCACTTTAGACAATGACCCGAAGTAATGTTTTAAACAATGACATATAAATCACGTGGGTTCTGTTTTAATATTATTTACAAATATGATATAAACGTAAAAAAATAATATAAAATTGCATCCGCAATATTTTATCTTTAATTATAATTACAATACAAAACGTATTGTTTTAAAACTCACAAACTTTTATTCCAGATATTTTTTAGCTTCAGATAGATGTCTCCTATCAATAAAAATTACAATTATTACAGAGACGAGTATAAAATGTATAATAAATTTTAAATATCAAAGTTAATTTACAAAATAAGTCTTTGGAATCTTATAAGAACAGAAACGGAAGATTTTTCGTCAAAATTTTGTTAGTTTGAAAATAACAGCGGAATTAACTTTTTCTCCCCTTTTTTTGTGATACCGCGATGTGATATTTGTTATAAAAAACAATAGATAAAAAAAAACACAGCCTAAAATGCTTACATAATACTGATGGCTAACATAATAGACGATCGTTTGAAATATATTTGAGACCTTATTAATATCAAGTTAAGAAACATATTCGCTGGTACATCAATTTTATATTATAAAGATGTAATATTGTGGGGTAAGTTACCCGTTTCCGTGAGTACATTACGCTTTGTTTAGGGCACTTTGCAGCTTTACTTCCGGCGTCTGTGAACTATGTCACCTTGCCTGTCTGTTTGTATTGGTACCAACGGTTACTAAACACGACACTTAGGTAAATTTATCAACATATACCCATAAAACAGGCAAATAAAAGAAGAATTCTTGTTTTACAAACCGGACAGTGTTTGACTAAAATTCCACCTGATAGATGCATATTAAGACTAAAGTGGTAGAGCATTACACCGGTGATAAAGACTGACTAACTGACCTGACTGACTAACTGAATACTGATGAATATCGTACCAGGGTACAGAACATATTCGTAAAACAATTAGGGGTAAGAAACCATGTAACTGTTTTTATATTATATAATAAATAATAAGTCTCTGAAACATAACATTTTATACACATTATAAAAAATACAGTCAAAAATAGCAAAAAAAAAACATTCATAGTTAATTTAAACGATTCTAAAATTTGAATTTATGTCTTAAAAATTTGTATACCTTGCTCAAATAAAAACTCCTTTGAGTGAAAACTTTTTAGAAAACAAATGTATATTAAAATGTCAGATATTACTTTTTTTTTAATACACATCGAACAATATACACAACAAATGGACAACGTCCCTCGAGAGTATCATTTCCACTTAGGTTAAGAAGCTAGGGAACACATATTATGAAGCTAATAACTATCATTCTACTAATACTCTTAACACATTATATATATTTAATGCAATATATATACAATTTTCTATTAACCTAAATATATGAATATATGAAAGTTATTTTAATTAGAATAAATTTATATTTTCTTTAAAAACTAATCTGAAGTTTCAGTATTGTTTTTCAAATGATCCAATAACCATATCATCATATCATATGTATGCAAAGGTTGAATTAAATTTTAATAAAGAAATTGTTAAAATACAATAATTTGAGAATTACAAATTACTGAACTGTATTTATTTTTAATAAATTTCTGTTTCAACAATTTTAGCTCATCATTTTGATAAGAAAATGCACTTATAAAGATACACTTTCATTTCTTTGTTCTTTAATAGGATGTTAGATCAGAGGAGTGACCTCTTTGTGCAGAGTACACATTGACCCCCGTCTCTTATAAGTTATATCAATAGCAAAACAAACGTCCTGTTGCAAGTGAGTAAATTGTTTCAATTCGTATTTACATCAACTGACTAACTTGACAATCATGTTAAAGTGTGATGGGAATAATATAAAAACCTTTTTGTTTACTAAAAGAATAATTGATTTTAAAAATGGAATGTATTTGGATTATATGCGATACTGTTTGAATATAATCTTCAACTTTGTGGAATAATAAAAAAAACAATCTGTCAGTATAGTGTAGTATACAATTTTCAAATTCATAGAACTAAAAAATAATAATCTCAAAGATGGCTGAATGTTTGATGATAAATTTGTATGAAAGTATCGAAAAAACTTCTAAGCTTCTCATTCCGATTCTAATCAATCGATTTGACCTGAATAATTGTCGTAATAATTCAATTGTAATAAAGCCGGGCGGTATAAAATATTAAAATGGGAATTCAGTAGAATATGTTCTCCCTACTCGTGGACCTACAGGAAATGACTTGAGACCATGTTTACTTCACCTTCAGACTGTTGAAAGCTTTTGTTTGATACGAACATTATAACAAAATTATTTTATGCATTTGACAAATGTACGATTTAAAGAATGATGAATTTTATTACACTTTTAAACAGAATAATGTTTTTTTATTTATTTTTTTTATTTTTATACCTATTGTTTTATATATATAAAAATGTTGAAGATGTCATAATAATTTAAAACTTATTAACATTTAAAACTGACACTACTGTTTGTATTTATAGACATCTCTTCACAATAGGTTGAGTATCATATGTACACAGACTAAAAGTTTAAGTCTATATCTCAGTTATATTAATCAGTTGGCTAATAAAATATAGTGTAATTCTAAACAACTATGATCTATACACCGGTATAATTCCCCTTAGTGTTATCAGTATAGCAGATGTTATTAATTCATTTTAACTTCATTTATCCAACTCTACGGTTCATTTTTATTGACTGCCATTAATCGGTTCGATCACTTTCATTACACATCTGCTTTTTGTCTGTATTAACTTAATTAAAACTATATTTCTAACAAGTCATCTTCCATACAATTGTTGATAAATAAAATAATCATGAAGCATCGGTGTTTTAAAACCATTTTATTTTTTTTGCTTTGCCAGCCATATTGTGAGTACCAAAAAAAAAATATTATAAAATATATGAAGCTTATGAAATGATGTTTTTATTTAAAAAATATCATTTAAATCGTATGAAATGTATCAATTATGACTGTAACCAAACACCTGTATATTTTGTAATAACCGGAAAAGCTGTACATGCAAGTATACCACATCCAACACACGTGCACCCCCAATACTCGGTTCCTCATTAGCGACAATTATATTCGCTTCACATGCAATTATGTCCCATTCTTGTTTATTTTATTGCACTATATTGACATATTAATAATTTGACGATATCATATATAGTCATACATAATTTAATTAAAATTAATGTATTTGCGAGTATATCATTACGAATTAACTGAATTAAGTAAAAATTTTCTATGTACACCATGTATAATTATAGTTTTGAAAAGTCGAAGTTTATGAAATAGATATTTTTATTTTATTACTCACAAGTGTAATTTACTTCTCCATATACGTGTTTGAAAATCCAAATTAAAACAAAAAAATCTGATAAAAAACCATATTTAAATCTTAAGTAACAAAAATGAAATCAAAAGTTTTAATTCTCATTTTTAGTTTGACAAAATAGAAAATGTGTTTCAACTTTTAACAAACTCGAAATAATGTTACATGAAAGATCTTAATCGATATTATCTTATGACAGCGTACATGTTAAACACATATGCTTTTAATTACGAACACCCCTTATATGAGCAGTTCTTTGAGTATAATAATATCAATTTATTAAAATTATCTATAATAAATCAGTTTTAAAGCATCAACGTTACATCACTAGTACTTTATTAGGAAAATTTATACCTTATTGCAATAAGGACATTGCAGTTAAAAAAAGCAATTTCATTGAATTTCCCATCCAAAATTACATATATAACTAAAAATCTATATTAAATTATATCAATTATTTAATGTTAAATATAATAAAGTCAGTAATTTACAAAACATTAACCGGTAAGGCGGTCTTCACACGAGCGGTAAGCACGCGCAGATTTATCAGAGTATAATTAAATATCGTACATTAGCAGCGTGCGGCGTGCGTGACGAGAACAGCTGTTGGTCGCGTGTTACAGACTGACGGTTTTGATACTTGATATTTAATATATATTATAATTTTTAAACAAAAATATTTATAAATAATAACAAAATATTCTTATAGAATAAAATAAATACAAATTATCATACTGAATGATTGTAATATATTGAAAAATAAATGTTTTATACGCAAACATTAAAATGAACGATTATTATTACACATTGGCAGTGTATTTTAAGTAATGGCATGTCAAGTATCAAGAAGTATTTATTGTAGGTCACGTGTCAAATCGTGATTGTCTAAGCAGTGGCAGATGTGTGCCGGAATGTAATTGTTCGGTTGTAACTTTACATTTTATATCAGTTACCCCAAGTTTGGGTTTCATTCACCTCGTCAGATGTTCAATGGGGCGGTTATGGGTCCCGGGCTTTTTGCAGAGGTCTTTCTGGTTTGATTTACTAGTAACGGTGAGCATATGCCTTTTGTGTGCTCAGCCTTATATTAATAATAACAATGCTCGGATATATACAGTCATTATCATAGTAATATTATGATATGATAATGATGGAAATATAAAATGATTTCGAATGAAACAAATATGATAAAGCAAATGACTCATTATATAGGCAGTTTGTTGAAATACTGCGGCTATTATTTGTCTTATTTGGGAAAAACTATTAAATTTCATCGTATTTATTTTGAATTAAAGACAACGACAACTTGTAAGCTGTCCGAATAATCTTGAGCAATCTTAAAAGCTATCAATTATGTATTTATAATGAGTAAGGATAATTATGTATGAAAAAAAATAACCTAATTTTATATCAAGTATTTAATCAAGTACCACGAAGTTAAAATTATAACCAGCGTTCAAACTTAGCATCTCGTCCGAGAAGTCCTTCAAAGTTGCGGATCCATTACACTTCACCCTTCAACTTCGGCTATTCTGATATAATTAAGTATTTTTATATTAATTTTCCCACAGAATTTCTTATTAAGTTAGTAACTTATCTGCATCATCACTGCTTTATTCAGAATCAGTTTCCTACCAAATTACTGACGCACAAGCATTAATATATAAAAACTATTTCTTTATAGTTATCAGTAAAGAAAGAATAGAATTATGTGTCTATTTGAATGATAATTCGAGACTAACTGTTTGTCACTCTAAATATTTAAACATTGATATACTTAACATGTTACAGCACGCGTCTCTCGTTAAATTTATATCAATGATCACATTAACAATATGTTGGTGTGATAGCATCTTAACATTATTATACAGAACACAATTTAATTAGGGGATGCTTTTAATGGTTAACTCGGTCAACTTATTTTTGGTAATTATGTCATCTGTCAAAGCATTTTTTTTTAAATTTCCATGTATTTTTTTATATATGATTATTACTCTGCTGTTTCTACGCTAGTTTTTTCAGGTAAATATAGTCATATTTAAAGAGACACAGACACAGAGAGAGAGAGAGATAATTATCGGCTTTCTCTTCAATAGCTGTAACTGTATTTTCCATGTTATGTATAAGATGTACATGTATCATAAATTTCTATCACTTTAAAAATGGCGCTTCTATGTCTTTAAAGTGATCATGAACACTTTCTCTATATTATTTTTATCCTCAACAGAACCTTTTTCAGCAATCAAGTTGTAGAATCGTCATTAACTACGCTTAGGAGTCTTAATATATACAAGAAATACTTCAGTCTTATTTAGTACTTATATTTAAAAGAGATCCTTGTTATCATCTACATTGTAAAAACTATAAAAGTGTACCGCGAGTTCGCTTCGTGGAACACAGAACGTTTAGATCGAGTGTGGCTTCACTACAGTCGAAACTATTATGCTGTAATGTGCATAGATTTATTACGAAACTAACAGAACTCTATGTAGTGTAACGATGAAAACTAAGGTTAAACATACAGTTGCCAATTATCACTTTATAAGCTACACCTACTTGATGATTTTTTAATCATGATATATAAGATTAAAAAATAATTCTTAAAATAATATAAGTAAGACGAATAATTGTCAGCATTCCGTGGATTCGCCGTGCGTGTGCCGGGGCCTTCGCGTTGCAGGGAGAGGAGCTTATACAGAGCTTGGGACTTGCGACTCAGGTGTAGATTTAAGGGGCACCAATCTAACGCGCGTTAAACGCTCACCTCCACCGTCCAAACTGCTCTCTCTAGCTAAGCAAATTTGAAACGAACCTACCAGGGTTGACTTCGAAGTACGTTCTAAGAATGAATTGATGTTAGTTCTGGACAGGCCCACGTCTTTCAGAAGGTTGTAGAGAGATTTAGCTGTTATGCCCCTCGCTCCCACCTCTACCTCGTACAAGTTTACGACGAACCTATTCTTAGTGAGGTCATTAGTGAGCTCGTAACACTTATTGACCTTGATGGCATGGTCCTTGGGGATGTTGATTTCCCGACGAACCGTAAGCTCTATTAACGAAAATTTATATTTAATACGCCTTGGTTGTTAATAATCTAAAAACACATGTCAAAATAACAGTAAAAACTACGCTAATCAAATTGTTATCATCCTAATATATAGCATTATAAAATGCCCTACGTTTCCCATAAAATAAATAAAACATATGCTTTATTTGTCGGACAATAATCATATCTTGAAAACCATTAATTCTTTCATTCATAACCTTGATAGCGCACCCTTCAAGAAACAGGTCTTGACACCTGTTGAAGGCCAAGGGGAAGACGGGGTTGAAGATTAATTTTACAGGTGACTTATATTTGTATTTCAATGTACCTGTTATATTTGTCACATTGAAATGTTGATAAGATATTTAATATTAAATGATAGTTATATTATAATAATTATTAAACATAAATAAATCTTGGTTTGACGTAATATAAACGACTAGTTTGGTTTCAAACAAAATACACAGCGCAGATGTCGTGCGATTTTTAGACTGACGGATTTATTTCATAAGAAAAAAATGTATTGGATTAATTTGTGCAGCACAAGTTATGGATAGAAGGTAGGTATTTATAGCTTTCAGTATATGAAGTCTATATTTCGAAAAATGCTTGTAAAAAGTAAATGAATTAATTATGTTATATTATTTAACCACACAGGTACATTCAAGGATTTGAATGATTAAAACTAGTGTAAATGGCGAACGAAAATTCATGTAATATTAAATTTAATACAGATTATCTCTTTGTACGTTGACAAGATTTTCTTTTATTTAACACGCGAATCAAACCTTTGAGAATAATTAACGGTTATAAAATCAAAGCACACCCATACATTGATCTTATAACAAAGAATTTTGTCCAAATTAACTTTGGACTATATATTTATATCAAATGAAGAGTTTAGAGTTCAGTTGTTATATATTTATACCGGCCTTCATAAAATACAATGTTATGATATATGAAAATTTAATTTATTGTATAACAAAGGGAACATGTTTAATGAATGTTGCTATAATTTTTAAACTATAAATTTCTCTAAGATATACATATTTAATACTTTCCTGAATTTTAGACTTCATTATTATGTTCTATATAGATTACTGATACGTGATCTTTGTTATTTATATTCGTAAAACGTATCTTAATGAATAATTGTCACAGCTTTGTTTGTGATCAAACCGCAACTCGATATTAGACGGGGATGCATCACAACAATATCGTATTACTTGCAACTAAATTTCCGTGAAAGCTTTCATTTTCGTATAATATATAGTTAGTATGACTATTACAATATTATGATTTAATTGAAATTTTCTATACACATACATTATTTGTATACATCACACACGTTACATCCGTCTCAATATTATTTATGTTGTTATCGTAATTTCAATTTCATATGTAAATAAAATTGAATATTTTAAATGTTTATTTTATGTTATTTTTTTATTATTTAACATGTACGAATGTATAATAGTATATTGTGATTCACGGCAGTTACAAAATGGCAACAAGAGAGTATAATTACTATGGCTCTCTGAATTCAAAACTAAGAATACGCAAACAGGGAAGAATACTGAGTACCCGCATTCGCGCTTCGATAGCTTCAAGTAGA
This sequence comes from Danaus plexippus, assembly GCF_018135715.1. Lineage (NCBI taxonomy): Eukaryota > Metazoa > Arthropoda > Insecta > Lepidoptera > Nymphalidae > Danaus > Danaus plexippus. The sequence continues at coordinate 1,691,970 of NW_026869853.1, forward strand.
CACTTATCTTGAAATACCTATAGTGTTCATAGAATGCCCATTCTGTTGCCTTATTCAGTACCTCTATGGCTGTATCCAAATTCAGAGGGCCATTACAGTATTAATGAACTAGAATTTTAGCGGAGAATTATTTAATTTTGTCCAATATTTTTGACTACACTGTTATTGAAGACTGATAGTAAAACTTCTATATGTGGAAGTATGAAAAAAAGAAATAATATAATATTTAAATAATAATTTAATCTAAATTACGCATTATATTTCGTTCGTAAGCTGTATGAATAATATAAATGCAGAATAATAAAAATAATATTAATGAACTATATGTAAGAATTTAAATATATTTCTCTTTGATGTAAATGCATTATTTTTTTTAAGTTCACGAGCCCTAATATAGCACCCTAACACCTGCTTGTATCACGGCGCGCGCGCAGCTGTCCCCGTACAAACCCGTTATACGGGCTGATAAGTCCAGGATAATGTGCCCGGGGCTTTTATAACTCAGTACTTGACAAATAAACGATTGTCTCTATTTTTACACGGATTGTTTGAAATAGGTTTTGCAATCATGAACGCTCACAATTGTTGTTTAAAACATATCTGTTTGGATTGTTCATAGAGAAATAAGAAAGAAGGGTTAAGAAGCCACTAATATGGACAAATTTGTAACCTTATTAAATCTTTTGTCAAAATGTTCAAAAATTTTTCTCAGAAATATTCAATATATTTATAAGAAAAGTTAAAAGGTCTGAATATATATAATAATAATAATTGAGAGCCTCAAATGTATGAAATCATAAAATCACAAAATAACAGATCGTCCATTACAAGGGAAAAAGAGAATATACGAGACCCCTTCGAACGTACGCCGAAAAACACAATAAAATAATCCAATGCTTTGTAAAACATTTCTATGGTACAGTCTACAACATAATTTAATTATATTACATAATTTTATTATTAATTAAATCTCTTCTTATTTCTTATCTAATGAATTTATGTATTGTATCTTAAATATCGCTTTACCAAAATGTAAATACTTAGATTTGAAATACATTTTAAGAAAATCACAGTCAGTAAAGTAATAAACGTTCAAACAGAAGCTAATATATATTATATATATAATATAATTTTATTTGTAGACCGTAGCAAGGTGCATGTCGGTGGACGCGTGCCGCGCGTGCCGCGCGCGTGCTCACAGTAATGCACTGTCATGGCGGACGTTTTCAGGTGCTCTTAATTTCTTTATATATATTTATTCTTTATCAAACTAATACGAATTCTCATCGTGCATAGCTATTATGAATTAAATTGGGGGTTCTATGAAAGAATTCGTGCGTTTACATGTAGTATTTGTACGGCCTCGGGGTTAGATATTTGTAGTGTTGATTGGTATTATTATTTTGGAAGCAATCGAGCGACGAACTGAGCTACTGACAATAAATAATTTTATGTTTTATAGAAAAAAAATCATGTTATAAGACCTCGATGGATACGTCGATTTAAAAATTTATTTATATGAGGGAATATTGAATTACGAATCACTTTAAACAATTAACGTTACTCGAAATTACTGTCCATTTTTATAACTATAAATAGCAATACAAAATTGGAAGTCACAAATAAAATTATGAAAGCTTTGAAAGACTTTTCACAAACTAATTAAAACACCTCCCAAAACATATCTATAGACCAAAGACATATACAAACTCTTTAAGCAAAATTTATAATTTTCATTAAAAACACATTTATTGCATTTACATAATTTAATATTAAAAAAAAAAGTTTGGTACGTGTAACCTTTTTATTAATTTTAACATATTGGATATTGCTATTTTGTTGAACAAGATCCTGTCTTATTATATATCTAGTTAATTGGTATATTTTTACCGATACCCAAATGTTGTAGGGTAGTGGGATGTCAGTTATAATCAGTTGATTAAATCCGGGTACACCTGCGAGGGTGCGCTGCCATGGCGACGGTCCTGATAAACAATTTTTGTTCTTTGTAAATAGAATCCTTAAATTATATTACCTAATTGTGCCTTTAACTCCTGTTATATCTTTATTGACATCATTCCAATGTGTTTTTATCTAAAAATCCAAACTGTCTGGTTAGTTTTTACCGGACATCTTATTAAATGAGTACAAAAGAGTATATCTTTTTATACATCCGCAATGCGTACTTAAAATTTTTACAGCGGGGGATAATGACCATCGATATTCCAACATTCCGCGTCACTCTCACGGGCGACCCCAACACAAGGGCCAGCACAATGCTCACACGCATCTGCCGCGAGCAATCCCGCGATTGGTCGCCTCACCCTCGCCACTGATTTTCTAACTGCGATCAATACTGAATCCATGTAACGGAATCAATTCGAAATTCGAACACTATTTGAAATTCGAATGCGTGTTTCATATCAAATACAATATGCATTCTAATTAACATTTTATATGAAATATAATTTGAAATTAGAATTAATATTGCTAGCAACCTCTTTAGTCATTACCGCATCCTCAACGGTTACAGCCAGGATGTAAATAAAATAATTATTTAACAAACAATACGATGATAAAGAAGTAATAATCAATATGATATAAATTTATTTATATAAAATATTTTTTTGTGGTACCTATTTTAATAAATAAATTATAATATATATACATATATATATATATATATATATATATATATATATATATATATATATATATATATATATATTAATAATAGTATAATTTCAACATTTGCCGACAGGAAAAGCAAAAGGGGATGATTAGAAAAGGTGTCGGTCACTTGTGTGAATGACATCCTTCCTGGTACCAGTTCCCACGACCAGATAACATTGACACTTGGACACTTGATTGTTTCATCACACGCACCCGTGTGTTTTAACATAATATTGTTACATTAAAAAGAAATGACAATGATTTATAAATATATGTATATCGTTATTATAAAAAAATATATACATATTTAATTATATATAATTTTATATCGGAATGAATTAAGGAATAATCATATACTAAATATAATCTATATATATATATATATATATATATATTTGCAATTTATTTTTTACGTATCAATAACTTATAAACTGTCATATTGAGGGTGCGTTGAACGTTAGAGTACTCCTGTAATAAGATACAATGTAAGTACTCACAATTACCGGTAAGCGATACTGGAAGGATGCGCGGGCGCAGTGTTTCCGGCGCGTGCGCGAGTGGGGCTTCCCTGTTCAAACAGATATACGTATTATTAAAGCATTATATATATGGAGTATACAGACTCACAGACAAATAGACAAAAAATTCTATAAATCATTGTTTTTGGTTCTAATTAGTCCGAATAAAAATTATTTCTTATAAATCATCCAGTAACAAACAGTGTGAAAGAATATATATATTTAACACATATAGTCATTATAACTATTATTTATACATATGTATAACTCTTGTATTTAAAATTTTTCGTATTTATAAAAATATATAAAACTTTTCACCATTTATATTTTTAATTACTTTTTAATTGAGGAATTTTAATGTAAAATGTTTAAATATTAATAATATATTATAATAATACTTAAATACTAACATACATTGTTCCTTATACATCTATATTACGAACAAATATGTTTTTAGTGTACAGATGTTGTATATCAAAGTGTAAATTGGACGGAGTTTGGAAGCTTTGGAGGCTGCATTCTAACAATCGCAGTGATTAGTCGGGTGGGAATTAATTGAATACAGGGATGATTCGATTACATTCAATTATTTTGTCTGTGTGGGCGGGGCGGGCGGCTGGGCGGCGCTAGGGCGGGATCCGCCCAGACTCTTGGATCTCAGTTTTAAATATTGATGTACCGACGTGATTGACTTCAAGCTTTTAAGAATAAAATTTAACACCCCTAGTATATATTTTTTATTTTATCATTTTATATTAAACTTTTCTCATCAAAAATTTATACCATTATTTATTTTTTCAGTTGAGTCACCTAAGAACTATTTTTGCATTACTCCATCAAAGTGCATTTCAATTGATCTAATACGGAAAAAGAATTAGGAAGCACCTTGAGAATCACGTTCGAGATTACAATATAAACATCTCACTCTAATCTATACAAATAAACAGAGAGAGATGACAACAATATTCGTAGACAACTGACGTAAGATGCGGGCTTTATCTAAAGGTAGAAAAATAATGTCGTATGAGGGTTGACTCTAACTCGAATGTACAGATAATATAGACCTCAGTTCTCTCAGTTCTCAGTCTTTAAGGGACGATAGACCTTCAAGTGAATATATATATATATATATATATATGTATATATTAATATAAAATTTTTAACAATTTATTTAATAAAATAGAATGAAATATTCCTAGCCGCGTACTTTATCTATTCACACAAACATATCGCATTCTTAGTGTGAAATGAAAAGAAAAAAAAATGTATGCAAAATAAAATATCGGGAGCATCCTGTAGGAGGGTTGATGTTGGCCCGTGCCTGATGTTCGCACCCCGCTGCTCGCACACACCAGTCCTGCCACGACCGCGCCGGAGAGCGGACCGCTCACCCCGTGACGTTCCCAAAACAAAAATTCAAATTTGGAACAGCCGAAGGTTTTTATCTAAACATCCGACGTGCTGGGGTGATCGCCTGAGTCAGCGGCAGAACAGGTATGACTCATGTTAACCTTCGCCATAGTAACACCCTATACGGATTAAGTACTGGCCGGTTGATAGTGATTTTTTTTTATGACTAGATAATCGAATTGTATATAAATTATAATCAGTGAATAATATTGTCAGAATAAATAAAGCATACGTGTCTGTAATTTTATATTTCGTATGTGATTACATTTAATATTACCAGTTGCAAGGCTGGATGGACCATACGGCTTGTTAGCCAAACTTTATAAGAAGCCTTATACCCTTGTAACGTTATATGCAACAGTATAAACTTTGTTGGGCAACTTTGAGTTTAAAACTTTTGCCTCCAAGTTATTATTAAAATATCTGACAAACAAAAAATAATATATATGTATATATGATCTTAAATATATATATATATATATATATTTCAGCTAAACATAAATAATTTCAAAAAACTTTCAATGATTCTTTTCCTTCATGGTTTTATATTATTTCAAGGTAAAAAAAAATTTTGATGAAACGCCTAGATTATTTTCAAACAACATCCACCTTTATATTTTAGAACATTTTATAATATTAAAATGCTTTCAAAGTTTAACAATTAAATAGAATCGTCCAGTTAAAATTAACTTGAATATCATTTTATAAAAATATTAGACAACAACCTATAATTCCAACCCCTTTCACTGAACAACCACTGTCCATTTAATGAAGGGTCGTTTTTATAGATAGAAAAAATGTCCTTAAAACAGCACCCCCTTTTATGACGCTGTCGGTATATCGGCCTAGCATTAATGTTATACTTATTATTTGCATAAATACAGAGTTATCATTAAGTTTTATTTTAATTAATTAAATGAGAAAAATTAACATGACATATTGTTTCCCGCGACTCCACTCGCAGATTTTCTTAAAGACGTCACATTTTTATCCCATTATTCCAATGAAACAATAATAGTACTATTAAATTAAAACATATACATTGAGTAATTTTTGATTTGGTCTTTATATAATTTCGTATATATATATAGGAATAAAATAAATTATTTGCTATTTAAAGTATAATAAAACGACAGGTACACTGTTGTCAGTTTTAGACGGGAATCGGAATTAAAGCCTTATTCTGGTAAACGTCGGATTATAACACATTAATTTTTTTTCTTATTCCCTTAAAACTTTTCTAACTTACATAATTATACAATATATTTCTTATAAAATACATTTTGAATAAGAATAATGTTTTATCAGAATAAGGATGTTACTTGTTAGATAATAATAATTTTGTTAGAAGAAAATTAATTATAACGTTGAATTAAACTCGCATTTAATATAAGTTCGTTAAAGCAATATGTTTATTTTATTTAATAGTTTCGTTATATTCTATATTATTTATAATACATCAATAATAATTACCTATGGTATTTAAAAAATATATTCTAATTTTATTTATTATTTCCGCCGGATCCGTTCGTGTTTTGTTTATTAATTTTATTTTATTTCTCAATAATAGCTTAGAATTTTAACGAGGCTCCATATTTATATATATATATATATATATATGTGTGTGTGTTTAAATGTTTTTTTAAGTCTATAGTATCTATTCATAAATGGTGTTTAAAAATTATCTGTATAATAATATTCTGTATAATTTAGATTTCTGAAATTCTGTTCTTATATTCTCATTTGATTTTATTATAATTTCAAATTTGAATCCATTATGAATAATGAATATATTTTAACACCTACCCTGTACCACATTTAACTATTACTTAACTTGTTAATAAATTAACCGTTCCACACTTACTGATAATTATATAATAGTTACTATACTATTCTTGTTAACTGTCACCATTGTTACGTTTATTTTAATATTAATTTTTAATAATATTAAATAAGTTTTGTATTAACTAATTCTTATGAATGCTTTAAAGATGATCGAAAGAAATATATATATATATTTATTAGTTTTGGTCCTAATTTATTGACCAGCTTAACTAGTTGCCAGATATTCCCGGATACATAAAATCTAAAGGAGACTATTATTTTTCTAAATTTTTTTCATTTGTTCTTTCCAATTCTTTAATAAATATAGCAAATATTTATAATTATTAAGTGACACATACACGGCATGCTCCAATATATATATATATACTTAAACTTAAATATTCAAGAATAAATCCCAAGTTCCCGCCTCAGTGTCCGCCCACGCATTACAATGTCACGCCCAACCAAAATCCTTTCGAATATATAATATTCAAAGCCTTAAATATCTTTTATTTTAACATATATTAATAAAAAGTTACAAACATCGATATAATGTCACAGTGTGCTATTTATTCCTCAACCATTCTATTTACCTAACAGACATACCTCATTCATCGTATCGGTGCCAAAAAAAAAATTGGTTAATCGTACCAGCTTTATGTATGAAAATTATTTTGTTTTTTATGCGAAACTCTAAAAACCATTAGACCATAAGTTATTCATGGTATTTGCTTTAATCCAAAATATATAGAACGCAATGGGGTGCTTTGTTCCCCTGGGAGTGAAGGGAGAGCGTGGGAGTCTGTTACTCAGCGATGGCAATTAGAGCGTCCCATCACCACACCGTAAACACCAGCTTTCTATCATTACTATGGTGAATAGCACAATTTAGACAGCACTAGTTATCCATTAACTTAAACGCCATTATCTGTCATATTTTTTTTTACAGCAACCTTTTTGGACGTTACAATTACTTTTTTTTGTCTCAAGATGTATTAATGAGATCTAAGACTTAAGCGAATATTCATTTAAATAAAAATTATACCTTTGAATTGAATTTGCCGAAACGTGGGTAGTATGTAGTTTTCAAATAATATTATAACGCGTGTTAGTTTTATGAAGATGTATAGATGGAAAGAAATATTTCTATGCAAACAAGCATATCATAAACTAAATTAATCTTGAATAAAAAAAATATAATTAAAACGAGAACTTAAACATTTGTTTTTTATATAAAATAACTTATTATATATATGTAAGAACAATAATATAAATATTATATACATTATATTTTATATAAATTACCTGCTTATGATGTATTTCCTGGAGTACATCTAAAAAATAGGAATCTTTGATCATATGTCTTGTTTCCTTAAATAAAGTGAATCTATAGAAAACTGTATGTAATTCTATGAAAGACCTTGTGTGAAATATCATTTAGTAGAAAGGAGCAATTTTGTTAGTGTAGTGCGTCGTTACAATCAACAGAATGGATCTTCACAATCAGGAGCACAGCTTTTCTTATTTTCACTCAAACACCTTAAGAAATTGTGGCTTATTGAATTGATTTGTTGACTTTATTTTCTTTCTTTATTGACGCATTTCATTTTGTTTCAGACAAAAAACAAACAGTCGTGAAAAGACTCTATAATGTTATTTTACGTCGATGAAGATACGTTTCCATACGTTTGAACATGGAAGCAGCGCTGCCACACTTCCAACGTTTCGCTACCTCTAGATTCTATCAGCAGTACACCGCACCACCCGTTCGCATCTCCAGCAACTACCTCCACGATCTTATTCCCCAACAGCATCCGACCCTTCTCCAGCAATATCTTGCGTACTATAATGAACCCTTAGTACCACTTGACTTATCACTCAAATCCACTGCACCCATAACGCCTCCATGCACCCCACCGCCCCCCACTAAAAGAAAACCTGCCGATGAAAACAAAAATGATAAACCACCGAAAATATTCAGAACGTTTGAAGAAACTGACAGCAATAGTCATTACGAATCAAATGATAAGAGTCAGAAAAGGAAATTTGATGATGAAGTATCCAACGACAGCGACAGCCCTGAAGCCAAGAAGCTCAAATTCACCAAGCAGTTTTTTGAGGAGCTTCGTAGTTGTTTGCCCAACGAAACAAGCAGTAACAAGAGCGAAAGAAGTTCCCCTGACATAGTGGAGATCAGGGACGTCGAAGAGAGACCAAAGAAATCACCTAAACCCCCACAGCCTGTAAAGAAAAGCAAAGTCGTGAGGCGTCTTATGTTCGACGAAGACAAAACATCACCAGTGTCGGGAACTATCATCAGAGATCTCGCTGAGGACGAGACTTTAGTAGTACGGAAGGTCAGTTCCATTTTTCTTAACCTACTTTACTATTAAATCGTGTCAGAATTTTCCCCTGTAATTTATTCATAGTGAAATAAGCGATAAGGCTACAAAGCACCTGCAAATTAGACACTCTTACCTTACCATTATTACGACTGAGACTTTTCTTTATCGGTTCAACAATTAAACGCTATAAAATCGCGTATTGTGTTGTGGTTTCGCACTAATAACAGTTTAGAGGGCGACTCAAAGGGCTTGTACAAAGGGGTGGTTTATAAGGTCATTAAATATGAAATAAATCTCTTTCCGGAATATTAAACCGTCATTTTGTTTTCTTTTAGCTTGTAACAGTAATAAAAAAACACCCACAAAACACTTACTTGATAAGGGTTATTAGAATGCTTATATTTTAAATTTTATTTAGGTAATAAATATGTGTTTGTTTAGGGTGACATCGATCCAGCCTTCAATGTGGTCGAGGTGACAGAGGAAGCGAAGGCTCTCATTGCTACGATTGAGAACAAATTAGGACGTTACATATGCAGACTGTGTCGACGACTGTACAGCGACGCGTTCGCGCTAGCACAGCATCGCTGTTCCCGGATAGTTCATATTGAGTACAGATGTCCTGAATGTGATAAGGTAGATTAACTTTCATCATATAATTAATTGGCACATACACAAATGTGCTTTGTTGCTAATGTGGGTGCGTATTTGTCACACAAAAAGAAAAGCTATCGAACCGTAGAAAGAATATAGGTGCAAACTTTTTCCAATAACTAAACCGAAATAAACAAAAAAAACTTAATGTACCCTTGCTATAGATTAAAGTTATCTTAGTTACATCATTGTTAGAATACATTAATTTATAATGTTGTCGAAATATAGTTTCCGTGTGGGAACGAATTGCGGGAGGGTGTGACTGTAAACACTTGGCATATTTCCATGGGAATTGTACACCCATCAGTAGCAAAATGTTTGTACACCTTAATTGACACTTCACGTAGTGCGTGATGCTGGGTTATTAGCATCCCAGTGGTGGGGAGGTGATTAATAGCATTGAAACAACAATGATTTAATTATTTTTGTGCGACTTTTCTTACCTCAGCTGCATAGCTGCATGTTAACTTGAATAATGCAAATGCAGACGCAATTAATTCTGATTCACGTCCATTATTATTTAAATTATTGAGAATACAGGTCTATTTCTCGTTATTTACTCCAACGTATTGCACATGCATGAAGTAAAAATAACTTAATTATTTATTAAGCTCTTTGCTATAACTGTTGTTAATTTTGAATAGGTCTTCAATTGTCCTGCAAATCTGGCGTCCCATCGCCGCTGGCATAAACCGAGGGTGCCCGGTGCTAACAAGCGACGTGAAGTTCCATCGTCTGATGTAGGTCGTTTCTCGTGTCAGCATTGCGGCAAGATGTTCCGACGGCAGGCTTATCTGAAGAAACATCTGATCGCCCACGAACAGCCTGAAGCAGAAGTAGAAAAAGAACCGTCAGCTTTCCGCCAGGTCCACGTGGAATATCCGACGTACCAAGCGGTGAGTTCATATCAAACAATCATTGGATAAGCGCTTTTCGACCAGCTAAATACCTGTTCAGAAATGCATTCAAACAAACCACAAATGTTTTTGCCAATCCATCAATAGCCTTACTATTATCTTATGTAACAGTGATGTAGATTGCAATAGAAACATATATCCAACAGGAGCCCTTAATGGACAACAATTTCAATACCTTCTGGAACAAAATACCAGTTCCGACGGAACAGAGCTGGGAGGACGTGCCAGTGAGAAGCCACTCAAACTGCTCCTCTGAGGATTCCCGCAGCTTGGATGTCACGGGATCCGAGGATGAGGGGGGAGGTAGTGGCGATGGGTGACGTCATGTCCTGCGGCCGGTGCCGCGTTTCCCATACACAATGACGCACACTCTGTATCCATATTCAGCTTACAACCACGACAGCTCCCTCTTCTTCACATAAAGCCTATTATCACATGGACTTGAAAAACTAGATGCCTATTAGTAAATTTCGATCAAATTCTATCTCTAAGTTTAGTGTATATGTTAAGTAAATCATTGTACATATGATCTTCTACAGCAACATTCCAAAATCACACGTCACGATGTCAAACATCCGACGCGTAGCTAGTTAGACGTTTTCAATGTTAGTTGTATATAGCCTGGTATTAGATTAATTATTTATATTAATATTAAATATAATATATCACTTTATTTAATACAATTATTATTAAGTGATAGTCGTATAAATCATGACATCGGAGACGATTTCTTGGCATGAGGCATTTCGATCGGTGAGTTGAAGGGTCACCGCATCGATCCGACCTGACCATATTTTTAGATGCACCGCTAGCTGTCTCATAATTCTTTCACTGCATAGGAATTGAGTCAACTTTGTTTGTTAACTTACATAAATCTATTCCATATATTACAATAACTTTAGATATTTTACAATCTTTAATTATTTTTTTTTGTTTTCAATTCTAGTCATTTTATTTAACATATAAGATCTGTTTACTTTAAAAAAACATTGAATATTTTTATTTACATTATATTATTTTTGATAATTAAATTAAATTTACTGTTTCCTAGTCACTTTTATATGATAAAATAGTTTTAAGATTCTAGGCTCGTTTACCTAATCTAGTCCAATTAATCAAGTTTACTAGTCATATTTTTCTGCTAGTCAAAATTATTTTATAGTAGGTATATCGTAAAAGTATCACGCAACATTAATTAATGTTTACCTTTTTTCTTTATTATCTAGTCATTGCTTTGATCTCAAAAATAATTTTATTTGAGAAAGGTTCTAGTCTTTGATATTTTTACCAAATAAACTAGTCAAAAATTTAATAGCACTACATTAATGTTTTATTCGAACAAGTGAAATTATTTTACCAGTCATAATTATTAGTTTACTATTAGTTTTACAAAGAACCAAGTGTTGAGGATTGTATTACTATCAAAGGCATATTTCTTTGAACTGTTGGGGAAAACCGTGGAAAGAAAGTCTTATAGAATGGTAATCCTGACCTTAGACATCCAAAATAATCTAGTCATTTGATGTTTATATATATAATATCATTAACAAATAGAATCTCAATCTACAAGTAAATTAAATTTAGCCGAAACATCACACTATATTCGTTTTCTTAACAAAACAAATGATACAATCATCTAACTTAGAAATATGTATAGTACAATAACGATCTGCAATAAAAATACTATATATATATATATATATATATATATATATATATATATATATATATATATTAATTTTGAGATAATTTTGAGATTAGTTTTATTTTACCAAACATATAAACGCTAATATCTTTCGTAATTCGTAATTGCATGTAATTTTTATTTCATCGATATTTCTGTATATCGGATGCGAATGCCAAGAAATCGTCTTATCACATAAAGTACATGATTATTTTAGGATTTTTAATTAATAAAATTAACTATTTATATGAATTAGATTTTAAGAATTGTCGAGTGAACTCTAGTCAGTGTGTTCATAGCAACGCGTTCCAAAGATGTACATTTAAAAAAAAAACGCTATAGATATTTATAATTATAATAATTAATATAAGGAAATTAACATAATGTTATACATCGATTTTATTTACACTCAATTTTTTTTAGCACGAATTATAGCACATGAAATATATATATATTTAGAAAATTTTATTTTGTATTTTGCGTTAAGCATAGCAATTTGTTCCTTTGACTAATTTTTTTTTTATTTCCGTACTTACATTATTTTTCGAAATATTTTATTTTTTATTTTTTTGTTCGAATGTAAATTTCTTAGTGTAATGTAAATAATGAAAATCTGTGGTTTTTCTCTGCATTAATTTTTGTATATATATATATGTTAAATTATATAATACATGATATTTGGTGTATGATCCAAAGCATTTGTGTACATTTAATAAGATATATAGTAATAAGATTACATGTGTTGTAAATTTAAAAATCGTTAAGAATTTAACTTAAAAATTATTTTAGATTCATAAGTTTTCATTTAGGTAATTATTATTTTTACTTAAAATGCGAATATATATATATATATATACATATATATATATTTATTTATTTATTTATTTAAACAAGCTTCTTAGAGTTTTTCATAAAAATTACGCGCGTTACATAATGCTGTCACTTCAATTCAAATCACCTTTCAACCTCTAGAATTGCACATAAAAATTATTTATTAATAACGAAATTGTTGAAAATATAAAATATTATATTAAATTAAATGAAATCGGTTAACTATAAATATTGTAGTGAATAAAATATGTAATACGAATATAATTAATTGGTGTAGATTTCGATTTTAGTGATTTTAATTAGAAATAGAGATAGAAAATTGTTCTTAATAAAAGATAATTAGTAACAGACGCGTGTTTTATTTACATATGGAGCTGTCAACTTTTTTTTTTTTACAATTGTAAAACCTCAACAGTTTGCGACCGTTCAGTAATAATTTATATTTATAGTTCTGCTCAAGTTACAAATCAATCAAATGTCATGCTTTTAATTCATTTAAGTGAAAAACTTAAGTTGTATCAAGAAATTTTACTAACTTAGACCAATAAAACCTCAAAATGCAAATGTCATAAAAGAAAAACAATACGCATAAGACTGAGTGTATCAGAGTGTCGCTTTTAATTTCAATCTATCAAATAGTTATAATAATAATAATAATTAAATAAACGCCTTTATTGCATTAGACAAACTCCTTCGTATTTCTTCCACACAGTACATATATTCCATGATGCCAGTGCGAATGAAGCTGAAATTAAAAAAAAAATCAATTAATTGGAAAAATCTTACACACAACTATACTAGTCGTATTGTGTTACTGGAGAAACATAACGTAACATTTTGAGTTACGAAAACTGTTGTCCCTTTACATCAACAGACATCGCTATTAATTTAAATAAATTTAATTTAAGAAAAACCATAATAATAGTTAACTGTCATTTATTATTTTGTTTCTTACTTCAGACTGTTAAAAACCCGATCGTTTTAAGTTAAAAGCATCTATCATTTCCAAGAAGTGAATTGAAAAACGATTATGTCATATAAAAACAAAATGGTTCCTATTATTAAAATTTTAACAAGTCTAAAGTGTAAACACTTTTATTATTCCTTGATAAATGTGTCGCATTTAAATAGCGTTTATAATTAATCGCTTTTAACTCAAACTTGTTATATGAAAAATCGTTTTAAAATAATTATAGTCCACATCCGCATCGACAAAAATAAGGTTTAAAACCAAGGTTTAATAAAGAAGTTATAATGATATCTAAGATTTTCGCGAGTTTTATTCATTGAAATGAAACTAATAATTTTCGTTATTTATTTTTGTAAAAAACTACATATTCCCGACGTTTCGGTTACTTTTAAGCAACCGTGATCACAGGCAGACGAGATCAATAAAGAGATTTCTTAAATTTTTATTCAAATAGACTATATATCTTTTTGGCAAATATGAAAAATCTTTTATCTTCATATCGTATTACACATATGTGAAGAAATTTTATGACCAGTGTAAGACAATATTCCTTCTACGTGATTCAGCGTCCTCAGCAAGCTCAGCGTTCTAATTCAACCATCGTCCAAACGGACAAGAACCTAAATGGTAATAATGGTCTGATAGGCTGTACCGCGGTAAGCCAGACGATGGAATAGAGCACGAGCACTTTATCAACAATTGCGAACAAAGAGACAGATAAACGATTTTCCCACTATTTATACGCCTTTTAGTGTTGCCATATTTTTTACGTTAAATGAAAACCTGTAAGTCTTTCCTGCCACCTCAATATAAACCTTTTTGATCGCTTATAAGTTTTTCAAATGATAAAATTGACGTTCGTCTCAAAACGAAGAATCATTGTTAGAAACAATCACACGGCATCGTCTCTAAATGTTTTCATGAATAACGAAATTGAACTTGAAATCATAAATATTTATAACCAGAAAAATAAGTAAAGTAAAAATATAAATATTTAAATTATTATTTCATAATATTTTGTTAAAAAAAGAAAAAGAAACATATCATTTTTATATATATATATTTTTAATTACAGTTAATAAAAAGAGCTGGTAGTTGATACGTTCATGTCATATAACAGATAATAAAATTAATTATTAAAACTGAATACAATTAAAAAACTTTATAAAGGTACATAAAATTATGAAATATATTAACTAAAGGCAAAACAAAATCTAAATCGTTGTTTAAAAAAATAATTTTTATGTTATTTTTTCTCAGAATTTTGATATCTTTTTTTTCTAAAAGCGCACTTGTATGAAATATTTTTATCTATATATACATATACAACCTCAAAATACAAAAGTCATAAAAAACACAAGATTGAATAGCGTATCCGGTTACTTTTCATGTTGATTTATTTGAAAAATTCTTCATATTAGACTAGTCGTATTGTATTAGGTACTGGAAAAACGTAATGTAGCCTTTTGCTGTTGGAAAATATACACTAATAAACCGTAAGCTATATTTTATTCGGGTAGGTCCAGGTCCAGGTCCATGTAAAATTACACTAAAACCCATTCAGTCCTTTACATACTTCAGCTTTCATTTCATAGCATTCTTCTTTAATTCCACATAACACGTGTTTTTGTAAGTTCTAAAACAATACAATAATCTTGATGATTCCAGTTTTTAAATTATTCCTCATATTTACAGAGATTAAACATCTCTTTCCGAAGTCAGAAGGCATTAAGTGATATAGAATTAGAAATTTCTTAAAACAATTTTTAAGGCCATTCTAGGTTATTATATCGCGATACAAAAACCTATTATTTTGTTTCTTTAAAAACACTCCTTGGCTATTTAAAAACGATAGTCAGATTTCATGTTTATTATAAGACTTTATGAGTTTACCGACTTTTACATAAATAAATAAAAACTAAAAATAGGTACAGCATTAATTGGATCAAATAAAAAATATGTGGGTATGTTTTATTTTCAGTTGTTAACGCTGAGTCACTCTTAAATAATAAAATGTCACAGTAATTAAGCTAGAATATTTATCCGATATGACAATGAACTTGAAATATTTACATTCAAATAAATTGCGATTTCGTTCTTTATAGAAAGTAAAATAAAAGACATGATTATAAAAAATATATATAGCTTTGCCAAATAATTTAAAAAATAAAAAAAATATTAAGGTAATTATTACTAACTTACACGAATTATCTTTTACAATTTAACTCTTTCTATAACGCCATCTGTGTTTGTGTTAGAAAGTAATTAAGTATACCCTGACAAATATTTTTCGCTAGGGGTGGTTACATTAAAATTGCCCTGTGCGTATCGTATCCCACCAGATAGCGCTCTTAGAAATATTTTAAAGCTGTTTAAAATAAATCTGTTCCCTACGACTTCATAGTCGCAACAAGCTTTCGTACATTGGGTGAAAACACGTACATATGTCCACAGAAGCTCAGGTAGATTAAATCATTCGCTTTACAGTAAGTATTACAAAGAAAGAAAAAACAACTTCTCCCATGACCTTTCATTATTTCCATATAAAAAAAAAAACGCTACAATAGACATTTAATTGTTGATGACTCTTAAGATTGCCTGACTTATTTATGCAATTTTATTCGACTTATAACACAACGATCGCTCCGATCAGCGTCATTTTACAGACGGAGCTCTCTAAAACATGAAGCTGATTGTGCTTACTCTTGTTCTCAACTTCGTATCGATTAAAAGTTATGTTACGAACACAACGAAGAGTGATATGGAGACTACAGTATTCCCTGCGAATAAAACTGTTTATGTATACATGAAATCCAGTGAAAAACCGCATATACCCAAGACGTTCGATCTGAACAAAGGACATGTTTACATCGAGGACGTCGTTTTCAGTTTAACGAATCATAACTGGACGAGAGACGAGGAACCGTGTCTCAACAAAACTTTACTGTTGTTACACAGTTTGCAGAATTTTACGCTATGGGCTGTCTGGAGTAAGTTTGTCCAATAATTATATATAAATTTAAATAAAAATTATTTTTTAATGTAAATATTTAAAACGCAATTTTATTCTCAGTTCAACGTTAGTATTATATTATTTTTTTTAATAAATTTAATATGAGCAGCATTTTTTTTAAAGACAATATTGAAAAACATACACATTGAGTGATAACTTGTTCACTGTGTTACTTGAATTAAATGCATCCGTGCGTCTGTCACAATTAACTGCCGGTGGTAGTAATAATAATTTTTGTATTAATTCTTGTATATTTTAATTATTGATTGATTATACAGAAACGCTTAAGTTATAGAAAATAAATTTAAAGGGTATTTCATACTAGAATTTTCTTTATATGCAATGCTGTAAAATTCTTGTGTGAAGCCTATTTGGTACATATTAATAAATTGGATCGCTGCGAGATTATGTCAGAGAAACATTGTAACCCACACATGGATTTGGAAATAATATAACAATTGTTAACTGGGAGCAGTGACTAATATTCAAATTATGGTTTTGTATATAAGTCAAGAGTTGTAACCATATCTTTTAACTTTTGAACCAAAATATAGTGGCTTATATTTAGAGAATGAAACGTATACATACAAAGGTTGTCTTGAAAAAATTGCTGCTTACAGCCCAATCATTTATCTGTTTATTTAATGATATACTCACAATTTTTAGTATATGTAGATTCATTATAATTATAATACAATAATAAAACATATGTTTCTGATTTTTGGACCCAGCTGTTAAGTTTATCGGAGCGAATACGTTCAGAGTTGCTCATAAAGATAGATAACTGTATATCTTTTCAGACTGGGATTCAGTGTCGTCACAGCCTCAAGGTCTGCTGTATGGTAATAGCTATCACTTGGGTAACTTCGACGAATGCATGAACCCTCCCTGGTATGATGACTATCCGGATCTGAGATCACAATACTGTCTCGCTGACGTAGTCTTGGAGGGGCCAGACAATGCTGTTAAGAAGCGCACCTCTTATCCGTATGATCCGTATCAATCAGCATTTAATTTTTTACGGGTATGTCATTTAAACAACACAAGTTAACATTATCTGTATTAATGAGCTCTAAGATTTTCGCGAGTTCTATTCATTTAAATGAAACTAGTATTTTTCGGATAAACTACGCGTGATTTATTTTTGTAAAAAACTACATACTCAGACGTTTCGGTTACTTTTCAGCAACCGTGATCACGGGCCGAAACGTCGGGAGTATGTTGTTTTTTACAAAAATAAATCACGCGTAGTTTATCCGAAAAATACTAGTTTCATTTAAATTATCTGTATTGTTATATCTTAATATTATCTATTTACGATATCCATACTTATATTCTTGAGTGTTTGAAAATGTTTTCACTTCCTTTAAGAATATAACAAATGTGAAAATTAATAATAAAATTAAATTCAAGTGCAATTAAAGCATTTTTTTAATCTCCTTCATTATTGAATTTTAATGTTGTTTTTTCTCAGTACAAATCTAAATTCCAAAGGACTCTTAACGAGCTGGTATGGGGTATGTGTATCCCGGAAGTTTGTCATCCGAAGTCAGTAGAGAAGTTGGTCAGTGTGATGCTTACCCACAGTCATCTCGGCGCGGCTGGGATGAAGGCGCGTATTAACGTCAGCGAATGTCAACAAAAAAACCAGGGGAAACCATACGACGCAGTATTCTACTCTTTCATGTATGTCTCCTATTTATGCACTATAAATATAGGCCTATTTCTTGCCTTAGTTTTCTGCACGTTGCGCTTCAGACAAATGTTTTATAAATTTTGCATTATAATCCTTCAATGCTTCTGAGTATGAACAAAAAATAGTGAACCCATTTATGTTTTCGGTGTCTTAGAAATATTAGATTTTTAGTAATATCTCAATGTAAGAAGCAACCGAAAAATGCTGTTCACATTAACATTAATAAGGAATTTGATTAGAAAAAACAACATAATATTATCTCTTAGATATTAAGTTTTTTGCATCACGTATTACAAAATTCATTTTAAAGGATTATTTTTTCAAAATAAATAGAAGATGTTAGGAAACTGATTGACACAATTTGTTTGCCCTTGTTTCAGAGCCACCGTTACTATACTAACAGCTTTGTGTTTAATATGTACTTATTTAAATCGAGAAAAGAAGAATCTGGAAAAAATTTCACTTCGTAAGTTATAACTATATACTTTAATATAATACCAATAAAGACTTTCCTATTTATATAGGTTAATGAAAAATTTAATGTACTATAATACCCCTTGACATTTTTTATCGCTTCGCTCGAAAAAATAGTTCTCTGTGCAAATTGAATGAATCGACCTCGACGTTTCTGTATCAAATCGTTTTTTTGAACGTGGTTCCATTTTCCCGCCTTAAAACTGAAATAGTGGTTCGATCTATATTTTTTATCAAACCACCCCAGATAACCGGGCTATCGAACAAATAAAAACCGCAAATCGAGATAATCTCCGCGGATGAATGACCTGAGTCGAGAATACAGCGTTCCGGTCGCTTCAATCATCAAAACTGATAACGAAATAAAAGGAAAAATATTGCTCTTAATTATATTCTAGGGGATAATTTAATCAGTGCATTCGACATGAGACTTAACGCTGGAGAACTTCTCAGATGTGGTCAGCATGACATTCAAATGTTCTACGGAATTAAATTCCTCACAATGTGCTTCATTACCATCGGTCACCAGAACGGCGCTCTCAATTCAGCACTCGTTAGTAACGCCCTGCACATAGATAAGGTACGACTACAAATAAAGCAGTAAACTATATAACATAATACTAATATCCAATAAGGAAGGAAAAAAGATAAATGATACCAATAACTTATAGAGCTGTCTGGTTTTACTATTTAAATTTACGACGTTTAAACAAGGATCAAATCATTAAGTTCCTTGCATAAGTACCCGGCCTCAAAATGTCTTAGTGAAATAGCAACAAATTAACATCCTTACAAACTTTTGCAATCATAATGTTATGAGTTCCTTTAAAAACCTTTAAAGAGATGTTTTTTAAGAAACAAAGATATATACTGACTGGACCGGATTTCGGGTATAAGACTAAATTGTTTAATTTACAGAAACTAAAGGTACAAAATGTAAAAAAAATAACTATTGTGTACAAGTAATCATTGGTTACGGGACCTGTGCATGCATAATGCATATACAATGAAGAAATAAATATCCTCATTGTTATGGAAAAATTATGAGATATTAAACATGACTAATGTTAATAGTTCATGATCCACAACTGAACTATTCTAAATAAAAAAAAAAACAATCTTCATAAGTACTGTTAAATGTCTGTACATTGTTTTGCGTTGAAAACTTAATTTGATCCTTATATATATATATACATATATATATATATATATATATATAAAAAATACTTATACAGAAAACACTCGTTTTGACTTAAAATTTATAATAATTATACATTCAATTTATATATGTTAGTGTTTATTTATACAACATATAAAAATACTATATGACATCATTACAACGTAAAATGAACTAAGTTAAAATATATATATATATATATATATATATTACATTTAATTAGTATATGAAATCGTATATTATATATATCAATTCACTATCCCTTATCGTTTCTGATCTATGTTGGAACATGTTCTATGACCTGCAAGATAATTATTATTGAGTTGTTGTCCAACGAAATTACTAAACATTTGTCCAACACTTTAACACAGCTAGGCTTTAATACGACTATATTGACGCGTCATTCCTAAAGCATGAAAAAAATTATATTATTTATAATTTTAGGCTGCTCTAAGCTTATTAGGTAGTATATTTATGCATAATGACCTGGCCGTGGACACCTTCTTCATGATATCCGGTTTCCTGTTCGCGTCAGCTTTATCTGAATTAACTAGGCTACCGAACGTTTTGCTCCTTATCTTGAGAAGATATATTAGGTAAGTACAATGAATCTTAATGTCAGCTACATTCCGTTGATATAGATACTGAATTTATTTATAATTATATTTTGTTAATTTAATCAACACAATATCTTCGAGCTGTTAAGAAGAAATAAAATGGATGTGAAGATGAGATGTTTACGAGACAGATATTTACAATCTTACAATCCTAAACCAGTCTATGTCCGGAGTCAGACTAGATAGTGTAACATATAATATTTTTTTCAGGATTATAGTAGCATATGCATTTGTTATTTTCTTCATATGTTCAATATATCCTTACACCGGTTCAGGGCCTTTGTGGCCAAGGTTGGTGTCTGCTGAGACCGGGACGTGCCGGCGCAACTGGTGGCTAAATTTGATCATGCTGAGTAATTATTTAGATACTGAGAACATGGTAAGTGATAATGAGTTCTGGTAAAAATTTTAAGTTTGGATATGTGATAATAAATAGGTCATATTATATAGGAGAGATATATTTTTTTAATGTTATTGAGTAAGCGAAATAACTTATATATGTAGTACATGTTCAGTGTACAGTCGTGAGCTGGTACATTCCCTGCGACTTCCACTACTTTGTGCTGACGCTACTTCTGTTTTGTATCTACCGACGGATTCCATCCGTTGGCAGATTTCTCTTCATCATCATCACTGTAGCCGCCATTATAACTCCGGGGATTATTAATTACGTGTACAAACTCCAAGCAACACTGATGTTCACATACGAGTGAGTGATTTAACTTTATTTTTTTTTATTTTATTTATTTATAATTTAATATGTTATGATGTTTATGAACTATCATATCTTTGAAAAGACTATAGCCATTTTTTGCTACTAAAAAATAATGCTTTCAATTCAATTTTGTATTATTGTTTAAGATACATGTGATTGTTATATCTCCCAACGATATAATTTTTTCGTACCACAGTTTTATATAATGAGATCTAAGATTTTCGCGAGTTTTATTAATTTAAATGAAACTAGTATTTTTCGGATAAACTACGCGTGATTTATTTTTGTAAAAAACTACATACTCCCGAACTTTTCCGATGTGTCCCACATCACGTCTGCCCGTGATCACGGTTGCTGAAAAGTAACCATAACGCATCGTCACTACAAACGGAGCGTTACCAGTTTTCCGTTCATGAATCTTAACACAAAGTTTACGTAGGCTATTGAATGTGAGAGGGCAAATGCATTGTATTTTATGCAAGACAAACTTGTGCTAAACAATAAACATAACTGCCACGACAGATAAAATGGAATAGGTCTTTGTAAATAAATATAATAAACGGCTCTTATTCCTTGTCTCCACATTTTAATGCATATAATATTCAACAATCCGAGTATAGACACGACAGCTCAATTCCCAGAGAAGCTGTAACGACCCTTTCTAGAAGTCTCAGGTTCGATAGTTTTGCCGTATCAATTTTTTTCTATCGTATCATCAGTGTGTGTCACACAATACGCATATGTATTATGTTTTGATAATAATTTTTTTTTCACAGTTTTCTGAAGGATCCCCGAGCGTCTAAACAATTCCACCTAACGTATATAAAAAGCCACACGCGTTACGCCGCCTACCTCGTTGGATTTTTGAGCGGATGGTGTTACACACATTACACTTCATCTCAGCAGCTAAAAAAGATTTCACTTGTAAATATATGTTCTAAATAATCTTAATAATATATATATTTTTTAAATTTATTAATATATTGTTTACATTAACATAACACACCAAATGTTTTAGGTATTATCAAAGAAATATTCTATAACTACTACAACAATTTCAATTTTTAATAAGGTCTACGTCTAATACACAAGAAAACATCATTTCGTTTCTGTTTTTATTATTTGAATGTTGTAATAAATTACATATATTTATAAAGATACAGAAATATTCTGCTTTTAACAGAAATATGCGGTGACTGGCACTTGCATTGGTTTCTTAATGATGGGAGCGGTTTTATTCACTGGACCTATGTTCCTTTGGCGAAGCAACGACGCTTTAGAGAACGCTATATATGCTGCCTTAAATAGACCCGTCTGGGCGTGTGGTTTGACAGTGGTCGTTGTTTGCTGCTCGCTAGGAGGCATTAGTAAGTCTCGTACTCCCATCAAACCATTAACACATCGGTCTATATACAAAATTTAAGCGTTTTCCACTTGTGTCATTATTTTGTGGTTTAAATATTTATAATAGTTATATACATAATTAGCGAAACTATAATGAATGTTCCTCTTTTAGCGAGGCTACTGTGTTAGTAATCCAATATATATGTTTTTTTTATTTTTTCAGCGCTCATCAAGAATTTTCTATGCTGGTATCCATTTGTGCCGCTAAGCAAACTCACGTATGGATTATATTTAGTACACAATTTTATAATTTTACGCAACATCAACATAGCAAGGAACCCGCACCACTACGACATGGCATTCATGGTAATAATGATAATATTACATTTATGTATTTGCTTTTAATTATTGCTAATATACACTATTTATAGATTAAATAAAGATAAGACATTGATTTATTAAGGGAAACATTATGTTATAGGGTCATAGCGTAGTGCACCTGATTGTAGGCGGCTGCGTTCATGCCATAAGCTTTACATACACTCTGTATTTTAAAAGTAATGTCCTTTTGGCAGAGAAAGAATTAAATTGTGTAGTAAAGAGTTTGTGTTACTGGAGACGAGCAAGTGCTGAGACATCCATACAGCCTACATATTTACACATATAGTCTACATTAATTTTGATACCTTTTATAAATCAATTTATTTTTTTATTTCAGTTACTGAACGCCATTGGAACTATCGCTGAAGGCACCTTCATCGCTTTCCTCATTTGGGTCTTCATAGAAGCGCCTGTCAAGAACATTTTCAAAATATGCATAACGTGCGGCAAACGGTAAATTTTAAATTTTATTTAATAAACAATTTGTAAATTTTTAATGAGCGTCAATAAAACCGCAAAAACTGGAAAAAAAATTGACAATTGTGACAATACTTTATGACAAATATGTTTATGTTTAAGGGAACATAATAAAAATTCTCACAACTCCCAAAACGATGCTAACAGCGAAAGGGGCCGAAGCCCGGGACACTTCCAGGAGAACTTACCTCGAGGAGAGATAGAGATTATATCTTCGAAAATATGAAAAAACTGAAATCATCAGAGATATAAAAGCTACGTGTTTTCTTAAATAATACACCTCCTTATTATATGTATTGTAAATATATTGTTTATTTTAATATTAATGATTTCGAAGGGAGAAATAAAAAAAATGTATTCCATTTCACGCAAGCCTTTAATTTATATGTTCACATTTTTCATTATATATTTTTTTAATTCTTTAAACGTTTAACGCGCGTTAGTTAGGGGCCTCTTAAACCTACACCTGGGTCGCAAGTCCCAGGCACTGTTGAGGCTCCTCTCCCTGCAACGCAATGGACCCGTCACCCGCACGGTGAATCCATTGAATGCTAAGAGGTTTCGTCTCATATAAAAAAATAAATTTAAAAAATGTTATAAATGTAAAAAATATAAAAGACTTGTTAGTATAGCTGATGTATGCATCTAATTGATTAGCATTTAACAGAGCGTTGCTTAATCATGATACAGGAATAATTGTTATTGTCCTCTAAACCTTTTCGTAATGATATAAAAAGTATTAATTGCTTACATATGAATATATTAATTATTAATTAATTATGTAAGAACTTTTGCAGCGGTAGTGCAATGTAGATTTTTTTTTTTTAAATTTGCGTATAATTTCCTATGAAGGCGTTTTATATAATCTTTCTACATTTATTAGAAGTGATTGTGATTGTTTTTTTATTAAAGTTCGGTGGCAGAGGTTTAAACATTAACACGAACTTATAATATTAAAAAGCCATAATTATTAATATTAAGGAAGAATTTTGTAACGAGTTTTTTTTTTATTTGTAATACTTTTTATACTAAATGTTTACATATTGAGAATAAAATTTTATAAAAAAAAAAACAACATTTTTAATCAAAACACACGCTTCTTAATATATTTTGTGATAGCGTATCAATATCAGTAGAAGATCTGAATTAAAATTTATAGAAGATATATTAAAAATAGTACGAGCATTTAAAAAAAATCTCGAATGTAACCAAGCCTACATCGATGTAAAAATGTGACTTAATATTTTATACATTTAATAGTGAAGTTTCATAGATAATTAACCTTTAAGAAAACTATATCGTGACGTTTTACAGGGAAAGTTTAATCTAGCATTTTATGAATCACGCCTCATCTACTGGACAAAATAAAGAACAGTATAAAAAATTATATTTCAAACAATAAGCATAACTAGCAAAGCAGAAACAATTTTATCCAAATTAACTTCAAATCTCATTGTTCAAAAATATCGTATATAAGAGATTTCATGACATATTTTTGTACAACACAATAGTTTCTTGCTATTGTATCAATAAAATTATTACAAATTTTTGTTGATATGATTAGCTTTCGACCTCCGCTTAGTCTCAATAGAACCATGAACTTTTTATGTACATAACGCTCGTCTAACTAAAGGTTACGATCTAAAATGTTATATAAAATCAAAATGATAAATTTTATAACATTATGTAAGCGTGATTTAATAGAAGACAAGCTTTTGCAACATTTTTATCATCAACTCCTATAGCTTAGCAATTTTTAGCTTATATCAAACCAACGATAAGAGAATTAAATAAATTGTATATAATGCCTTAGGTGTATAATGTATATATCGGCGCTATCAGTATTAATGACGGATGCAACATCAAAATAACTCGAGACTGTCATCAGTTATTATAAAATGGTATTCATAATTATTGTTAAAAGTAAAACGAAATCAAAGACTGTTTAAAAGGAGAATAGAACTATGTTTGAATTCTGGTATAAATATGACGTCTGGACGCACGACAGCGGACTGCAGAGTTCAGCGAGTGCGGATCATAAAGAATGTGATTATGAAGGACCTTCGAGAAATACAAGAACATTTAGAAGAATTGAAGTTTCATTTTAAAATATCATGGAACGTACTGGAAGAAATGACATAAGTAACGTCAGCGATACTGGCGTGTCTCTCTTTAAGAACAACGAATGTTTATTAAATCCTATATATATTTAAAATTTAAATAGTTCAGATACTTGTTATTAAAATAAAAGTTATAAATAGCTATCGTATAACTAGTTCCATGCATTTTTATTTTTTCATATCCTTGAACGAACCATTCCATTCATCGTGTTTTTGCTTATTATATTTCTTTATAAAAAGTAACAAGTGCCTTACGTGACGGTAATGAACAGTATAAAAATGTTATTGTTATCTTTAACCGACTACGTCAATAAAAAACTTTTCACTGAAACAAAATGCTCATTAACACCTAGATTTTTTTATATATAGGTACAGGTGATGGCTAAGAACACTTTCTTCTGAGCCGAAACATCATGTCATGATCTCTCTCGTCCTGGGTGGGCCAAAAGGGAGTGTCAGACTCCTACTGGCTAAAAACTCCGTGCATCTGTTCCTGCTCCGAGCCAGGCCGTTGTGCATCCTTGCGCTTGGACTCGCAACCCGGGCTAAGAACACTTGCGTTAGTCCCAGAACATCTTATTGAATCATCTGTATATGATCAACGGATTCGGAAAACAAAGTGACTTTGGAAATATTGGCTTTATTATTTTAATCTGTTAACTCTGCAGAGATTTCTGAAAAAAAAAAATTGCATTTCTGAAATAAAATTACAGCCACATTCAGTTTGTGCATTGATTTATTTATGTAATTGTACACAAATTAAGTTTCTATCATCCAATTGGACATAATATTTACCACAAAATTAAGGTTACTGTAGCATTGACACATTTAACCAATTAAATTTGACATTGTTTAGCTTAACTGGTACCTACATAGTTTTTGTTTTATATAGTCCCCAGTTAATACAAACATGTTCTGTTATATATGACAATAGTGCAATATGGCAATTACACTAATTTATTTATTTATATTTAAAAGTAATTATAAAGGGATGCTTAGCTATATGTCTACCAGTTAACAATCATACTCATTCGTTATTACACGAATGTATGTTTTATCGGACGAATTCATAGTGCCGCCATCTATTAGTTTCGTGGAAAATCACACACACAGCCACTCGTCATGTTGTTATTTATGACAACGATAAGCATTTTCGATTTAAGGTACGTGGTTGGATACCTGAGTGTTTATTCTAAATTGTTATCTTCAACGCTGCATACGAAGAGTTCAAAATTTTCAGTCATAAATCTTAAATTTAGTTATTAACTGAAAACAGCAAACCTTTGTACGTAATATGATAATGAAAGTTTGCATGATAGGCTTAATTACGTTAACGATTTTTTTTTGCTCAAAGAATAGAATCAAATAAAATGTATTAAAGTATAAAAAGTAAAAATAGACTATAAAAAATGGGAATTATTTATAAATAGGGCCCTTTTTTTACTTTACACTCCACTGACCCCGTAAAAGATAAAAATTGTTAATACATTTTTTTAGTCTCTTTATGTGTTCATTAATGAATATATTTTATGTTATAATTTATAAAATACATATTTTAAAAGGACAATATGATTAATTGAAAAATCAAGAACAGCGCCATCTCTTAAAAAAATATATTCTTTATATCTGGAAAGTGATTTAGCGAATTAGCAAATAAGATAATGTGGATCAAATCTAATAGATGGCGGTTTCATACAAAGTTATACATTTAGTAGTTAGTATTTTTCGATTGCATTTACTATGAAATAATATTAATCATCTTCATCGACAATTAATTTATTTAATTTATTCACATTATGATCATTTTGTTACTAACATTAATCAAAGGAATCACTTCACATCGGACCTCATTGTTATAAATATGTATTAATCGTCGCAACTCGCAACTTCATTTACTTGTATCTTGCACGTAAATCAACATTCTCTTACGTCATGTAAAAACGTGTGATGCTATATTTATTATTAGAAAATTTAGAATATGCAAGTTGGCTTACAATTTATTACATGTCCATTATATTCATTTTATGCAAGCTGCATACAAACTATAAATTTCGTTAATTTTGTTATATTATATAATGTGCATATAAGTTAAACAATTGAATAATTTTACTTATCTAATCAGATAATTTGTCTATATTTTATAGACAAAGGAAAATTATCTTTATTAAACACCTGACTACCTCTGAAAGTATACAATCATGTTGTTAAAATTATTAACCCAAATAATAAGCATCTTTGAATTCAGCGCTTGAAGTGTATACGAAAGCATACGCGGTTAGAAATCTTATAAGAATGAACAAAATAAAGTAGATACTGATAGATAAACTTTCAAATGGAATAGATGAGAGACTACTACGTCACGTAACCTATAAAGAAACTGAAGTGATTAATTCAAAATATGAAACATGTTAAGAATCTGTATCCAGCGTCCAGCGAAGCGCGACTGTTTGGCAACAACAGAAGCAAACATAATGACATAATTGCCGGAGGTGCGGGGCCGGGGCGCATGCGCGGCTTTGACGGCCAAGGTCGAGGCCGCGATTCCGCTGCGCGCCGCCGCGTCGGCTAGTCTTGTGTTACCTTATCGAAAATATTTCCTTAAGGGTTACATTTTAAATGCGCAATTAACGCCGCGAGTGCACCCCCAAGGCATCACAACACGACGAAAAGGTAATAATAATGCAGTAGTTCTTACTTTTTTAACTGTGATCTTTATTTCGTCAGTCGTAATACACACATAGATTGGTATCGCAATAATTCGCTTCCTTCGGATCCATGGATCAATGTTTCTATTTTCGGATATAAATGGTAATACTATGTAAGCGTCCAACACAACTTATACATTTATAATAAAAATTTTGACGTTGCTTACTTTTAATAAACACTAGGTAATATGACAAAATTGTTTGAGTCACCTTGCATCAGTCTTTGTCTAACGTCATACTTATAACAGCTAAGCTTCAATCACAAAAGCAAATAATTCGGTTGTTTTTCGATACATGCGTTGTAGTGCCTCCCATATCCAGATATTATAAGGTTACATTATGTTACTTATTATAATTTGACCCTGACGAAGCTGAATGTGATTCTGCAGTTTGTTATATTTTATAAGAATTAGCTATCGATAATTAAAAAGCGTTATATAAACGTGTGGCGGACAATACGAGTTGAAGGTACTGGAAAATTGAAACTGCAGATGTATATTATATAATAACGATATAAATCATGATTAAAGTAAAACCTACACAGATTAAAAAAGCATTAATAAAAAGAATAGATTCCATAGATTAAAATATAAAGACATTAAAATAAGGTGAGTTATAATTGATTGTAATATAAGTGAGTTTTTTGTGTGTAAATTCGAACCGGTTCCCCCAGTCCGTGATGGTAAGGCTTCTGTAACTTAATTCAAACATTGCAAAAAGATTTTAAAATCATTGGTCAAACGAATCCTTAGACTTTTGGTTGATTGTCTTATTTGTCGTGACAATTAACAGATCTTGTGTAATAGGACTCATAAGTCAAAGTTTATGCAATTAATTCAAGTACGAATAAGGTACGTATTTATAATTCAATTGAAAACTCTTAGAAGAACTTGATTCAATGTACAAAATTGTTTATCTGGATTTTTCCGTAGGTTTATTATTATGAAATGTGACATAATACTTTTCTAACGTTGTCTATGGTTTGTAAATTTTGTTTAACAAAATGTACCTACTTTAAAGTTAACTTTTACCTATGTTATATTCAAAAGTCTGTAAAAAGGGGATTTTATTTTGAAACAATAGATTGCAGAAGTTTATTCAATACATTAATTCCTTGCGGAATACAAATGGTTCATCACCGCTATATATCTATACAGATTATAGGTACCGATGTCTATGGTAATGTGTTCCGTTTGCGGATGAATGTTAATACATAGTTTGTTATTTTCAATACAGTTATAAAAAAAAATTTTTAGTCTTTAGTACCTACTATTTTTTTAACTAATAGATTATGGTTTATTTAATTTGTTTTAATTGACAGATTTTATTATTGTTAAGTATGACATGACATATATTTTTAATCTGCAATGTATCGATAACGTCAAAATCCATAGATTTTTTCTGTTATGTTACCTGATAGCCGGAAGCGGTCAGATATATGCGAAGGTTGGTACCGCGATATAATTACTCAGTAGGAACATCATGAAGCATCATTTAAATGCGTTTTAAATATAAAAATATTAGTGCAGTTCAAAAATAAACAATGTTTCGGTGTCTAAATATATATGAATTGTATTTATTTTCATTAATTTCTTAAAGAAAGCTAATAATTGAATTTGCAATGTACGAAATACATTATTAAAAAACTTACAAATATTCACATATTTTTGAAACTACCGTCTTTAGTGATTATTTCAAAAAGTAACAAAATTTTGTAAGAACAATGAAGGTTCTAATGTTAATTTAATTTGTTACAAAGAAAAACTTCAATATCATTATTCATTTTACTAAACGTGAAAAAACTAATCAGTAAAGCCAACAGAGAATGTTTAAAAAGTTCCATTAACTTTCCATTTATTTACACTTTTATTTCATAAAAATTAAGCTCTTTCAGTACTTTAATTGATTTCGCAAAAAAATATGTAAATTTTTATGAAAAAATTAATTATAAACAGCGATGTAATTAAAAATATATGGAGAAGTCTTCAACATTAATTAATACTAGCTCATTTCTTATAACATCTAAGAAGCCGAAGCACGTACATGCAGATTAACCTTTGACCGGAGTTATAATGCTTATTTCATAATATTTGCCATGTTACATCCCCAACCCCGATGTAGGTCAGGGGAGGCTGGGGCAAGGGCGTGGGCTCACTTCTATCGACCGATATCAGCCCGCCCACAGATAAAAAAACATATGAACGTACCGCTCTTAATGCGATTGGGATATAAATGTCTCCGCCATTTTGATTTTTGGTTCCATAATATTTGATTATTTTAGAACTGTTATATCGTTTTAATAATGATGAATGTGACTCGTTTTTATTTTTAATGGATGCTGTTTGATATATTTTTTTTTTAAATTTGCCATTCCTTAAATTTTGGATTCATTGATTTTGAAAACATAGTTATTTATTTATGTCAGTCTATTATTAAGTTGTCTTTGATAAACCATTTTTATTATATATGATTCTTAGATAAAGAAGTCAATTATGGGATGATAATAAAAATAACATTCTCTTTCTACTTAATGGGTACCTACTATTAATTTTTTTTATATATACCTACATATTTTTTATACACTCATTTCACGGAAGCAATAAGAGCTTAGCGATGCTAATGTATTTCTGATTTAAATACCGACCAGATTTTATTTACAGGTAAAGTTTTTTTTACCGCCATGTTTACTTCACTTAAAAATGCATTCAAAATACAATAACATTAAAAAACCGTTAGAATATCGACCAATAACGAAGCATGACTGACAGACACACCCCTCGTAAAATGTATAAAAAAAATTTGTGTAGTTTGAATTGTGATTCTGAAATAACGTCATAAAGATAAGGATAAGACCGCGAATGCTAAATTTGAAATATTTTTTTTATCTAAGTTAATAAAGATAGGTACAACGAGAAAATAATATGTTCTAATCTAGCTGTGTGCTTAGTCCAAGTGCGCATCACATTACACACGAAAGATTTCTCGTTTCTCGTCCTATAAACTACATATGTTTGTATGTGCGAAGATTTATTATTGAGATCTCAATACGTTTTTTTATTTAGTGTGACGTAGCAAACATGTGGTAATTATACTGATCGATGGACGTTTGTCATTTGTTCATGTTCTATTTTACTATAAATATATTTTTAATAGTAATAAAGTTTTTTTCTATATCAACGAATTTCGCTTTAGTCCTCCGTTTGTAATCAATGACACTGACGTTGAATCACAATGACATTTCGCGATCAATCTGAAATTAACCGGCAGCCATGAGTGTTACGTCTCTTGAGATTGTCAGAATATACGCTTTGAGCTATGATATATGCTATATGGAAAAGTGGACCTGAGTATCAAGAATAATATGAATATGTTTAAAATTGTGAGATAAAGGGTGTTGTTGAATGAAAAACATGCGCCTTGTGGACCCTAAACAATTAACGATAAGCCTGAATTAAGACTTTGTTTATATTTATAACGAGTTCAAATTATTTATTTATTAATTTTAAACAATAAACAATTATTTTATATTCTATGATTAATTTAATTTAGACGAATTTGACCAAAATTTTCTTTGTTACTTATGTTGCCATTGGAAAAAATGAATTAAGTATTAACCCGTCCTTGTATGTAGCAAGAATAATCCTTCTTTCTTTGTCATATACGACAAGAACGCTACAAAACAGAACTAGTTTAGACGAAATTCATAATTTAAGATATTATGAACAGAACAAGAGAAATTATCGATTGCTTTTTACTATTTGGAACGATAATGAAATATTGGGTAATTAGCAAAAATAATAAAGTCCATCACCAGAGGTATTTAATCAAACTTCTGTGTAAAGAATTATCTCTAGGTATTATATATAAGTAAGTTATTGTATTCAAGGTTACCCAGATATTCAAATTTCTATTTCCATTTCCCCCTTGGATTCGGTGACATAAAATAATATTATCAAAAATATAGACAGTGTTTCCAAATCTTACGTAAACCAAAAATAATTTTGTTGTTTTGCTTCCTAAATGGAACCCAAAAATAAGACCTCGATATATTCCCTGGTCTAATTTCATTAATCTTGTCCATTGTTAGCCAAAAACCTAGCTAGTCTTACTTTCAGTATGATTACGCCAACTTCACATCGTCACTACTTACGGAGCTTTACTAGTTTTTCATTAATAAATTTACGCATAATACCTACAGTATTAACGTAGGTTGATAAAACGTTCCGTGAGTTACATAACAATGGAAACTTGTATTAAGCGGACAGATGTAAAAATTATACATCGCGCCGACAAAATAATATTCACTATACAATGCTACGAATCAAATTATTATATAATATTAAATATAATTTTATGTAAAGAGCAAATATATCTGTTTCCAATAAATTCTCTCCAAACCTCATAAACGTATCCATAAAAGGTAGGTATTAATAAATTTATTCAGTCATATATCGTTATATATTTCGAAAAATCCTTCATTTCTGCTTCTTTTTCCATAAAAAAATTGGAAGATAATGAGATATTTTAATATTATTTAAAGCAGGTTTCTCTGACGTGGAGAGCGTCATCGATTTTTAACCTTTTTAATTTATTTCTATGATAGCTATAATAAATTTGTATAAAGTTACGCTTGTTTTAAATTGTTTCTCACGAAAAGCATCTTCAAATAATAATTACATTTTCATATATATATTTATTCTAATGTACGTTTATGATACTATCTAACAAGATAGTGTTCCTGGAGATTAATGCAAAAATATTACTTTAATGCCTTCATTTATCTAGCAAATGTCATAATTTATAAATCGTGACGGTGTTTTGAGATGAACAATGTTTAAACTTTATCCGTCTTGAGATGAGATGGAATTTATAAAAAATAAAATGTTTAAAAAAAAAACTTTCAAGGGACTTACAGATATGAGTTTAAAATAAATGTTGAGATAATTAAACTTAATATGGTCACGTGAAACAAACAGGTCCGACCGGTTGAGACGTAAGATTAGGTGTATTTAAATATTCATTTAATTAAGATAAATTACATTTAATAATTCTAATTACCAGATTAAGAAACTTCGCACACGAACCCTTTATGCAAATTAAATATTAGACGTAATTAATTTGTTTAAAAAATATGATTTAATTTATATTGCTGCAAATATAAGTTTAGGATCACAGGACGTGTCTTTTTCATTCAATAGGACCCTTTATCTCAATATTTTCGATCCCAATATTATCAAGAGACTAAAACTATTGCGATATATCTTGTGTACTGTCAAAATTAATGAATAAGATATTGTTTATTAATATACAAGTATTATGGTAGTGAATAAAAAATAATTTCACACTACCCACCTAAAGTCCGCTTGAAACAAATTCACTATACGTTTTATGTTACAAAATATAGAATTACAAGTCACATATGTCACTTAAACATTCCGTATAACGACATTGATTCATAGAAACGCCGTCCTTCAAAAATCTAAAACCATGTTCCGTCCGCATATGCCCATTTTTTGCTATTTGTTACAGTAGTCGAGTGCGTGATTGTTACGTAAGCTGTCTAACAACTAAATGAAAATGTCTTTTTTGTTACACCATAGGTACATTTTTTTGTCCAAATATTTGTTGAACACTGGATGCGAGAGCTAGGAGTCGTGAGAGTGAATTCATAACGAATATTTTCATTTATTATTTGTTGTACTTAAAGAAGTTTTGCTTTAATCTAGATAATTTTTATTTATATTAAGAGGCACCGGTTTGAGATATAACGATTAAAAAAGTTGAAAGAGTTGTAATCGTCATAACATGTTTAAGTTCAATATAGGCTGTTAAGAAAAAAGTATTTAGATGTTTTTTTATAGATAATCACCTGATCTACAATTTCTGTCTGAGCTAATTTTATGATAAAACTTACCGTTTTGCTGAAAATCGCGAAAAACCCGTTTTTGTAGCTTTTGACCACGAAAAAATTTTTTTGCACGTGACGGATCGATGAGGACTTTCACGTTTCCTTTATAAGAGTGTATTGAACAATCCTACCAAAATTCAACCTAGTCGGAATTTTTGTAACCTTGAATGTTTAAAATTTACCGGACTATATTATATATTATAGACCTAACTAATACATAAGGGGTAAAGTTGAATACTTAACAAACATTCATAACAGCCGCCGTTAGAGTAATCAATTTATCAGTCAAAAGTAAGCAAATGGCCAACTTATTTGTTAACTTCGAGAGAATTATTTCCGGAAATAATAAATACTCGCAACTCTGTGCTTTAAAAAAACAATTTAGTAAACCTTTCCCTTTATAGAATGTACTCGGACGACACAACTTCTTTTCTTATACGTGAATTGCATGCAAATTCCACTAGATGGCGCTATTCATAAAAATTACAAACAAGTCTCAAAAACATGTATGTATGTTTATAAAAGCGTATGTAATTCAGAGCAGGAATCTAGTTATAGGTCCAAAATATTAATTAACATTTCTATTTTATCAAGTACAAAATAACACAAATTTTATCAAGTACAAAAATTGATCGCTGCATCACTGCACTATTTGATTGTAATTCTGAAAAACTTCGCTCGTAAATTTATCAAGCAGACAGAATAGAACAATTTTGCTTTGACGTATTGATTTTTATTCAAAGTATAAATAGAAGTGAACATAATAAGTCAGTGCTTAATTTAGAAACAGTGGAATATTTTAAATGCCAGCGAGCATCCGATGGTTTTAATCTTTATACCATTCTGATATTTCCATCACTCCAGCGAAAGACCGACGTGGCTGCGTGGAACTAAAATTGCACATTTAAAATAGATAAAAAAGACTTGTCAAGAACATGCCAGCAAATTTATTTCTTGTCACACGTTTATATCTTGAGTTTGAAATAAATCTTTAATGAGAAATCTTCTTGTGCCTCAGAATTTTGAACGAATTCACAGAGTTATATTTAATAATGTCAGAATGTTTGATGCATTTTAATTAAAAATTCAACGTCGTTGTACACACACCTTAGTTTTTACTTTTAATATGTGAAACGCACTGAACTGCACATAAATTGGAATAAAATTGTTACGTTCGACATATTATGTCAAAGTGCTAGATTTGACATTTGAGAAGATATCAAGGAGGATATCTCTGTGGAGGTTTTAGTAGATTACAATATCATTTTCATTTGGACCATAATTTACTAGTTAGCCATACCTTATGTTCTTTTATCATCACTACAGCTTCCTGAATACACAATGCGAACGAAACGTTGCATTATTCTTCATATCATTTAAGATTTTAAATTTCATTATTTACATACCATTTGTATAATAGTTTTCATTGCCGTTAGTTAATAAATATTTTATGACTGATATATACATGACGCTAATAAATGAATGGGAACGAGCGCCATCATTTGTCATCCGATTCATATGTTTTATGTTATTGACAACATCAGTTTTATTATTCACTATATAAGAAGTAAATGCCGGTTGTATGTTCCTGTGTACTGTGTATGAGGCTATATCAGGCTTGATAACCAGGTGTCGTAATATTAAATACATCTAGCGTCGTGCTCAGCTGGCTAGGGCGCGCGCCGATCGATTTCCCGCCTCAAGGACAAGGTCGCTGATGTTAAATTGTTGCCTATATTCTAGTTTCTCATCTGAAATCCTACAGATCATTACTCGGATGTCACTGACGATTGCTTCGTAGTATAATTAGTTTAAGGATATTGAAAGTTACAATCGGATAGCCTTTTGTTACCGGATAACGTCTTGAAGCTACTTTTTTAATAGTTTATATACAAAGGTTAACCTTTTAAACTGTACTATCTTGTATTTTATGACATAACTGATGTATGACATATATCATCGTGTGTTGTATAGAATTTTCCATTGTTTATTGATTCAATTGTTTTAATTGATAGATTATAGTTAGCTGTTTTATGATCACCGTTTGATATTATTCAAAAGATATTTGATGATGAATTTTAACTATATTTTGCCTGTATACGTACGTTGTAAACGTAACATTCTTAATATATACATAGAAACTCCTTGTTACATAGAAATCGGATCAATTCTGTTAGTTTACGTAAGTATCTATACATTAGTGCACTCTTTATAGCTCAGCGGCCATTGTTTATTACACAGAAACACGTCCATATTTAGATGCCTAGAAATATATAAGTATTTAATAATGTCATAAGGTTACATAAAGTTAATAAAACTATGAGGACTGAATATTCTACTTCTCTCGAGTCATAGAAGAATTATTAAGGAAATAGAGGACGAATAGTTAGTTACATGACGAAAACGTCCGACAAAATTAACAGATTATATATATATATATATATATATATATATATATATGTGTGTGTGTGTGTGTGTGTAATCCTCTATTAAAAGCAGTAAAGAGAAATTATAATAATTTGTGGCATTTCGTCGTACTTCCTAATTAACTACGCGAAACTTTTTTTGTTACGTATAAAAATTCTCCGACCGTTGAGATTCGTTACGAAAAATAATCTGAAGTTAAGGTAGTTGTTATAATTATTGTCGTTACATCATCTTGAGGGTAGGTTAGTATATTCGCAAACACAGAATTCTCACCTTTAAAAATTATATAAATATATTCCGTCTTATCTTAACTCAACCTAACTATTGATGAGAAATATGTCATACAGATATGTAAATAGACGTGATTTAAATTAAATATAAGCAAACCCGAGCGACGCTGACATGACATTCAAAGGTGAACCGTCAAGTGTTCCAACTAAATAATAAATCATTACAGCATATCAATTTGGTACACGTATATGAAAACAAATAAACTTAAAAATAGCCAGTGCATGTAATTTGTCATCGTACAGTTGTTTCTATTTGAATTTTTCCGTCTTTTATTTGATAATAACAAACTGATAATAAAAATGGACAGTCAATTATTGTAACTCAAGTGGGACCTAGCTCGATGTTGGCTAGGAATGCTAAATGAATGTTAGCGCATGCGCGTTTAACATCGATCTCTCGCTGCCCCCTCAACCCAACTCCTACCGCGTAGGAAGTACCACCTAAATAACTTATTTTGTAACTCAATGCCGACATCCGGGTGGTACAAGTCAGGGAGGGATCTATATGTTTAATATATTATTATTATAAATTAAATATGTACTTGCATACTATTTCAATATGCAATTCTTTTCCTGCTTTGAGATTTTTTTTACTGTTCGAAAGTCATTAAATCTTATTATTTAGAGTTGGTCTGATATTTATTGTTGAATTGATCTTACATAAGAGGTTCGAATATATCGTTCGAAATGACAGTAAGCGTCAGGTATTTAAAAACTTCTTATTTAATTTGATGATGTTCTTGGAAATACATTCCACTTCGTCTAAAATGATACAAAGCATCCCGCCCGCTGTATCTTAATCGTGTTACGCTCGCCTGTATTAGATTTCACGTATTAATTATCCACGAGGCTGGCACTTTTAAAATGGCAGAAGGGTTGGTGGCGGTGGATATCTAGGCGGAAGGCTGTCGGTGGGGTCGGGAGGGGCGGTGCAGCTGCCGGTGCATCATCCCGCGGACGGAGCCCCTCGCCCACGCCTCTCCCCCCCGAGCCGCGCCAGCCCATTGCCAAGTTCAATGCCAAGGTCATGCGCGAGCGAGTGCGACTGCGCGCCGCAATGCAGGAGCGGTCGGCGTCGCGGCCCGCCGTCAGTATACCGCCGACTATGCCGCATATAGCATCGCCAATGTACTAATTTTACAAACGTTCAACTTAAATTACATCCAAACTGGAGTCTCCATAGTATTCTGGTGTTTGCAGGTGCGATGCGGTGTGCTAATGGAAAGGAGCGTGTCGGAATTCATCGAGTGAACATGTGCGTCCCCGCTCGACGGGAGCCGGTTCCAGTTATGCAATAACTTTCAAAAATGCCGGTAAGCATAACCTATATTACTTTCATTTGATTGTAAGATGCAATTTGTTCGCCAATAGCCCGTTATATTTCTACAGTAATACATATTTTTATATGTAGGTAGAATGAAAATAAAAAATCGTTATGCTTATTTCGTAAAAATTTCAATTCTTGCATGCAGCATAACGTGTCTAAACTGCAAAAATTTATTAAAACATCAAGAGCGTCAATTTACGCGTCACGGTGGCCATATTTGTTTTATACATAAAGACATAATGTTAAATAGTGAATATTTTGCGTTAATGGCGGTATGCTTGTGAATTGCCTTATCTATCTGATACTGTTGGCCGTTAGACAAAATGTTGATTGTCTATTAATGAATGAGATTATTATAACCATTCATAATATTCATAGAAATGAATTACAATATGAAAACAAAAAAGAAACAACCAAGAAATCTTAGTTTTGCTAAGATTAAGCAATACGGACAGAACTATTTTAGGTTCGCTTTCAAAATGGCTGCCAAAATTTGAACATCCCATCAAGAAAGGGTTTAAATACTGATATACTGTATCCTGTTGTGTATGTGGCAAAAAATGTCGAATACAAGTTCAAGGCGATCGGGTGATCCCAACTCGCTAGCTTCGGTACTGCTTAAAAAATATGCTACTAATAAATTATATTACTATATCGTCCTTCTGTATGAATATTTTAGTCGAATTATTGTTCTAATGTTAAATAAAGTTAGTCTGTGGTAAATACTTTTTATTTTCTGAAGATATTAAAGGTAGTAATTGTATCTACATTATATTTTTGATTAATAGATATGCTTTTTGGTACTTTTTATTTCTTAAATTTTTCGTATGAAGAACAAAAAAATAAGTTTTGTTTCGGTATTTCATAAATCAAGATCCATATAGGAAGTTTATTTTTTTTGTGTTAATCAAGCAGTTTCCGATTACAATTTTACCCTACTTTCAATATTTATGATTTGTTAAAATTTTGTTGTAGACATTTTTTTTTTTTAGATTTTTTGAAACTACCCCACAAATGTTCCATAATTATTACAATTGAGTATCAAGA
Source organism: Danaus plexippus (assembly GCF_018135715.1). Taxonomy (NCBI): domain Eukaryota; kingdom Metazoa; phylum Arthropoda; class Insecta; order Lepidoptera; family Nymphalidae; genus Danaus; species Danaus plexippus. Next base: position 1,731,514 of record NW_026869853.1, read on the forward strand.
TTTTGAAATTCAAATAGATTAGAATATTATTTGTTATAGGAAACTTTACCATTAGAGGACCTCCTACGTCACTTTGCCTTGAACCCGTGCCCACGGAACCTGAATATCAATAACACGGCGAAATTACTATTGTCGCCACGAACGTTCACGTCAGTACACTAAGATATTTTATTACGATTTTCAGAGACTTAATATTTTATTATAAATAATAGATTTATTTGAATTGTAATACTTTATTACGTCTTTATCGTATACATATACCTACTAATATCCCAGCTGTATATCAAGAAATCGAAACACAAGAAATCATTTTTTATTACACAATCTATAAATGAATCGACAACATTAAAATAGTTTTGGTTCTCAGGAGCTCCCCGATTTAACATTCCGTCTTTTGTTTATTCTTATCGTATGCAACCTTCACGGATATAATGAAACAATTTTGCATTAGTGTGGCTGTATAGGTTCGTGCAGCGTGATATCAATAATATCAGCTGACGGCCGCGTCATATTGACATATCGTCACCAACATGGCGGCCATGATGGTAGACTGTTTATATACAATATATTAGTCATAATATGCTAGTTAGAAACATAGTGGTTTAAATATCTTAAAGCGCTATTTTTACTGCAATTGCGTGAATACAGAACTAAATGCAGATGGATCTAGAATTTCCCCTGCGTCAACATAAAAGTTTACGTGTAATACACTTTTGTAACGAATTGAAAACAGGTTTCAAATTATTGTACAAGATTTTCGTTTGTTAAGTTTGACATAAACAATGTTTTTTAATTAAATTGTGTTATCAATATATCTAACATATATTCAAAATAATTTTCCTTATATTAACTAATTACTAAACTAAAAATGTATAGATTTAAATCCTAAAATCCTTAAGGAAGATATACGTAGGTATATAAAAAAAAAATTGTACTTATAGGTGGATATAAGATATAAAATTTTTCATAGATTGAGAGAAAGGAATAAAAGTACATATTGTAATTTTTTTTTCGGGATTATATAAAACCTGACTTTATTATAAATTATTATATAATATATATGATGGCCACACACGATTTGACACATCACTTCAAATAGTCTATGCCTCTTCATCCTTCCGTCAATCCAGGATGTCACGGAGTGCATATTGTTAACAAAATCATTGCATCATCCACTTATAAAACTAGTAAAAATATCAAAAGATTTACTGTCATTTTTAACTGAAAGACACAAGCTATAAACTTAAAATTTATTTGAATAATTTTTAACCTAATTTAGAGAATGGATTGAAATTATTTTACTAAGCCATAATTTTTTTTTGTCAGATAATTTTTTTTCTACCAAGAACTTATATATGTACTTAAAATTAAAAAGTAAAAGTCCAAATAATATTATTACGCAAATCAATTTGTCGAAATACAAATATGTATAATAACTTTTCGATCTGTTTAATTATTGACAGCTCGTTGGTTAAAATAATCGTACCTAAAACTATAAACTAACTTCTTAACCTGAACTTAATTATTCAAACCGAGATATTGCGCGTTCAATTAATATCGTTAAAAATATCCCTAACAAATTTTTACAAGGACTTCTACGTCTAACACGTGCGTATATATAAGTATATACATACATCTAAGAAAGAATTCTATAAATTTAAAAAACCTGGGCAAAGTAATTTAATAAATAGATTGAAATTATCAATCCTTGGGAGTCGTTATTTTATGTGGTCTTTATAAGATTTTTTTTTTTTTTGAGAATAATGGTTCGAAAGGTTATTTAGGAGAAATGCTATAAGACAAGTTTCTCGTTCATACTTCCACTCATTCGCTCTTATCAGACTGTCATTATAAGATATTTAACTGCTTAGAACATCTTATTGGTTTTTATTAAATAAGAAAATTACATGTAGAGATAAATAACCTTAAATATAAGTAGTAAAATGCACAGTTTTATGTATTACACCAACATTGTTTGCACACTCACACATACAGTTTGCTGTTGTGTTAGCGTGTATTATATTTTGTGCATTTACATGCTTGCGACGCACACAAACATGGACCCTTTTAACTTTGCACGTGTCGTGTCGTTACGTAGATCAGCACGAGAGTTGGCAACATTTGATGTCACAATGTAACTCTCATAAATATTATTCAGACACGATTTAATTAAAATCTTAATTAAATTAGATATATAAATGTAGATTATTAGAATATAATCGTGCCGTGGGCTGAGTAAAATTTTCCGTGGTGTGTTTGTTGTGTGGAATTACTTATTTCAATCCTAGTCGTGCACGGTAATATTGCATAAAAATATATAAATGTCATAAACGTTTCTCGTCCTATCCAAAAATAAAATTCCTGTAAACCTCTGTGCAGCCATCCTAGCTATATTTGTGTGTGTGCTATGTGCATGTGTTTGTGAGTGCAAGTTGCACATGCGCGTTAATGGGAGGGGCGAGACCTTGAACGCGCCTAGCAACAGCTCTGCCAGCGCTTATTTATAACGTCTGCGATCTCTGGCAAATTTTAAAACGTTTATGGAGTAATGGGAATTTGACCTTTTGTGCATTCTTAGTCCCTTTGTGAATTAAGATGGATCGCACGTTCATCGCATCGTGCTGGTTATATTTTTGTATTAAATAGGTTTGTTGACTGTTTTCTGTTTACATTGGAATTCAAGATTTTAGATATCTTGTTCTTACATTCATTATAAAGTCCTTTATTCATATATAATTAATGCTAGTAATATGTATTTACATTTTTGATAATTGTAATAATATTTTAACAAAACTTCGACAGCACTGTTGGTGTATACTGTATATATAGGTATAAATAATTGAGAATATCTTGATTCTCTATATAATTATATTTTATTTATATGTACATAAATAATAAATATAAATTATTGCTTATAATTAATCATATAATATTGACAAAATTCCTCTATCCAGAGATAAATTAACTATTGATTAATGAATTTTAAAAAAGTATTATTTGTTTTCTAGTGTATGAATGTTTGTTTGTCCTTTGCTTTCTAGAAAGGAAGTTTTTTAATGCGAGCATACTATCTATAACGCGTCCATTAAAAGTGATTATAATATATATAGTTTTAATAATAGTTTATAAACCTTATGGTATGGAATTAAATGTTACATTTTGAGACGTTATTAGTAGAGATGAAACGAATGATGGTTTGACGGGATAATTAATATTCGGCAAGAATATTGAATTCAGCTGCGAAGTCGTTGCGGCGGATATTCGCTTTTTTTTCGGAAATTTTCTTAAAGAGATTGGTTTTTTCTTAAAGACATCTCGCATTAATCGCAATGACGACCTATATATTGGGTGGCCAGTTAGTTTAAATAAGACCCCGCAATTGTAAAGGTCTGCTAGAATTTATCTTTCAGCGCCTGGCAGTAGCGTTTACAGCGAAAGGCTGTTTTCAGACGTGGGTCTGGTATGCAAAGCCAAGCGGTGTCGTCTGCTACCAACAAATTCGAGAATTTGGTATACATTCACAACAATTTGGCACTTGAAAATTTTGAGTATTGAATAAAAATAAGTTGTCCATAAACTTATTAGGGTATAATTTGTATTACGTAAAACAATGAGCTTTTTTTTCTATATTGAAAAAAAGGCCGTATATCTGTTTCATCTCTATTATGTACAAAATAAAGATTGTTGTCGGTAATAAGTATTAAATTAATTTTGTTCTAGAACCAGCTCGTTAGACTCGGTCGGATTTATAGACGAAACCTTTTAATCAAATTAAAAATAACGTTTGATACAATTCCTCCTTAGTCCCTACGGAATAAATTAAAATATAAAAAAAATATTTATGTAATTGAATTAAAAAAAAAAATAATACCGAAATAGTTTAATCACCATTAAGGTTGTGATTCTTCAAAAACAAATTTTAAGGAAATCAATCAATCATATATGTATTCATATAAATTCCTTGAATAAGAAAAGTCTTATTTCAATAAAATATACAACCGAAAGCTTTGAGCTCGTAATAAATAAATACAAACCAGTATTCCTTGCAAAGATGAAAGATTTCGTTAAAAAACGTGAACACAATCAATAAAATTTATAAGTGTTCATTCAAGTTTACTTCTCAGTATCCTGGGCTTTCCACCTGAACGCGTTTAAATTTTAAAGTTACTTATCCCTAAAAATTGCTGCCATTCATAGCGGAATACGCTCGTAGATTTTAGTGCTTGTTTCGGACACGGTATGTTATATCTTAATGTGTTTCTAGCGAAGCAATATAAGCTGTAATATTCAAAAGAAATTGTGGAATAAAAAATTCATAGACACGCCGCGGATGCGGCATCGGCAGATAGGTGAAGTAGCAAAGCGACTGGCTAGTGTTCAAGAGGTCGCGAGGTCGACTCCTGCTCGTGTTGTTGAATTTTTTACTATACATCATCTGCATATTTTTTACGTACATTGCTTTAATATCAAATATATAATTACAGTAATTATATTAATTCATCTGTATATAAATAATAATACATATATCCATTTATACTCCTAGGCGAGTTTGTCATCTCAAAATTAATAAATATTGAGATTTCATAAAATATTACGTATTTGAACAGGAAAATTTTAAATCATTTTTAGTTAGATATAATGTTTCGTAAAAGTATAAGTCTGAAGTGACCTCTTTTAATTATGTAAAACAGCTAACATCGTCTACTGTTCCGTGCGTATGATAAAATTACTCTATCTAATTTCACTTTGGTCAAATAATGTCCGTTTATATCATATTCAGTAAGAGAATCTAAGGTTATAAATAAACACGTAATATATTTATCTTTCCACTTGGTCATAGGTTTGTGCTCAGTTCGGCTGCCCTTTGACATTACCGCCTACGTTCAAGCCTTGCGCATGCGTGCATCCTATTTCCTTCCTACCTATCCCCCTCCCTACCTCCCATCTCTACCCCCTTCTCCTCCACCCTCATCCCATTCGCGTGGGCTGATGACGTAAAGCACACAACTCCCACGTCTTTTCATATACAGTTATCCTTAAAATCATAACACAAATCAGCCTTCACAATATTGGAGTCTCAGGAAGTTGGCGGAAATTCACAATATTACATATTTGCTTGTCTTGAATTCTCCTATAAGGTGGAATAAACAAAGATGTTTTTAGACTGAAGTACATACTTGGTTAGCTTTGACGATGAAATAAAATAAATGTCGAGTTTGTCATTTGTTTCGGATATTTTCACAAAATGATACAGTTCTGGATCAAGTAATAAGTACTTGTCACGGTATGAGACATAAATTTAATTTACATTCACGTATATATGTATTTTATTTTGGTTAAACATTATTTTGTTTATTTCAAATAAATTGAAATAGTTCAAATATCAATATATCTAATTGTAACGTAAATTAATGTAAGCCACTGCATTTAATATTAAAATAACTGATAGGGATAAAATTCTATCTTAAAAGAGACATTTAAGAATGTTTTTTTATTTTATTGAATATTAGACTTGATAATAATCTTAGTTTTTATATCGATAAAAACTTCCGTCTCGAATATAATTTGACATTTGTCGATAATTCAAGTAGCAATCTCTAGTCACATACACAGATTTAAACGTAATGCCAAGGTTTTATTTCTATGAAGTTTATAAAAAAGTATTTTTAACGGTAAATTTTAACAGATAAGATTACTACATATATGGTGTATTATTTCTTCATAATCAACAAATTGCTGTATGACTAAAATGATGGTTTTTATTTTGTTCTCTATTGGCTAAAAGCCATGGCAACCATTAGAGCAATATTGTGCAATATATTGTTCACACATGTCTGTGTGTGTCAGCGTCACCGCGTGACTCACCACCATAAAAACCATGGAAAACATAGATTTTATTACGTCGATTAACAAACGTTATTATCATTATAATATCCGCTTATATTTTATTTATTTTTTTTCAATATTAACAATATTTTTAACCGGCTTTGAACGCTACTTTATTCTTAAGGTGTAATATTGGATATATTTTCAAATTGTTTCGCCATCATTAGCATATATGATTATTAATAATGTAGTGTCAAAAATTTTATATTAATGTAAAACAAAATGGCGGGATTTTCATTCAACAGACTAACGAAACGCGATTTTAGATGGAATTAAAAAAAAACTTTTGACAAACGCCACATATGGATAAAATTATATTTTTTTAGTTATTTTACTGTTACTTTGAGTTTATACTTTATTTGTTTGTCTTATTTTTATCCCAAGTAAAATGTTACTTGATGACTGATGACTAATGGGTTAATCGTAGTTAAAAATCTGAAGTATTGTATTTTTTTTCAGACGATCAAATTACGAAACAATTATTTTCCTTTTTTAAGTTTACGTATGAAAAACTTCAGTTATGGCAAACACATACGCGTAGGAAATGTTTTTGTGTCCCAAGGTATCCTAAATTTACTTAATATTTTTATGTTTATGTCACAATATATTATGTATATTTTACTCAGTTCAACTTTTTAGTTATTTTTCATATTTTATTTATATGTATGTACAAATAAATCATAAAGAAATAAAACAAAACAAAGAAAACGTAATGGACCTTTCTATCATTCAGAATAATAAGTTATCCTTAGTCTTCTGTAGTTCTATGAGTATGACAGATTCTTCTGTAAGTATAATTCTAGGTATTAGAGTCATGTTTTTAAAGAACTTAATATTATGTACAATAACAGGCCTTTTATTTGTTTTATGTTAATATATTTTGTAATATAAATTATAAGCATTATTAGCATAAATAATATAGTGTAGAAACTCGTGAAGACTACAATGACGTCACACATCCGGCGGAGAACTGGTGACGTACCTGTGTTTATAATCTGTTGGCCTTTATGCCTGTCACTGTAATTAAAATGAGTTTTGAGGATTACTTATCTTTAATTAATAAGATCTCTTCAGATAAGTTTGTTTTTGAATATATAAAATCAATATAAACTCTGAAATTATATATAAGTATATATTTTTTTAACTTATTGCTTGACTGTTTGTTTATAGATATTAATCAAAAGTTATTATAAAAAATAATCGTATTTCGAAGATAAATATAATATTTCAAATTTTTAATGACAACCCTCCCAAGGGTGAGAGATTTAAGATAAGAGTAAACGGATTATTTTAACGTAATAAAAAGTAAACTTTCACAGTTAAATAAAAAGAACGTTTATCATAGTAGTTGTTTAATATTTTTATGTACAAAAATCAATAACTAGCCAGCGAAATGACGTCTCGTTAATGATAAAATCGAATGTCAAGATGAACGTCAGTAACTAAATTAAATAAATAGTTCTGTGTATAGAAAAAAAAATTAAATAAACGTCTTCATTACATTCGACAAACTCCATCATGTTTTCTCCACACAGTACTCAAGATTATAATTCGTCCAACAAATAAAAACGTTGACATTGGCAGAATATTCCACGATTCCAGTGCGAATAAAGCCATAGCATAAAAAAAAAAACAATTCTGTAAGTAGAAACTGTCCATAGCGTGCTAGAGTTAGGGTTAAGTTTGTTTTAAAGGTCAAAGTTATTGCTATAGCCCGTGTCGCGTACCTACATTTGCCATCATCTCCTCACATGTACCCTTAGTATGAGTTTTCGGTGTAATCTCACACCATCAGTTATAACGTTTTTATTCGAGGATGAAACCTCTACCTTCCATAGATGGTATCACCGTAACATATAAAATATTTCTATCGAATAATATTGTGCTAAATAAGTTGAAATTGTTGTATTAATTTAAAAAGTAATAGCCCAGGTTGATACTCTTTAGTCGAATCTAATTAATAGTATTTTTCTTCCAATAAGAGTATCTCTTACATGCATCTTATTGGTTCAGAAAGATTAAAATACTCATAAAACATACCTATACAATACACATTAATTTCTTCATTCCGGTTTCATGTACACTAAGTAATTTATTTGAAGGTATCCTAATGACATTACGTATCAACACACGATGTATATTATACAAAATAAAGTGCCTTAATACTGAATTGTTTTTGATATAAAATTTATATTATGGGTTTAAGATGTATTTGAATCAAATATGTAATTTTAGGAAAACAAAAAATCTGAATACCGCCATCTATTGATTGCAATACGAAACTTAACCGAGCTCATGTTTAAAATAACAACTCCATAATGGCACAGGTGGCTCTTGCGGCGTTCCCGGAATAGTTCTATTAAGTATTCCCACAGATGACACTGCTGATAATGTTTTATTCGCAATATATTGTATTGTCAAGGATAAGTTCGAACATTTTAAAATGACGCTAATTTAAATTTGGTCTAAAAACAGGTATAGCAATATTTAGCATTTAAAAACCATTTACTAATTAAAATGCGTGAGGTTAGTACGACTTACAAATTTCGTTGAAATTGTGGTTTCAAATATACTTCCTTGCTCATATAACCGAGTTTTAATTGAGTAAATTTTTGCATTATTTAGATTATGTGCAATGTTTCATCGCTTTCGTGAATAGTTTATTGTCATACTGTACATTTTGTAAGATTCAGACCACAGTAAAATACGAAGGACAAGTCTTCCTAACAGCTGCAGTAGTTTTTCAACAACCTATTTTAATATTATTAAGTTTTGTAAAATTTTGTAAAGTATTGATTAAATAACATTAAACATTTGATTGTAATAAAATAAGTGTAGGGAAAAAGTGCCACTAACGAAATTGTTTTGTAAAAGATTATATCCCTCTTCATTGGTACTTATTTTGTTTTAATATTTTTCATTATGTACATTAGTTTAATCAGAGAAATTTGAAAGTGGTTAAATTCATATAATCCTTTTCAAATAATACAAGAATAATATCTAATTGTAAGTACGAGATAAAAATTATGAAGCGGAGAGAGAAAATTCGAAGTTTTACGAAGATTTGAAGCAATTGCTACTTCAGCAAATCAGGATTTGATCATTGTGTGAAGAACCCGGGCTATCGAACGACCGGGTGCCACGCTGTGCTCCCTCGGGATATCTGGTGAGTGAACACAGCTGGTGGTATCTCAGTTGTTCCCTAGTTCTCCCTGTCTCCTATGATACTAGAAGATTTGAAGAAGATATGAACCAAATACGAAAAAAAAAAGACAAATTTAAATGGTTTTGTTCCAATGAAAGTGTCTTGATTGAAACCATAGATTAATTTATGTGTAAATAAACATTTTAATACGTAAAATAAATATTCTATTCCATATTGCGTGTGTTGTCTGTCTGTGTGAAAGTATAAACTACACCAGTTTTGTACGTGATGTATCCAAATATATATTAATTGGAAGCTCTGTCAAAATTTGTTTAATTCTCATTTGAATTTCACACATTTATTGCATATTATATGAGAGAAAGTCATGACGTGTGTTACGTTGCTTCTGGCGTTCGGCGAGATGAGTGTCAATGATACGTCTATAGCGTCCCCGGTGTGAGTGCATCTTGAGATTAAGAATACACAAAAGAAATAAAAGTTTTAATCTATAAATGTTGATAATAAATCGTTTTATTTTTAAGCAATATCTAAATTTGTGAAATGTCAAATAATTTATAGGCATAATGGACGACTTAAAAGTTTTTTTTTTTTTTTTATAATTTTTCACATTTTTTTTATAACAATTTAAATCGGCATTTGAATGATTTGTAATGTGCCTAAATTTTAATTCGTGAGCTTTGAAATTGTATGTTTGTCTAATCCACTCCAACTCTGCATGTTATGCGAAAATTTTATTTTATAAAAAGTATGTATTATGTTATGGCATGAAAAATGTATTCGTTTTGTGTTTGCTTATTTGGAATTGGTATTTGAATGAGATTATAATTGATATCAGAATAAAATAAACATATATATATTTTTTTTTTTTTATAAAAGAACTTAATTGTCAAAAAACAATTGTGAAAGTTATTTCTTAATAAACTGTTGGAAAGTTTCTAATGTCTAATTATTATTCGTCACTCTAAGTGCCCTTTAATCGTATGTATCTTTTACTGCTCCAACGATTTGCATATAAACCAGATAAAGACGTGCTTTTGTCAGTATGAATTCCGAGCAATAGCTTTCTCTGTACGCCGGTGGTGCTTGGTAGGAAATTAAGGCCGTAGTACTGTTTAGACCTTTGGATCTAAGTGGACGAGTCTATAAAAAAATATTGCTTTATCTGGATGTACAGAAAGATAGAGCCTGAAGTAGTTCTGTGCTACGTTTATACAATGGCATTAAGTATGTTTTTCTACGTCAATATTTCATTTAAATGAGATGTATGAAGGAATGTCTGAAAAGAAAAAACTCGAGGCTTATATACATCATTAATTTATATCTCTTTGGTACAACAGCTAGGTCTTAGCAAAGGTTTTTGAAGATTGTATATTCAACGTAGCACTTTAGCTAAATGCAGCAACTTAAGTTTTTTTTTTTTTAATTATGGCAATAGCACAGTCGAATTGAAAGCAAGAATGTTAGAGCTTGGACGAAATAGATTAATTTGCTGAAAGATTTTAATTTATCTTCAATATACTTTGAATGATTTCTGATAATATGTTTAACTGGAATAAATACGCTTTGCTGTAATGGTGTGAATCCAGGCTAAAGTTGACCGATAAAAGTAATAAAATCTATACATATAACTTTATACTGCAAGTTGAAGATGTCAGAATACTTACGGATTACAGAGTTGTTGCAATGTAATGACATTTCAAAAACTTATATTGGTAGTTAAAAATGATAAAACTTTAAAATACGTATGTATTTAATATTCTACAGTTGTCCTAGTTTGTCTCAAATGTTCGAGATTCTGATTGTAGTCATTATAAGAAATCTTAACATTTAACAGAGACGTCAATCAGTTATGATCATGTCACATATTAATGAAGATGAGTAAAGTGTAAAACTTATATGTTCGTTATTTTGGCTTTGTATTTCCTAATGAAATCTTAATTTTCCAATACAATGTTAATATGAAAACGTATTTATGCCGTTCCGATTATTGTTCAACGAAGCACAGACGACAACCAATGATATATACATTCCTAGATAGGCATAGACATGTCGCTCTCAGTATAGGTCTATAATCTATTTGTTTAAGTCATTGTTGAATCTATTGTCAGAATCATATTTATTTGCTACATAGTTCATTATGTATTGTACATCATTACTAAACAGACTCTAGTACCGGCTTATCAAACGCTTCTGTTGATAGCAATGACCAATAAAAAAAATTTTTGAAACAAAACTTTAGTTTTAAGAATTTATTAATGAATTCATCGCTCATTATAATTGAAAATAAAATACATTTAGCATTGCTATTTAAGGGAAATTCGTGATTTGTGTACTCGGGGGACACTTCCTGAGATTTCGTGATTTTCATCTCAATAAAATGATTGGGTTAATGAAATATGATTAGACATAGATAAGCACATATATCATTCTGTTATAAACTAAATATATAATACTAACAAATATTACAAAATTCTCATGCACAATAATAATATTGAGAACCAAATGAAGCTAAAACAACTTTACCAAACGACTTCCGAGGATTATGTTCTCAATTTTTCCCTTTCAATTTGTAATATAAATGTATACGCGAGCTTATGATTTTATTTATGTATACCTAAATTCATTTTTAACAAATACGCAATGACATACTCACTTTACGAAATAATATATATCTTTGAATATAACATTAACAACGATTTCGGGCAGAAAATACTTATCTTTTCCGCCTCCTTTTACTGAAATAGTTTTTTCCTCCATGTACGACATTTGAAAGAAAAGAACTAAAAAGAAAATTATGTACTTAGTTATATTTATTTGCTGTCCAAACAAATTAATATGATATAAAATGGATTGACCGCTCTGAAAGTCTTAAGAAAAAATATCCCGCAAATTAATCTCAATTATCTCATGTTAAAACACAATGATAGAGTTGTATAATATATTTTTATCAGTCGAACTAAACGCATTGTGACTAGATGTTTCATCGTCCTTGCAATTAATTTCCATAACTATGCAGCCTTATTAACGACTCGCTACATATATGGCTATAGTACAGCGTTTCACGAGCACTCTGAATCTAGTACTATCGGTCTAATAGATTCTTTTAATAATTTTTTAAATTATTTATAATTAATGCAAGTGTTTTAATTCATTTTTGTTTGAATATCAATATCAGTTTTCTCTTCCCAAAAACCACAGAGTTCATATCACTGAATTACCAGTTTAAGTTAACATTTAAAGCCATTGTGAGAATCATTGAGTCGTTTTTGTTATAACACCTAAAAGTAGTATAGAGAAGTCGATGAAATCACATATGACATTGCATCATTGCATTCGTTACAGTTTGTCGTCAACCAAGGTAAGAGGTACATTACCTGAACGTTGTTCCTTTTTGTAATTACTTATCATCACTCCGTACCTTTCAACACGTCGAACTTATGCTATATTATGTTTTGGCGCCTTTGTGTCTAAATAACTTTGGCCGGGGACTCGCAAGTGCAGCCAATAAACACTGCCAACCGTCTCTGGCACATCCCTAGCTGCTATAATGACAAGGGCAGCACGATAATTAGAAATAGTTTCTATAAATTGCAACGAAAAAAATAATTTTGAAATATAACAAATTATTAATAATTATCTGTACGATATTAACAGAAACTTTTACACATTTGTTGATCTCAATAAAACATTTTTCGTAGTAGAGTTTGTCACTGGCTGTATAGTCGTTTTCTGTTTCAGTAAATATCTGTTGGGCTAAACTCAAAATCGTCGAAATGTAGAACCTATTACGAAAACATCCTTTGTCTTAAGAAAAAAATATTTTTTACGCTTAAGTAAGTCTATTAACATGTTAGACTAACGAAATATTGAAATGAAAATTTTGTTACTAGCGCCCAGTCACTTTTAGTATCTTAATTTTACTCATCATTTTACAGAATTAACGATAATCCGCTTTGTGTATTTTTTAAACACCTTTCTCATTACTTAAGATACATAGACTGAGTATTTTTATACAAAGAGACCTTTCTAAAAATAAAAAGGAAACAAAGTTTCGGTGTTACAGAAGTAAATTTCCGTAATCGTTCTTGAAAGCTTCCAAGGAAAGGTCTGAAGTTCAAGGTCATCCGGGACCTCGAAGCAACAGCTGGATCGATAGAGGCTGCCCATCTCCATAGCGACCTGCAGCCATGACCTGGGGAGTGGTGGTGGGGGGAGGAGGGGAGGTCGGCAAGGCGAAGCGGAGGTTGCATCGAGCGTCCGGGCTGCACATAGCAGTTATTTCGGTGCAAGCCACAGTCGCTCGTCGCAGCTTCGATAGCGCGCGCGGTTTGCCAATGCAATAATTACTTACGTGCACTCAGCCTTCTAATTATATTCATAAAACGTGATTTTGTTGTTGTTTGTATATATATATATTATATTATATTATAGGGCAGTTTGTTTGTCGTATACGCCACCTGTTGCGCGGTGAAACTTATTGGAAAACTTTTTTCTCGGTACGGACGAGACTACTTTCACCGTTCACATACTTCGTCTACGGTGTAGTTACATTCCAACATCCAACCAGTCGTACATTGCCTAAGGCTATCGAAATGTAACGTTGTAATTGGAGACTAGACCTAGTGTTGTCCATTTATGTTGTTGTTGTGTCAGAAAAGGTATGGTATTTGCATTTGTTGACGAAAATTTAAACTCAAATTACATTTTCTATTATAGAATGGCAGCGGAACTGAATTCATTGTAAATAACAGTGTCGATACCTCCGCCCCCCGCGCCTCGCCCTTCTGATAACAACCTTTCAACAATTATCTGAATAATTGTAATAGGTCTAACGTGATTTTCAACATTATGAATACTAAAACCATTCTTGTAGCGTATGGACTGTTAAGGTTAGACAATATCGGTGCAATAATTTGTTGGTATAATTTAAGATGTTATGAAATGTAAAGAGGTATGCATTTGGCGTTTGGCCAGGGATGCAGCTCCGAAGGTCGACAGTGGGTGCGGGAAGGGGGGGAAGGGTAGGGGTGGCGGGTTGGGGGGGAGGTATGAAGGGAAGTGCAATAATTTCGGAGTGAAACGCGCAGGTGCACCCGGACCTGAGGTTCCTTGTAACGTACGCAAATCAGTTTTACACCCACCCTCCTCTCATCGATCGAGCAGATCAGACTCAGATTCAGTCCGTATATTACAACGATCTGTTCACGCCGATATCAAACACATTGCCCCAGCGTATGTTTTCGATAACTAGTTTTAATTGTGACATAGTTTTTGAGACAAATTCTTTTTGATATAAAACTTATATGGATATCCGATCGTATGTTAGACCAGGCCAATTGTTTTCGTGAAGGTCACTGCGGTCGTGCAACTTTCATCTCCCGCTAACTGGTATGATCGTCTTATTGCGATACTTACATACGTTAAGGCGTACGAAACTTTCGCTGGCGGGACCATTGACCGTGGCCTGACTTTCTAAATCGTTTCGTAACGCTGTGATCGCCCTGCCCATTGTAATTCACGACACGCGATGTCATTAACAGCAGTTTTTTTTTGACATTTCGCGAGAATCCGTAGAAAGTTTGATTTCAAGTTTGCAATGTCGCATTTTGTTTTTGATCTCCAACAGTGTCTTGTTTCAAGACAGTCTTCAAACAAAACTCAAACTAAAACTGGCGAGTTAAGTAGCAAGATTTTATGTATCTTTGCTGGGACTAAATCACTTGTACCATTCCATATAAAGCTCAGAGTTTTATGCTAATTTATTTGACTGTGGCACTGGTTCGTAAACAACTAAGTTGTTTTCTTAGCTGTATTTAAATAATATCTGTTACATCTCCTTTTAATGTAATGGCTCATTTTTATATTCCTTGTGTAATAGTCTGTAAAATGTATCTGGTATCGACAACCCTGACCGTATGTCCTAGGTCATCTAATGTCCTTGGGCTGCATGCCAGCCCTGACTGCAGGAAGTCGCCCTATTTACAATAGATCAATACAAGTTCGATAATTAACTTGCTTCCGTTTATTCCCGTTTTCTTTAGAATTCTCTAGAAATATACCTTTTATTTTGAATCAATGAATAGAAAAGATAACATTTTAAAAGCATATAATTGAAAGCATTTAATAAATACACTGAATAACAGAAACGAGATATTAATTGAGGCAAATATTAAGTAATAATTCGTAAATATAATGATACTAGAATAGACTTCTATATAAATATTTATCAATAAAGAATTCAATTTATGAACCTATTTTCGGAAAATCACTTATATTTTAATTTGAATAATAGGTAGTCCGTAGAATATAGTCTTCGGCACAAACAATAACGTGACTTTTCGCGTAGTTACTCGAAAACTAAAAATACAAATAGGACTGCAACGAATTAAAGTGAAAAACATTTTCGTCACAAAATTGTCAAAAGTAATTTAAAACGCCTATATGTTGAGAAATGAATATATAAAACATCAAAATAACAATATCATAATCAATTTTAATGCGCAGCACGTGTTATTATTACATTATATATATATGACTTACACGTGCTGTTTGTCTGAATTTCATTATCGGGTGCCAACCTTAATGACCCCGGTTTCAAAGGAATATTATAAGGATAGGAAATTATATTAGACTGAGATGTTGGTTGTTTTCGAAGATTTCACTTTCGAACGCTCTAAAATCTAGGGCTGGCTATTAAAATACATCACGAATTGTAGACGAGTCGTCCCGCTATAAAATACATTAGAACGACGCTGATCACCTTAAATTTTAAAACAACGTATTTAAAACTATGCTTTGTAGTATAATTTTAAACGATCGATTCTCATTTTGTTTGAGGACATTTGTTTGTAATGCCGTTATATAGTCTATAGACATGAGTCGTTCAAGTGATCGACGATTCGCCTGAGATACGTGACTCAACCGGCCTTCGGAGTAACACGCGTTAACCCGTCAAACACTAAAGTTTTATTTTATTGGTCCACAACAAGCCGGCTAGATCGGAAAGCTATTACACTCGGCGGATAAGAAATTATTATTTATAATGTTTATAACAAAATTATAAGTAGCTTTCATTCTATACGAAAGATCCTAAATATATATATGTAGTTTTCTGCAATGTCCCTACTTATCACTCTGGGTTTGCCGTCGAAGTGGGACATCTATTTGTGGCGATCGAGGCCCGTGCGACATTATTGTAACCGAGAAAACAAAATAAGCTGGCCTTAAATACTATTAACGCGAGCTATTAAAAGGCGACATGTTATTTTATATACATTTTATAATCAATGAAATTAAGTTTGTACTTATATGAGGATAATTAAAATATCATCCAAAAGGCAGAGTGTGGGCTGACCCAAATGAATTTGCATCTGGTAACTCGCGCGCTGATCGCTCGCGTGCCCCGCGTTCATACAAATAACAGAAATATTCCGTGCATACACAATCGTAAAACTCTCTACGATTCACACAAGAATATGTTGATGAAAGCGTGTTCGCACGCAGGCGAAAGTGATAGCGGTTGATGCATGGAACACGGCCGGGGATGGTGGGGTTGGCAGCAACAGGTGTATCGGCGATGGCTGTGTGTTGCGTCAACTGCCACAGTATCAGCGTATTTCAACTGCACCGACCGCTTTGCGAAATCGTCTGTTATGCAAGCCGCGCCGCTGCCAACTCGCGGCCGATCGCACACCGCAGTCGCCGGAAGGAAAAGTGGAACGCCAGGCAGTGGTACGAACGCTCGCGTCGGCTCTACACGCGCGGACTACCGTGAAGTGTCTCAGTGTAGTGTCAGTGTCGCTTCGAGAGACTTTGGAATTGTGTTGCGCAAGTGTCCGCCTACAGCGGGATTATTTTAAACTAGATAATTGCGGCGGACTGACGTTCAACCCCTGTATATTTTAACAGCGACACGTGCAAAGATCGCTGTCTATGTCACGTGCCATCTATGCATATCTCATTGTCATTTCACGCTTATTGCATGCATGGAAAACGCCGTACGGGACGGATATATAAACATTTCTATATTATTTTACTCTATTCCCACCATGGTTTCGCTATTCGCTAGAGTCTCAATCGGAATGTTAACAACGCTGACATTTAATAAAGTAAATTATATAGAATAAGTGCACACGAACGTAATTCTATAACGACAATGTTATTTTACAATCGTGTGAACTGGGCCTGTCTTGAAACTGTCAATGAAATATTTATATACTTAGATACCTACTTCAAGACCTTTATAATAGGACATCAGTATTCTATTTAATAATTTTCATTACTTCTAACAACTAATATAAATGAAAATGGCAAAATTATAAATATTATTAACCAAGTTTCATATAGAATTATCATATAAACGTGTCGTAACCAGTCGGGGATGTGACGTTGAGAGGGAAAGCGTCCATTAGAGCGTGGCTTCCTCGTCGCGCGATCCACCGGTAAAAGTAACATCGCCCCTATAACTCACAATCAAACCACTGAATGACATTCTAACCGGTAAATGTATGCGGCCCATGTGCTCAAGGACGTATTAATAGCGTAGAATGGCCAATCAACTGACATAATTTATCATGTACCTACCCACTAGTCCCATACTCAATTGCACAACGCAGCTTATCTAGCTGACGAGAGCCAACAATTATTTGCCCCACTTTCTCAGCTTTGTACGATTGCATCGCAACACTTTCGAATAATTGTTTTATTGTGACATAATAAAAATACGGCAGCTTACAGAATTTGTTACACTGTAATCAATATGTTATAAATATTTAGCGAGCTATTTATTCCATTATTCGCAACGTCTGTGCAGAATAACATGCATATGACGTCATCATGCACCGAGTTCAGTGTAGGCGGCCCCGGTCGCTAATAAACTAATGACAACAGATCCGTCACGGACCTTACAGACCTGACGATGGATGATATTCGTAATAACACTGTTGCAAATGTCAATTTAATACAGGAATCCGCCATTAGTACCCAAGGGAAATACCCGGTGACGTCAGACGGTATAATTCCATGAGTTTCAAGTAACAATGCCGTGACTCCATGTTGGTGTCCCCTGGATGTGGATGTCGCCTCGTATTGGATTGCTATTCATCCTTTGCCTAACTCGGCGGATGGAGGGCTATGTCAGTCTCGATGCCGCAAGGCCGGCATGACCTACTTGCGATCACCTTTGTTTCTCGTGCCAAGCGAAACTGGACTCTATCTATCACGATAATTACAAACAATTGTCTTTAATATTCCACAGTACATAATGTAGGTAACTAAAATCGTTTCTACCATTATCAAAGCTCTTTATTATATTATAACACAGCCGTAGCATGGTATAGCGTCACAGTTCACACTTTTTTGGTAATTTTGTTAACGAGATTCTATTGTGTTGCAACATATTATTCTTAAGTGTATGCATTCGCAGATAACTATTGCTGTAAAGGAACACACGTGTACGTGTATGCGAAGTGTGAACTGTGTTAGGATTCTTTGTAATATATCTATCTCATTTTATCTCATTCACTCGTACGTTTCATTAATGTTACACCCATTCAATGCATTTCATAATATAATTTTCAAAGCAACAGTTTTAGTATAAAAAATATTAACATATTTTATTTAACGATCATCATACCGCGAATAGATATTAATTATATCCTACTTGGAATACAATATTCAAGTAAATATCATTTGTTCGCGCTCAGGAATACATTATTTACATTATAGCTAACGGCTTCATAAAAAATAATATAGTTTTTTTAACATACATATCAAGTGAAACTTCCCATACAGCTTTATACGACACCAGATTTCGTTACAACATTAACCTTTTGTATAATTCAAACGTACACTTTCACCGGCTTTCATATTTACACGCGGAAATCGAAAGGCGAATTATTATACGCTTATAAAAAAAAATATGTAAATAAACATTAACATAAATGTATGTACAACACCATACATTATTACAAATCAACACCTAATACGAAGGTATACATTGAATACGGAATGAATGGTGTCAATCAGTTAACATAGGTCGCAAATAAAATATTAATTAGACTGAACGATTATAAATACAATCGGATACATGGACCGGTACGTGATTTTTATAACGGCTGTATATTAATTTTTTACACAACACTAACAAGGCATGTCACAAAGCTTCAACTAACATCACAGTGATCGATGACTTGCGGTAACTAGATAGCAAAGACATTCCGTGTGCATCCGATGTAGTGACGTAACGAACTATCGATATCGACGTTTTGATTACACCTCGGGGTCCGTGCCAGGAGTGCGTTTGCAAAGCACGCTACAAGTTTGCGTTGATGCAAAGTTGACACTGTAAATGCACTATCTGGTACGACACCCCGTGGCGTGTTGCTCCACATCCTGCCGTTCGGAATATCAACTTTCAGTTTATATATGAACTTTAAAGTGCTTATTACAGTTTTATTTCGAACTTTCTCTCGTTGTTTTCTTTTTTTTTTATTTATTTTTGTATGTGTTCTCGGCTTAATATAAGATGAATATTTTATACTATCATATTATCTTATATTCTGCCTTATTTTAATTGAATGAATGCTTTTTAAATATTTTTATTATGTTACTGTTTATTTAGTGATTTATTTGTACTTCTTATGTATTGTTTTTTTTTTAATAATTATTTGTTTTAGTTCTGTCCTATATGTTAAGAAAAATACTTTTATTATTATTTTATACTTACAATGTTTATTTTAGTTATGCCTATTACACTTATTATCTAGTTTTTGTATTATTATTTTTTTCTAATTTTTCTTAGTATTGCAAGTATAATTCAACATGAAATGATATTCTTGACGATAGGAGTATGTAGTGATTTATGAAATAACTGTCAAAAAAGAAAAAACGTTTTATATTTGACAAACGCAAGCCGAGCTCGAACGATTTTGTTTTTGTGAGACGCAGTAAAATTTTATATTTACTTAAGATAATAATAATATAAAAAAAAACCTACAAAACACAAAATCTTAACAAAAGTATATATGAATCACTGCTCTACAAACGATACCAATTTGACAGCTGACATCTGCGAGCAAACATTTATAGCAAAATATCGGATGAGTTAAAATTAGCAGCTCTCTGTAGTAACTGAGTCCACACAGCACTATTCCTGGACGACCTTGAAACACCACTAAGCAGTTTTAACGAGCTAGTCTGAATCTATGCAAGGATGACATTGATCATGCAATTTTATGTCGTCATCATAGTATGACACTGCATTAAGATTTTGTACTAGTCGTTTCTACGTACAGTAACGTAAAAAGTTCTCTAATGTTTTAAAACTTAAAAATATTAGCAATCGATAAAAAGGAACTCGTTCTCTCAGACACTAAGTCCTAATAATTACATAGGAGTCGCACCGTGGGAAAACCCAAGACAGCTAAATACCTAAGCGTCAAACCGATGTGTTAACATTAAGGCTGAATCAAATACAAGATTCTACGAGCTGTATCTATTAATAAACCAATGGAATATAAAAAAGTTATAAGTGAATTATATATAACAAATAAATGACTATAATATATAAAATATAATGAACAGCATTAAGTCGAGTATAGCTTGTTTACCGATGCGGGGGAAGCCTTACGGCCTTGCTTTGTAATCCCATTAAATTGTACCCGCCATGTTAATCGCAAAAGGGTGCGCCACTTATATGAATCGATGTTCATCCATTTCAATTTGTTCTTAATTTAATTTTTATGTTGTTTTAAATAAAACTTCTTTATTTTTTTGTTTGTTGTTTTATTTTATAATGTTTATTATTTCCCTAACATAATTTTCTTGAGTCGTTCGAGAACATTCTATAAAATGTCACATGTATTGCGTGATGCAACATATGTATCAGAATAATATTAATGATATATATTCCTAACCATTTATTTATCTAGATGTTTACTTAAGTTTCTGAGAACCGCTCTGTATTGATGTATTTCTCAAAGAAAATAACGTATTGTGGTTTCTATAATTTTATAAGCGAAAACCTATTTAAAAATATATTTCGACACAGTTTCTAAAGGAATCTATTAACGTTATAAACAATTTAAATATACACGCATAGTGGAAACAATATAAAAGAAATAAATTAAATTATAAAAAAATAAGAATTTATTATTTCATAAGCATACAAAAGTATACAGATTCATATACATTTTTATTTATATGAACTATAATAAATAGGTGCACTAATGCCATCCAAGATAAAAAAACCAACTACCAAATTAAGTATATCAATAAAAAAAATTAAATATGTCATTAAAATAATGAAATAAAACGAGAAAAATATATTTCTATACCTAAAACAATAGTATATAAATACCCTTACAAAATTCTAGCATCGTTTCACAACATGGGGAATTTACAGATTACTCATTAATAGGTACTCGCACATGACTATATCAACGTAGGTTTGTGAATGAAAAACTTGAAACGCTGCGTATATAGTGTGACTGCTAACTCGTGCTAAGGATAGGGTCACTGAAAGATAATATATGACTATTGACTAGATGTTATCTGTTAGAATTATGGGTAATTAAAACAGTATTGGCAGTGAAATAGCGTATTCCGAACTCATCAGCTCAGTCTGCCTTCATAACCAAGAAAACAGCTTCTCTATCCATTTTAACTATAAAGTTTGCGTTGATGAATTACAAGTTGTCATCTTGCAACGAAGTAAAGTCAAAAGTACTTCATTTTTGTTTAAATAAGGGAAAACTAAGCTGCGATTGCTTTGATTATAACACGTTTTTATAAAACAATTGATAGTTTTAATTCTGTTTGAAACAAATTCATGTAA
Organism: Danaus plexippus; assembly: GCF_018135715.1. Lineage (NCBI taxonomy): Eukaryota > Metazoa > Arthropoda > Insecta > Lepidoptera > Nymphalidae > Danaus > Danaus plexippus. The sequence continues at coordinate 1,753,401 of NW_026869853.1, forward strand.
TAATGCACTCGATCGCAGATAGCCAGGATTTGCAGCAGTGGGTTCGGTTCCCAAAAATTAACTCTCATTACATATTCAAAACGGATAGTTGTTAATAAAAGTTGTACAGCTAATAAAATATGTCATATAAATTATAACTTGTATTGTATAAGTATGTCTGTATTATAAAACGCCTTTTGAGTTATTCGTTTCCATTGAAACTTAATGCCGGATGCACAACGCCGTGCATCAATTCGAAATTTTTCAAATAAAATGTCCAATACATAAAAAAAAAATTGCTCTCCAAGGAGGTAATTCAACTTTTCATATTAATTAATGTCATAATTTTAAACTTATAAAATTTTTTTTATTTGCTTTTGTTACTTGAACTAAGGTAATAACTTATGCCAACGTTACGTACATTATTGTCTTCCAGGTATTATTATTAAACGTAAATAATAATTAAATTCTGCTGCGTCTATAAAGAATATACATACATTTTTCTGTTTCCGAACATTTGAAAATTAATTATTAAAATATATATTTTCTATATTACATCTCCTCGGTCATGGATTAAGATGATAATTCGATCTCTAACAAACATCCGATCCAAAAGCATCCAAACCGAAGTTTGAGTTCTTTAAAAGCGTACCACAGTTTTAATTGTTATCTCAAAGATACTTATATAAATTATTTTATATTTATGATTGTAAATATAAGGTATATATATATTGTAAAATCGATGCCCATTGCAACAATAGATCATTACCTACCTAACCCTAAGTGGAGGTCAAAAATTTTTGATAATTGACTATTGACAAAGCTTAATTTTAGTAAAATACTAAGATGATACATCATCATGTCACTTCACTATTGATTTCATTCATAACATGTTCTGTAGACATGTTCGTCATATAAACTACTGGAATTTAGCAAACAATGACTTAACTAGCCCAATATTACGAAAGAAAAAATAATTAAAATTTATCTCAAACGCGAAATTTCTTTCACCAAAACGGAGGCCAACGACAACTTTCACTGATGTCATTTGGTCTCTCTGTATAGAGTACATTTATCATTTGAGTATAACAATCATTCTGGATACAATACAACTTCACACCCGTGATAAATCTTTCATATAAATGTTAGTTTTTTATAATGGACATCTTTTAAATAGCTCTTTACAATCATTCACCCACAGAGAATAGACGAATTAATCGTTATAAACAAGAAAATTTACAATGACATTACATTAGCCAATAGATAGGTTTGTAATCCGAAACTAATATATTAATATGCACCTATCTTTATCTTTTCATACTTACTTTACCTTAAATATAAACTAGATTCGTAATTCAAAATTATATGACAAGCTCTTAAATAATCATCATGGCAAGACGACATTTAATACCAAGCTAGATATTTACGCATGAGCTTAAAAAAAATATGCTATCAGTATAATTTATTGTCTATTATTGATATAACATTTTAAATATTGAGATTCATCTGATTGTTTGTATTGCACATAATTGATCTAGTGGCCTAGACTGCTTGACATTAGATAAGTAATGTCCTGTGCTCGATACACTAATAGTTTCACGTTATAGTGTAATCAGTTAAACGACTGTAATATTATATTATAATTGATACTTATGATGTTCAAAAAAATAGCACAATATTGTTAGTCCATTTTAAATATCTTTATCAATGTGAATTTCGATTTACTATAATGCCGATAGTCCTGAGGAAATATATTTGATTGAATATAAGGCTATTTATCCTAAATCATTCGAAATATCAACAGGATACTGAGATTTATATCTTGATTATTAATTTTCAAATTGATTGTTTGAAATAGGATTTTATACTGAAATAGTTTAAAAACTTTTTTGATATGATTAAATTATTTGGGTATTTAATTATATTGTCTTAATGATTAGTCTTGAAGATATAATTTTTTGATAGTCGGATACATTTTATTTAACTGGTAATAAAATCTGTTCAATAAGAATTCGTAATGTGTTCGAACCTCTGACCTCTTAGTTGTTCCGATGACGGCAAAACAATTGATTCAATGTTAGCAGTTAATTACAGTTCTTTCATATATTAAAAATATATAGAGCACAGACGAAAATAAATTATACAGATAACACAATTAAAAAAGTTTTTTTTTTTTTACATAATATACAATCTATTAATTTGACAGATATATATATATATATAAACCACTCGAAAGATGAAATTATAATAAAATAAATAATAATTTTCAGCCTTGAAATGAAGTTAAATTAAACGAACGTAATTAAAACTTTTGATTTCGATTCGTTGCCTCCAATACAACGAACTCTTCAAACATAATTATCTTGAAATCAGTTATGTCAGAGGAAACGGTTGTTTAAAACGAAATAATATCAAGGATGGTTATCATGCGATGCGTGACTTGAATAGAAAATCAAACAGAATGCCTTAAATAATACTTTGTTTACAGGCGAGTAAGTTAGGAAGCGAATGCCAAGTAATCAGTAACACTTTCAAATGCCACAGTGAAATATTGAACGTAAGCGGAGACTTTCATATTGATTTAGATTAATTGGTGAAATTTTAACAATTAAATATCATTTTATTTAATTGATTAAGATGTAAGTTGCTGCAATTATATACAAGACGAATGTTGTGGGACATTCTACAATCGGACACGGTCTAAATTAGCAAAGCGTGTGTTGGAAAACCTAATAAAACGGCGGATGATTTAATGGCATTAGAATAATTATAACGGCTATAGTAATATGGAATAGAGTTTTGTCTGCATAATATTATTATATTGTGTATTAGATGTGTCTTCTGCAGTATGATGTCATCGCGTCAGGACATAGTCATGACCAATATTACCTCAGACTGAGCTAATACTCCTAGGTTCGCTGGGAATGTATAAATCAATTACCTTTTCAAATATTAATCATTTTCAAAATAGATTAAAATTCATATAGATGAAGACACGAACAATTTCGAATCATATACATGTGGTCTCTGGCAAATCGCGTTTAACTAAGCTATTTTGCTAGGACTCATTTGTGATATGAGTAGGACTCATTTGTGATATGAGCATTTTATTATGTCTATTAATTTTTCATTCTATATTATCTGTGTATATTTTAATTGACGGATATTAAATCATCATATTCTCTTGAACAAAGACGGTTAAAGTTCAGTTTTATTAAAACTTTCATATTGTCCGTGTTAAGTTTACACAGCGAAATTACTAAGGATTTTGATTTTATTAAAGGGCATAACCGTAACAAAGCAGGCCATATGATATTATTAAAATTTTTAAATTGATGAAATTCAGGACAAAATTAATTTAATATCTTATAATGTTCTCTCACCGTTGTAAAGTTTACTACAAAATCAAATTTAATCGATGTTATCTCATTTTTTCGATCATTTATCGTTGTTAGAATGCGTTTAGATTTTTCTTTTTAAATAGATTATATCACTAGCGACAGTGGATGCTGTTGATTGTTGAATAGAAAAATAATTTAATTTACACACATCTGTACACGTGTAAGATACCCACTGACTAATATAACGAATTTATATTAGATGAATTAAAAATACGAGTTAAATAGTATTTATACATAATAGAAACAAACATTTGCGACAAAAATGTTAGAGGCAATTGAGTTTTATTGCTATATATAAAAAAATATATATTTAATTCTGTAAAACATGTTTTTATATCCTCTGTGAGGTATATTTGCGTTGTACATAAAATAATAATTTACTGTTTTCTGAATGATTAAACAAAAATTTTACATAAACGTACAAACGCAGTAAGCATCCGCCATTTTGTTTTACGTAAAACTTTACTGTTATGTCTTCATCTAAAAACCTCAGATTATTAATTGGTATTATAGTTTAAAAAAAAAATATTTCTATTTTTCAGGTTCCAACATTGCAGTTTGTTCCGAGATTTGAATTGAGAACAATGAAACCATAATTATTGAGAAAAAATTACAAATCTATTAAGAGAGAAGATGTATCATCACTAATATTTTGAAGAAAAATCGTTTGAAGTTTGCAGAATGCAGATATTCAAAAAAATTATTTACCGTACGCTTCCAAGAAACAAAATACAGACAATAATGTGACTGGAATGTTTATATAAAAAAAAAAAACATGTAAATGATGATATAGAAGCTAATCGTCGCCGGATATTGGAAATCCGGTAGCTTTCCAGAGCCGATAACCGGATGTTGTACGTGAATAGATCAATCATTCGTTCCAAAAATTTCAATCACCTAAATGAACAAAATGCAGACAAATAAAGAACTCTAATATTCTACTTTTCAGATCTGCGCATGCATTTATAAAGAAAAGAAAGAAATTTCAAAAGGGATCTTCTTTAAACTCAATATAATCGTACAGATTACAAATATTATTTCAGAAAACAAAGCAATATAAAATTCAGTCTTCATACTTATATTATAAATGCGAAAGGTGACTGTCTCGTTACCTTGTCACAGCCAATCGTTCAAATCCAATAGAATGAAATTTGCTAAGTAAATAAATAACAAATCGGAGAAGGGCATTTTTATATAAAAATGCTTGTAAAAGATTGAGACTTTATATTCAGTAAATACCGATCATTTTTGCTTTATTGTATATGCTTAGTTCAGGTATGGTATTTCAAGTTTCTGCTGTTAATTGTGAAAATATTTAGAGCTATTTTCGTTTTTCAAGGACACCACGCCGTTTTTATTTTAATATACATTAATATAATCTTAAACGAAAGAATAACAGACAGGCAACAATCTGAGTGGACTTATTTACCGCAGCAAGCGCTGTGCACACACGTTATATCCTTATTTAAACAAATTAAAACGGAGTTATTTGTTGCAAAGTTATCTTGTATAGTAAGTTTATTAACTGACTACTAAAAAGTAAAAGATTTTCAAATCAAGTAGGTTTTATTTGTATGTTTATTACGCGATACTTCCGACAAGTGTTGTGGGCGTGGATTCTTTCATACCTAAGTTTTTGAAGAAGGCTTAAAAAAACTTTACGTCAATAAAGAGCTACTAACAGAAGATCGTTAGAGGAAAGTAACAAGTTTTTTGGTACTTATATGTTATGTTTAATATTTATGACATAATGTGGACTCCACCATCACGGCCTTTTGCTCTCATGTATGCAATCAAAAATCTGTATAGATATAGTTTGGGAGTAATGAATTTTATTACAGGCAAAATCAGTCTTATTGTTTGTTTAACAATTTTTTTGTGTACAAAGCAGAATAGACTTTCATCTAGAAGAATTTATTGGTGAAAGAAGAATAAGGAAGCATGGGTTGACCGCACTGGCAGTGTGGTTAGCTGGTTGTGTAATGAAAAACCAACAGCCAGTAACGACACTGCTCCTGCGTACTTCCATTATATGCAGAAGTTGATTCAAGAAGACCAAGAAGAAATATAGCATTAATACATCAGTTTCGAGATTTAATTATCTATAGCTATGATTATAAAGCGTGTGTTTTATTTCAAGAATGGGCAAACAGAAAACGAGTCAATTAATGATAGAAAATTAACACCCCATGGCTTGACATGTAGGACTTTTTGACTCGATTCTCCAAATTTAGCCCCCAAATTTGAATTTTAGCTTTTTCTTCCATTGATAATAAACGTTCTGATCATGAATTTTTATTTGCATGTTTTGTTTAAATGCAAAATGAATAAAGAAATCGACTTCTACGTTAAAAGCATTACAATCTTCATTGCGTAAGAACATTTAAAATCATCAATCATTTCAGATCATCCAGTAAAGTTTTTGAAATTTATATTAGTTATACCTTAGATACCTACGTCGGTGAATCAATAATGAATACAAAAGAAAAAATGTCAAACACTTAATAGTCCAACTGGCATGTTGACGTAATGTGCATATCTGTCGACACAGATTAAATCTAGAAATAGATGTACATAAATAGTGTAACAGAACGTTACAAATGCAATAAATTGCAGCGTTCAGGTGCGACTGGGCCGCGAGCCAGTTGACACGTGGAAGATCGTATCAAGTCATACATCCTTATTTGTCGTTCGGGCTAATTTGAGTTGCGTTTTATATAATCTCTTTTGAATTTCGCATTTGCGTCTTTGTTATAAAAGTGTTGCAGCAAATTTTAATTCCAACCGATAAAACATTAATTGGTTCCTAAACGCAACATAATTGGTAACTGTATTTTAATATATATTTTGGTAATGTTTATTCTATTTTGTTAAGAAAAAAAATGTATGATTTTTTTTTTTTTTGCAATTTTTCATCTTAAAACGTGGCTTATATAGAATAATACAACTTACCTTTATTCCCTTAACCCAATAATGAAGGCGCCTAGGAGAACTCCGCGAAGGAAAAATTTAAGTACATTCCAAAACAAAAGTAAATGTTTTTATTGTGTTTTATTTATAGTATAGAGAAAGTAAATTAAATTTCAATAAATTAAGGCTAGGTAAAAAAAAATATACGTTGTTGTAAATTGTTTATTTTATTTCACTACATATAAGTTACAATTAAGAGATATCCCATAATATAATAACATATTGTACAAGAGCTAGTAACTAAAAATGCGATTTAATTATTTTATATATAAAAAATAGACAAATCCTACTTAGGGTGAGACCAATTTTTGTTTTAAATTGACATTTTTAAAAAGAAATACCGCCTTTTTGAAATGCACACCTAAATTCGATTTTCAAACGACTGCTTATTCATAGAGAATTATTAATATTAAAAAAGTAAAATATAGGCTAGTTCGTTTGACTAAACGCTTATTTAATATCGTATGCCAGAATATAAACATAAATTTCTATTACCATAATTTTTTATTAAGTGAATTAAAAGAACGATAATTATAAACATATGCATATTTTTTTATCTTTCAAATAAATCCATAAATTGGCACAATACACTTTTTATAACGATTTTGTGTTTTATTCCACTACCCTTACTAGTGAAGCGTTACATCATGTCATTTATGGACAAATGTCAAATATTATGTAAACTATTCTTTATATTTTTATGTGAGTAAAATTATAAAAATATTTTTATAGCAATCTTTATATGAATGAAATCGATATACCATATATATTATTAATGTAATAAAAATGGTTTCGATTATAAAATTCACTAGTGGAATATATAACATGAGTTAAGACTTCTAAGTAAGCTATATGAAAAATGTTAATCATAATTACACAGTACGAATAGGAGAAAGTTATTTTATTGTATAATCTAAAAGAAAATTTATAGTGTGTACGCTTCATTAAGCCAATTAATAGTTTCATTATATTTAATAAATCCGAGTTGTTTCAAAACACGCGAACGGAACGTAATTAAGTTGCAATTGTTAAAAATACGAATATTATTAATGTAGTAGTTTGACAAAAAAAAAAGGCTAAAGATTATATTTAAAATATCCAAAGGAATTAAGGTGAACGTCTATCAAGATTATTTTTTTTCAAGGAAACTCTATGCAAGTTAAGATATCGATAGTATGATGAAGGGAAATATCATATATTAAATAAGATAAATTTCAATATACGAGTAACTCTTATTTTTATTTAAAATTCAACATCTTACACGCATTGGACAATATACCGACATTAATATCAGGCAATCAAAGAGGTAGCAGTTTCATATTTTAACCACAAATTATTGCAAATCCTTAGGATCTCGCTGCTATTTGTCAAGCAAAACATAATACATGCTTTATTAATAAAAATAATATATAACAACTGTTTCATTAATATTTAAACATTAAGAAAATGTTGCCCAAAGTGAAAATTACAACACAAACTATACATTACACATGAGAATATAAAATATTTTTAATCTGTATTAGTATATATTTCAAGAACAAAAATTAATCATAAATCATACAATCATAAATTAAATTATTGATTATGTTATACACAATGATCTCTGTATTAGTGTCTGCTAGACAAATATCGACGAGATGAATCTTACACATTACCATAATTCAACCTCTAACACACGACACTACACCATAGCCAAATATATTATTCAAACGATATATATATCACGAACTACTCATTGGCATTATCCCAAAATGATTTCCAATTATATTTTAACACTAAACTTTATATCGTGGATATGTTCAAATCCAACCGTAAAGTCAGTAACTTATCGATATTCATATAAACGTACATCACTATTTGACATAGACGTCATTTGAATTTACGATCAAATAAGAGATGAATTAACGTCGATCAAATCAAAATGTCGATATAGTAAAAATATATATTTAAATTGAGACCCCGTTCAGATGCAGAATAATGTGTTTGTTTAAATTATAATGATTAAGTTACTCGTTATCAAACCAGTCGTTCCTAATAACTAAGGTGCATTTCCTTACATAATGTTAATCTCCCAAAGCGCAGTCGGTTCGAAACTACAAAAGTACAAACAATAAATAAACTGCAATTAAAAATACATAGAACTTACACAAACTAAACCTATTGTTACTTGTATATTGTTATAAAACGAAATTACAGGTACTTACTGCTTATGGAGAATTAAGCGTATACAGAACTAAACTACACTGAGTGCGGAAATAATGCGAAAATTGGTATATGACGGCTTCATGCTGAATATATAAATGTTACAATAATATGTTACGCCTTACATAAAGTTATTAACAAATAACAAGTGATGCAAAAATTATTTAATCGGATGACATTTCATCCTTTCGCGCCATTTTACACTGACAGATGTCATTTGGAATCTGTTAAGCGAAACTTATTAAAACACTAGTTAGCAAAAATTTTTAGAATGCATTATTATTTAACTTTGGACAAACAAATTGAATTAAAATATTATTGAAAATAGTATGATGGATGAAGACAAATAAATATTTTGAATATATGTATTTAAAGCTTTTTACACGGCATTTTTATAAAAAAAAAAAGGTCAATCCACTTACAAACCTTTGTCGAATATTGTTGAACGAGCTGAAGCGTTATAATTTTCGTACGAAAATTAATATGAAAACTATAAGTGTGTGAAAGGGTACATTGATGAACACAATTTAGTTAAATGCATTAAATGTATCCCATACATTCTGTGAATCTATGAGTGTCATCGTTTTTGATCACAAAACATGGAAACATCCGGTTTATAAGATGCAAAGTCATTCTAAGTTAATGTATTTAACGGAACAATTCCAGTTCAATCCGACGTGTTACCGTATAAATGCCGTGTAATATCAATTAATCATTCGTCCGACTCACCATCAGTCTCACGGTATATGCAAAGTATGAAGAGCTATCACATTTGATGTACGTACTTTACATACACCATATGTACTATATAAAGTTCCCCGCTGTTAAAAGGTGGATTATAATATATTTTTTTTGTATAAAAAATTTTTGGGCTCACACAATTCTGTTACGAAAAATCACGTGAATTATTTTTATAGGAACATAAAACGTCTGTACAAAAATACGTTACTTTTTTTTTTCAATTGGTTCTGTTAAAACTATCCCTAGGTATATATATGTTAGTCTACTAAAATTTATAAACTACGGCTTCACTTTGACAAATATCAAATGATCTAAGGATAAATTATGCAATAGAGTTCGCTAGTGCTACTAAATTTGTTACAGTTTTACTAAAATAACATTGTGTGTATACAAAACACAATAATATAATTGTTAATTATAATCATATTTTGTTCACGTATATAAAAAAAATTGGTGTCTGCGTGACATGCAGATTATTTGCAAAACTGTAGCAAATATGTACCAAAAAAAGACAAGTGTTATATAAAAGTTTGTTGTTTATAATTTTTATACACAATTATCGTCCTTTATAAATGATATTACAAAAATAGAAATAAATTTTATAGAATGAACGTACCGTCCCTAAGTCTAGATTAATTTGAAAACTATTTCTGGAATATTACTTCAACGCCATGTCAATATTTCGAACTATACAGTCTAAAGCAATTCAAACATTCCGACCAATCACAGGACATCAATTCAACGAATCGACCAATAGTGAATTGAGATTTTCAACCAATCAAACGACTCCGATGTCTTTAAGTCGAATTCTCAATACAGTTATGGTCTCATTCTCTAAACATTTCTTCTATGCTATACAATAAGCGAGGACCGACAAATGTTTTAAATAACATCAATTAAATAAATTTAGTTTAAATTAACCAATATTTACAACGAATTATATTTATTTAAATGCTCGCGTTTTGGTTGTCGAATATAATGAAAATAAATTTAAGTACTCGAAGAAAAAAAAAAAAATTATCGTTCGTATTAATAATAATTATAAAATTAATACTGATAAGATCACCGCTTAGTTGAAAACCTTAAAAATGCCAATGGTTTTTATAATACGTATAATTTATGCTAGGAAAAAATTAATAAAAAAAAAAAATAAAAAACAAATATCCAATCAAATTTATCGGAACCCCCTCATCGTTTCAAACTATATCCCTATTATTCGGAATCCTATCATTTCCTAACATGCACACACCAACTCAAAGCACGAAACTCTTGAGACTAACGATGTCGATTTTGTTCCTAAATGCTTACAACATAAAGATTATTTTAGCTTAGCAATAATGTTATGAAGGCGTGCTCGATGATTCCATACTGACTGCGGTGTGTATTGGTATCTGAAATATTAATATACAATATACATAAATATTTATTACATAGTAAGTAAGATAATTTATTTTATTCAAGATTTTCGCTAGTACATATAAATAAGATGGACTTTTGGAATTACTACTCAGATGATTTTACGTTTTACTAATCATTTGGATTTCTTTACAGCAGCCGCGGTCACGGGCGGACTGGATACAAGGCTCTGTCTGTATGTCTTCCTATTTGTCGTCATATATGTTTAGTACCTTTCGTCCCGTAGCCAGGGCATCTATATCAATCGGTCTGTCGTCCAACACAGCCTCCAGCGCTGCAACCAGCTCTGAACCTTCCACGAACGAAGCTCCACTCTCCGCTGAGAAATTAATATATATATATCACATAGAAAGCATTGTCTTTACACATTATATAGAAATTTGTGAAGATTAATGAACGATTTATAATTTCAGTCAAAAACTACTAAAAAGTTTTTTTCTCAAACTTCACATAAAATTGATAATTATTTGGATTCAGTATATAATGAACTGTGGAATATATATGTGCTATAAATACTAGATGTAGAGTAGTGAGACACATCCACAATAAGGCCAACGAAAAGAGATAAATTATCTAAACATACTCATATTTTTTCAATTCACCTGGAGAATTATCTTTTTTTTTTGTATGTAATATTATTGCATATCAACCTCATTAAATTGAAACATCAGAATTAATTTCGTATCCTTACAAAAAAAAAATTTATATACAATTACACACATATATATTGATTTAATTTAAAATTTAATTAAACAAGCGAAATTAATTCGTTTTAAATTCCTTTAAATAATTGAATTTTTTTTTGTTTACCTACAAATAGTACCAGACCTCTATTGAACTTGTACAAAACCAACTTGCTTTACAAAGATTTGTTATACTTGCTCGGTATTGTTAAATAATAATAAAGTCAGGAGTTTATGTATTGTATTCAGTTCTGTCATTCAGTTTTGCTAGTTCGGACAACAGATATATTATAGCTTTACTTGATACAAATATAAACCTTTAATTTCTTACTTACTAACTTGTCACCGTATAAATGTGCACACAATGACAGTTTAAAATGTTACCTTGATTGAAAAACTCAGTGAACTCTTCGTCAGGAATCTGACTTAGGACAGACGGATCCAGTATATCATCCGGCGGAACTTGACCGACCTCTGTGATGTATATAATGAAATAAGCATACAATTTTAAATACATAAATAATTATTGAAGATTTTTTTATTTTGATACAACAAAAATTATAAACAGACAGTGTAACTTGACCGAGAGGTTCAGCGAGATAAATATAACATGATAGCTTTAATTTCCATTTCATAATATAATAAGAAAAGTTATCAATATATTGTAATTAATATCTGTATGTTAAAGGATAATCTACAATACAGTAAACAAAAAATCACAGGCTATCTTTTCTTTTAGGTTTATTGTTTATTAATGTAACTATTAATTGAAATTTTACATGTGTTAAATAATATATATATATATATATATATATAAATTTATTATATATATATACATATATCTAAAATATATTCACCGAGTTCATGGGAAGCGCTAGCAGTCATGTATTCGCTCTCACTGAGCCCTCCCATAGCCGTATCCTCTGAGCTATCATATGTAGATGAATTGGAACACACATTGATTTCTGAAAATAATAAAATAAATATTCAAAATATTCAAACAGCATTTCATTTGATTTTGTATTAAATTGACTATATTGCTCATTACTACAAAATCTATGAATGTTATGAAGCAAAAATACACCGGTTTTTAAGATCAAGCTAAGGAGTTCATTTGTTTTGTATTATTTATCAAAGGAACCACTAGGTTAGATTTTTTGTTCTTACATATATTTTTTTTCAAGCCGGCTGAATTCCTAAGGAAAGTAATAGACTAATGTGAATCCGACAGAAGCCGTCAATGTCAGTAGTGTCACCTGTCATTATGACATTTCTATTTTCTATGAAACGTGATTAATGTACTAGAAATATTGATTTATATATTACAACTGCTTCACACGTGTCGGGTGTGTTAAAACTTTAGCCTTGTTAATTATCTAAAATTGATATTATTATCTAACCGGACAGCGATTGCTCTGCGGTGTTTTTAACGGGAGCCCGCCTGCGTCTTTTTGGTCGGCGTTGTGGGCGAGGCGGACGAGCCGGTCTCACAGACCAAACTCGCTTACGCACAGATTTAGGCTTGCTTTCACGACTCAGAAGCTCGTAGTTATCCTTTAACATACAATATAAGGCTCACAACACACTACACTAAACATGTTATAATGGCGATTCATTTTATATCAAAGAAATAAATCTTACATTGCTATATCGACATTATATATTTTATTCACTAATAAAGATATAATACAAACCCTTTTCCAAGCGTGTTCTGTGCATAACGGCGTCTGTTCCTGCAGCGGTAAAAGCGGTTGTTTGCAGCGCTCACCGCCAGCGAACACAGCTGCGCAAGCAGCGTAAAGCCGCTGTTCGGGCGCTAGAGTGACATGTGATAGACAATACCGACTCGACGGTAGTGGGGGTTGAGTGCACCTCTCCTCGGCGCACGTCGATGATTCAGATTTAATACTCTCACCGCCTGACCAGCCGCTTTGTCTGTATACAGAACACCTAAATTAATATAAATAATAACTACTTACTAATACTGATGTGGAGATGTTTTTATATACATTAATATTACCTAAGCCACCTGCGTTCCTGTTGGCTCAGTATATCAGAGAGACCGCGCTTAGCCAGTAAATAGTTCAAGGTTTGTGGCGGAAGACGACATGTAGAGCTCTGGCCACTCAATTGTTTCTGGAAAAAAAAAATTGAATGGACTAATTATATAACTATTGCACACATGCAAATGTGAACAATATATATACATATATATATGTGTGTGTGTGTTAGGTTAAGTTTTTGGTATTAATACACTTTGAGAAATGATTATGTGATCCACCTATAACTAGCTTCCGTCACCCTTAGATCTATTGGGATTGTGAAAATTAAGAATGATGCTATATAATACTTGGTACAAAAAATATACAAAATTAACGGTTAAGAAAACAAATCAGTTGGAAGAAAAAAATTTGTAACAACTAATCAGTGTTGTAGTATGCAGAATTTAAATATCAAGTATTATATGTCTATATTGTAATGCTTTTGACACTATCGTGTACCTTAATCATTGAAGTCAGAGCCCTGAGCTCGCTGTGATCCTTGCTTAGTTTCAGGCTCGTGGCAGCCCTGACCACGTGTCTTCTCATGGCCGCGCTGCGGAGCGCCAGACGGGCCCCGCGGGACTCCGCCGCACTCTCCTCCACACATACCGGACCCACACCAATTTCTACATATATAATTATAACTATGTTTTTCAGATTTACTTTTTGTTTTTGTTTTTTAAATATTATAGGTTAAATTAAAATTCAAACTTCATAAACAGGCATATTGAGACACTGGTGAAATTTCAAAGATATGAGGTAAACCTCAAACTAAAGAAAAACTGTAATATAGGTTTAACAAGCCTTATTATTTCCCTTGATCAGTACCTTCACTACATTTGCTATAAACATATATATAACATCTTGTATGAAGATTTATGACTGAAAATCTTTTAATGTCCAAATATATTTTGACAACGCAAACTTGTGGTAAGGGTGTAGAAAACCAGATATACTATCAGCACGAAGGTAAATTATAAAATTAAACGTGCAACCAATAATAAACCCTTTTAGTTAAAGTCTATTCGAACTCGAAATTTAAAAAAGAATTTAATAAGAATTTCACCTTCATCAACTTAAAAGTGTCTACAACAAAGACCAAGCTAAGTCCGATATGACTAATATTTTCTATTTTATATAAGTTCATTTTTTTTTTAAATATATATATATGTTGAAAATTTCCATAGCACAAAAAAAGTATAAAAAAACCTTCAACATCACAAAAAAGTCAGAAAGTCAACCTTTTTTGTTGAATTAAAAAAAAAATTACACCATATTATATTATGACTCATTTAAACATTTCACACTGAGATATTAAAATATTAAAAAAAAAATACATTCATTATACTAATTAAATAAATTAATTAATCAAATTTTGCTTCATTAAAAACAGAGATATGACTGCATCTTGTTAAAAAAATAGTAATATTTTGAATGTTGATTCTAAATATAATTATATCTATATAAAAAATCTGAGTGACGTATGTATGGTATGTATATACTAATAAATTTATTACAATTAATATCTGTCTGTTTGCGCTACTCTCTGAAACGGCTAGACCCATTTTGATGGGACATCAACTGGCAGATATCTGATGTAACTATGGGGTTTTCCAATAGGGACGCTTGAACTTTGACAGCTGATTGCGGCCATGTTGTTTGAGTGACAGCTGTCAAATGCAGTGTGTTATATTCATTCCGTCCTCCCAAACCACCATGGCAGGTTACAGTGTCGAGCAGCACGTGCAAATCATAAAATTGTTTTATGAAAATGGGTCTTCAGTTCGAGCAACGTTCCGCGCACTTTGCCCGTTTTACGGTCGCGATGATCGTCCTGCCGAGTCGACTATCCGTCGATTGGTGGACAAATTCGAGTCAACCGGGTCAGTTAACAATCAGCCGGTTCCCGTGCGTCAATGTAACGTGAGATCTGCCGAGAATATCGCCGCTGTGCGCGACAGTGTCCTCGAAAACCCGCGGCAGTCAATTCCGCGTCGCGCACAGGAACTCGGCCTTTCGCAGACGACAACTTGGCGAATTTTGCGTTGTGACTTGAGCCTGCACCCGTACAAGATCCAGCTGACCCAAGAGCTCAAGGTTAATAACCATAGACAGCGCCGTGTGTTCGCTGACTGGGCATTAGAGCAGTTGGAAGTTGACGCCGATTTTGGCAAAAAAATCATCTTCAGCGACGAGGCGCATTTTTGGATGAATGGCTATGTCAACAAGCAAAATTGCCGTATTTGGGACGAGACCAATCCACACGAGGTTCACCAAGTGGCAATGCACCCGCAGAAAGTGACTGTTTGGTGCGGATTTTGGGCCGGAGGCGTGATTGGTCCGTATTTTTTCGAAAACGATAATGGTGTGGCCGTCACCGTCAATAGTGAGCGATACCGGTCGATGATAACCAACTTCTTTTGGCCTGAAATCGAGAATATGGATCTGGACAACATGTGGTTTCAACAGGACGGCGCTACGTGCCACACAGCACACGCTACGATGGAAGTTCTGCACGAGCAATTTCTGGACATGGTCATCTCGCGCGGAGGCGACGTGAACTGGCCACCGAGATCGTGCGATTTGACCCCGCTGGACTTTTTCTTGTGGGGTTTTCTTAAGTCGCAGGTCTATGCCAACAAGCCGCAAACCACCGATGCCCTCAAAGTCAACATACGCCACGCCATCGATCAAATACAGCCCGATTTGTGCGCCAGAGTCATCGAAAATTGGACCTTTCGTGTGCGCGCCACCAACCGAAGCCGTGGCGGTCATTTGAATGATGTCATATTCCATACATAATGGGGTCGATAGACCTTCCAAATAAAAAAAAAATTTCGCAAATATCTTTCCTACATGTATTTTTTTTTGCATTTCAAAGATCAAGCGCCCTTAATGGAAAACACTATATTAGTAACTTAGGCTGCTTTTAATTTATTTTATAGAAATACCCAGTAAATTATTCCCTACTGACTTTTATATTATGTTTTTTATCCTCAAAATGTATTGTTTATCGGATATATTATAAATAAATAAATAAATTTTCAATATATAGAGGATATATGGAACTATCTAAAGAGGAAGCTGACTATGACAAGATTTTTAGCATTAGTTTTACAACTTATATTTATTTAATTACTCAAAATTGGAGAATTTTATATTCAAATATACTGTAATATAGCCTATTTATTAAATTAATCAATTCATTTATGATTTAAAGTTAAAAAAATGAATAGTTTAGCTAAATAGTAATTTATTAAAAAAAATGGATTTACTTTATAATAATTTTACATAATTTTGAAATATTTCTTTAATGCTTGTAAGACTTTAGTGTATTTATGCGAACCAAAAATAATGATTGTAACAAAGTTCATTGACACTAACAAAAACTCTTAGTATTGTGTAACTTATTCTCACCTCGGCTGTAAAATTTAAATATTAATGCCAAAATATTTACCAAATTCTGGCATATTATCATCATCACTACTGCTCGTGTCCAGTTGTCGGAAGGCATTAACTTTTTTTTCACTCAGAGGTCCACATTGGAACATTTCCTCCCCGGGCGCCTGCCATCTTGTATTTTTTAAGGCAACAGCGTTCCGTTGCAATGGTATCCGTTGCAGTGCTTCATGAATCGTAGGCCCACGACCCTTACGGGGCTTGGATGGAGTTACGGATTTGGCTGTAAAAAGCTTAGAATCAAATATGATATCTTTTTAAACAATTGAATTTTCACATAACAATTCTATACAATAATATTGATACGTAATCCTATCACAGACAGTGCATAATAGATTATAGAAATGCTATACAAGTACATGTAAAACACAGCTATATAACTATCAAGTCATTACAAGTACGATTAAGCTAATTAAATGTGTAACGACATTAAACAGTAATTTATTACCCTAATTGTTTTGAGAAATCACAAAAATGCAAGCAAAAATCTTTATACCAGTTTTGTGACTTGAAATACCTATATATAAATATAAGTTTGTATGAGAATTTAAAATAAATCCCGCTTATTGTTTTGCTTACTGTTACTTACAAAAATGGTGCATAAAACCAGCAAAACTTTTGATTCTCTCAGCAGAGTTGTCCCCAAATAAACAAATACGTAAAATAATTCACTCAAAAATTTCATTCATTTTTGTTTGTTTTTGCAGAATAATTTATAGCT
Source organism: Danaus plexippus (assembly GCF_018135715.1). Lineage (NCBI taxonomy): Eukaryota > Metazoa > Arthropoda > Insecta > Lepidoptera > Nymphalidae > Danaus > Danaus plexippus. The sequence goes on from NW_026869853.1 coordinate 1,771,015, forward strand.
CAAATTCATATATTTGTGGTCTTAAAGGATATAATTAAAATATTATATATATATATATTAGATACATACTTTTACCAGAAGTCTGCTTTTTGGCTATTGGTATCGGTGGTTTAATTGGTGTTAGTGTTGGCTCATTTTTAACTGTAGTATTCTCTGTCACACCTTGTTCTCTTTTAAATACATCTAAAAATGTTTCAGACGGAGATATTGCAGGAGCAGTCTTTTCAATATTCTTGCCGTTACTCACGACTGTCTTACTATTGTTTGCAGATAGACTTGTATTGTTAAAAACTGTAGGGCTGGAGATGGTATGTTTTACTTTGTCATGACTCTGTACAGAATTCCTCAGTTTTTGACCTTTGGGGATCGGTTTTGATTCTGTTTCATTAACGGCAATATCATCTATTATTTTAGAATAGTGACCATTTGTCACAGTGTGTTTTTTATCATTATTTACCTCACCATTAGTTAAGGAACCCAATAAATCAATTTCCTTTAATGAACTCCCCAAGAACTTTGATTTGTATTCTGAGCTCTCCGGAAAAAGGTAATTATCATCTGTATGACTTACAGTAATCTCTCCAGCAATGACATCGGAATCGTGAAAAGTGTATAATTCACTTGGATCTATTTTAAATTTGGTATGGAAGAAGCTATCACTAATATGTGATATATATGACTGTTCATCACCAGAACTATCTTGGATGAACATATTTACTTCACTACTGCAGCCCCCTGAGACACTCTCAACTGCCATCTTATATTGTGTAGCACAACTCGCATCAGATATATTTTGGGATATACCGCTGAAACTTCACAAAACAATAATGTAAATGTAATTTGACATACAAGGTAGAAGCAAGCAAAAATTACCCCACATTTTCCGAAGCACTCAAAAAAGACATGCTGCATACATTTTAACACCTAATGATATAAATTATTAATATCATGTAATAAGATTCTATCTGTTTGGTCCTTTTGTTTCATACTGAAATATCATTACTTATTTAAAGTCAGTCAGTTGTTGTTGAGGAAAATAAATGTTATTTTGTTTCTAAAGATAGGGTTTTTTAATGACAATTACAATGACATCTGTCAGAAATAGCAATTATTTATGAATTTCTTTGTAACAAAGCTATCTACGTTGCTTTAAGCTGTTACTAATTAATAATTCTTGTTGTTATATACTGTTATTGCACGGTATTTTAGTTTATGTAAACAATAATCAAAAGTGAAGAGCATGATTATAAATCATAAAGAAATCTTACATTATCAAGCAGACAACTCACAAATCATTTAAATCCTGCATAAAACCAAAAATAGACACACAAACACTAACTATACGAAAATATAATAAACAAATTCAATAAAATTTGTTCATGAATGAGAGCTCTGCAACTCAAACTTCAATTCAATAACATCAAATGATTGACAGATCATAGAAAATGGTAGAGCACAGTCTAAAATCGGTAACGTTCAAATAAAAAAGAATATTTATAACATGAATATTCTTTATTCTTGAAATAATTAGTCTTATATTATTAAAGAAATGATTAATAATGTGAATAAATCCTTATATACCAATTAAAATATCATCACAACTCATTTACAATTGGATGCATGCATTAGCATAAATCAAAAAACTTCACGAATAAAGTAATAACATCAGAGGATTTCAAACTTCATCATTAAATTTAAAATATTTTGGACTTAAAAATTTAAAATTTTATTATTTATTATTAATTTTATCACAATTCCAATATCTAATATTCAAACATCTCAGTTTTTCTCATATTTTTTTTTTATAATGAGTATATATTGTTGGGATTTGTCGGAGTCGTTATTTGATTCGTACATAAGTTAGTGAAAAGTTATAAATATTACATCTTTTTGAAAAAATAAAGAGTTTCCTCTGTGCCTTCATAATCTATTTTAAAATTACCGCCACTTTCATTTTGATTTGAGAACCCCTATGTTCGAAGCGTTGTTGTGAATCCAATATGGCGTTATCTGATGTTTTAATATTTTGAAGGTACGTCAATTTGACGATTCTATAATGTGTAATCCGGTAAATATTCTGTTTTTAGAAAGTGTACACTATGAAGACGTTCAAAATACTGTAGTTTGTGTACATAACTAAGTTTTTAAAGTGTAGTGAAAGGCTTACAGATTGTATTGTTTTGTTTGTGATTTCCTATAATTTAGCGATCCATTGTCATACAAAAAAATAATTAGTAATTCCTAATTATTCTTCAAATACAACAGTGAAATATATAAAGTTACGGTGTGTATTTCTTAAGTTTTCATTATGAAAATAATATTAGTTCAGTGGATTGCAATTACCGTAATTATATATGTAGCCTATAGTTATTATTTTCCAATTTATTTTGTACAAATAAAAAACGTATCATGTGTTGTTGCAGAAGTGAAAATCTGTTATTACAAATGGGAGATAAATAAAAAAAGAAAGCGGTGCATAGAAATAGCGCCAGAATAATTGTTAAATAATTTGAGTAAATAGTCATATTTGAGTTGACTATCATGACAGACACTAGACGAAGAGTCAAGCTTTACGCTCTGAATGCTGACCGGCAATGGGATGACCGGGGAACGGGGCATGTTTCATCATGTTTCGTAGAGAGATTAAAAGGTACATCATTATTAGTAAGGGCAGAGTCAGATGGAACTCTGTTGTTGGAAAGCAAAATACAACCTGACACAGCTTATCAGAAACAACAAGACACTTTGATAGTTTGGTCAGAAGGTGATAACTTTGACTTAGCTTTAAGTTTTCAAGAGAAAGCTGGCTGCGATGAAATTTGGGAGAAAATATGTCAGGTAAAATGTCTTTCATATATTTTAAAATATAATTTATTTCAGTTCATGCAAAAGTAAGTCAAAAATAACTATAATTTTGTAAGTAACCTTTTAGGTTTAACCTAAAACTATTCTTTAATGACTAAAAATATGTAACGTGATATTTTAGTATATAATGTAACATAACAATGCTACTACTTTTATATGCCTGGGAATTTAATGAATATTTTTGATATGTTATTATAGGTTCAAGGTAAGGACCCATCTGTTGAGATAACCCAAGACATAGTGGAAGAATCTGAAGATGAACGTTTTGATGAAATGTCCGATAGTGTGCAACCAGTTGAGCTTCCGGCATGTGAAATGGGTCGGTTGGAAGACATCAGTGAACTGGTGAACAGCTGTCTAGTTTCACCAGCAAGGAAAGATAAACTAGCAGCGGCATTGGAGAGTCAACATTACATTAAGAAACTTCTTAACTTGTTCCACATGTGTGAAGATATCGAAAACATAGAAGGGTTACATCATCTATATGAGATATTTAAAAGTATATTTCTCCTCAATAAAAACACACTTTTTGACACAATGTTTGCAGATGACACTATTTTTGATGTTGTTGGTTGCTTAGAATATGACCCTGGTTTGCCTCAACCAAAAAAACACAGGGAATATCTCAAGGAACTAGCCAAATTCCGTGAGGCTATACCTATAAAAAATAAGGATTTGTTAGCTAAAATTCACCAAACCTATAGAGTACAATACATTCAGGATATTGTTCTTCCGACACCTACAGTCTTTGAGGATAATTTGCTAAGCACATTGTCCAGTTTTATATTTTTTAATAAGGTAGAAATAGTGAAACTTATAGAGGAAGATGAGAAATTCTTGACAGATTTATTTAAGTTGCTGATGGATGTTAAGACACCCGACAGTAAGAGGAGAGACTTAGTTCTATTTTTAAAAGAGTTTTGTAATTTTTCACAAAATTTACAACCTCAAGACAAAGATGCCTTTTATAAGACATTAGTTTCATTGGGTATACTGCCAGCTCTAGAGATAACTTTAAGTATAGATGATCAGAAGACCAAGACTGCATCTATAGATATACTGACATATATTGTGGAGTTTTCACCATCAGTTGTAAGAGACTATACATTACAGCAAGCTAACAATACTGAGGAGGTAATAAATTATGGTTTTTAATTTTTTATGTATCTCAACTTAGTCCATATTTCATGAATTATTACTAATTTTCAGGAACAAATGTTACTGAATATTGTAATAGAACAAATGTTGAGGGACCAGGACCCTGAACTTGGTGGTGCGGTGCAGTTAATGGGTGTATTACGTATTCTACTCGACCCTGAAAGCATGTTGGCCTCAGTCAATAAAAGTGAGAAGGTGGACTTCCTCAATTTCTTCTACAAACACAGTATACAAACCCTTATAGGTATGTATGTGTAATTCTCATTCTGATATAAAGATTTTTTTTAAACGACATATAAATACTACATCTAATAAAAAAAAGTAATTTTATTAATAAATTACTTATCGATTGTTTGATTTTATGACTTATTTCACAAACCATAGCTTTGGCAATACTACTTAAACTTGTTGTCCTTGTTGAGCTTTACAGGTTTTTCAGAAGTGACTCTTCCAGTTGTATAACAAATCCAACATTAACTTAATTTATGTTATTCATAAAATGTATAAAAAAGCATTATAAAATTTTGTGACAATATACAATAAGTCAGTTTCAAACAATAGTATAAATGTAACAGGGTAATGACATTTCTTAATTGATTACTAATTACCTTAAAAACATTTTATTTTTATATATCTGGTATTATAACAACCATATATATTTAACTCTGATTTCTAAATCTACATATAATATAAGAATATTTATATTATTATTATTAATAATTTACAGCCCCCTTATTGCAAAATACAACTGGTGAGAAACCATCGAAGGAGGATTATCATACTGTGCAGCTTTTGGGACTTGTACTTGAACTACTTTCATTTTGTGTCGAACATCACACATACCACATAAAAACTTGTATATTAAACAAGGCAAGTTGTAGAACAATTTTTTTTTTATTTAACAATTTTGACAGTTATTATATCTAAATAGAATATACCTTTATTTATAATTACTGAAATCAGCATAATGTATTGTTTTTATGTTATTTTTTTATTTGTAGCACATGTGTAATTAAAATAATTTTATGAACCAAGTTAAACTTTTTTTTTTTAAATATAGAATATAATAGTTACAATTTTTTTTTTTTTTCGGAAGTAAAAGATTGTATTTTTTTTAAATTTATTGTAAAAATAACTATACAATAATTTTTATCTTAATTTTCAGGATCTTTTGCGGCGCATTTTGGTTCTCATGAGGTGTACACATACATTCTTAGTGCTTGGAGCTCTAAGGTTTATGAGGAAAATTATTGCTCTTAAAGATGAGTACTACAACAGATATATAATAAAAGGAAGTCTCTTTGCACCGGTTGTTGATGCTTTCCTTAGAAATAATGGCAGGTGTGTGTTGTTGAGTGCTCTATACTATAATAAATTATATGAATTACTTTATTAGTACTATTAATATAATTAATAATTTTTCAGGTACAACTTATTAGATTCTGCGATATTAGAGTTATTTGAATTCATTAAGTTAGAAGACATTAAGTCGCTGTGTTCACACGTTGTGGAAAACTATGGGAAGATCTTAGAGGATGTGGAGTATGTACAAACGTTTAAGGCTTTAAAGACGCGTTATGACCAACACCAGGACAAACTTAAGGAAAGGGATCGAGGTTAGTAATGAATTGACGACTACAACTTTACACAATAATACCGTTGTAGGGAAATAACCTAGCTAAAATTCTGATGATATGATTGATGGTTCACTATGGATCGTAAATAAAATATACATTGAAACTAATTACTTATGTCAACAAAGAACTTATTTTTTTTTCATATTCTACATTAGGTATCAAAAGCCACAAAAACGTTATTCCTCACATCCGAAATTTCACCAACAGTGCCTTTATATGATAAATTCTTTTGAGGATTGTATTGTATTAGCTATAACTTATTGTCTTAGCTCTAGCATTGATATAGTGATATATATAGGCGGTGTACACTCTGTTTGAACAACTCACATATATTTCAAGCATGCTTATAATATGACCTCTCAGCTTGTGTTTTCGATACCTATTACTTAACCAGATGAAAGTCCTTGATGTCTGATTTGTCTGTAGTTATACCTAAGAATTTGTTATAAATTTTAAAAACGCAAATTATGGGACTATAGCAAAGAGTACATACATTATAAAAGTTTTTAATAGATTTAGACCTTGGCTTAATTATTCTAAGTTGCTACTATTTTTTTTTTTGTTTTTTTTTTTTAATCGTCATATGTATCTATTATTAGAAGACAAAGAGAAATGGTGATACCGTACCCAAGTATACAAGCATGCATGGTCAAATTACATACGGAGCGTTTACAGTTGTTTATGTTAATACTACACAAACCTATATATGAACATATCATGTATAAGAAACTAGATACATTTGTTATGTAGATTGTTATACTATTATAATTTATAGTTATTATAATGTTCCCAGTGAGCGGTAGCGTGGCTGTCGCGGAGGCTGTGGTTCCGTCGCTGCTGCGGACGAGATACCGCCGCGAGGCTCGCCAGCCTGACGACGAGGAGGAGATGTGGTTCAACGACGACGACGAGCTGGAGGACGACGCGCCCCTCGACGCCGCCGCCACGCACGCGACCGCACACCACGCGCTCGACGCTATAGGTATAGGTTATACTGCTTTACTAATATTCATACAGTCAATAAAAATAAATTCATAATAAAGAATGAAAAATTCATCCAACCAGAAACCCGCAACTGAAATATTAATATATTTAAGGTTGTAAGTTGGATCTTTTCACTTGTGAATGATTATTTCTTTATATATTACGTATTTTGTATTTTAATTTAAGTATTAAAATATTATTATACGATACATTCATACTAACGTCCACTGTTGCGTCATATATAGTGTAGTAGATATATTCTCGAAACTTCACAACCTCGGTACAGTGAATAACTAAGTTCCTTAATTATCCGTTTAAAATAAAGTAAACAAAATATTTTTAATGGGATTTAAATACCGAATATCTATCATTTAAATTGTGCTAGATTACGTAATAGATTTTAATAATTATACAATTTATATCTTCAGGCAAGATAGTGGAAAAGAAAGTATGTTCGAGTACGGAGACAGTGAACGGTCCTAGCAGGGTGTTGCTCAGCACATCTCCCAAGCCTGTACACACCGACGTTCAGGTATCCACGCCCAGATTACTCAATAAGGTAAATTAGTTCATATTGTTGCTTCCATATTGCAATGATCACCGGTCTTTGTCTGTTTAAAATTACTTACAAAACATTCTAATTTGTAACTGCCATTAATTCAACTTTTCATAAAAACTATCAAACAATATTAACAAAACAATTCATTTTAAAGATACTTAATTTCAATGATTAACTGTTTTCGACGACACTATCCTGTATAATGAACTAATTGTCACACTCATTCGTTTTCAGGGCCTGGTGGATTACGATGGTGATTCAGACGAGGAGGACGAAGGCGGTACATCCGCTCATACTCCTGGCGAAGAGCGTGACGCCAAGCGGCCGCGGCTCGCGTAATGTACACGTGCGGTAATATACACGTGTTTAATATCAAGGAATATATATTATGGAGCGGAAAGCATGCTCTCCAACCAGCCCGTCTCTTAGCTGTGCGACGCCTATCCAGATATACTCTAGGAGCAGTACATGCAAAAAATTTCTGTGGTTAGCAGTGATAATTTCCACTATGTATATAGTGTACCACAATAAAATTGAGTAAATGTATCCAATGTAGGTAAACATTTCAGGATAGATTGTTTAAAGTACAAAGGTGTTTGTGGGAAAAATATAATATTGTAATGATCATCGTTGATTGAATTATATATGTATATGTAAATTAGTGTGTCACAACTACAAGACCAATCTCTATGGGAGTCTTAAAAATTTTATATATTTGCTGTGGAATTGTTACTCGTTTGTGGTGTTTGTATGAACATATTCTTAATTATTTAATTCGGATCACTTTGCACTTATATTTAATAGCATTCCTTTTTTTTTTTCAACTTCTCAGAGATATAATTTAATTGTTAAATGAAATGAAAATCATTTTGTATTATGTCTTTTTATAAATATGATTTTTAGAAGAAAATTTGGTTTTATTTAGTACATTTTCACAACGGAATCATCTAAATTCTCCTTATTATTCCCAATTGTTAAGTTTATTCCTTACCGTGTAAAATAATTCATTATAAATCTGTATACATGTTAATATTATCTATTCATATATTAAAATAAAATGATTTTTATTACATTTGTGAAACATGTATGTTTTATGTCATATCATTTGAAAATTTTATCTCTGAGAAGTGACTATTGTTTCTAGCTTTTCTAAACATATCTAGTTACACTTATATTTGGATCTTCTGCTGGAAACTTCCATTGAAGCAAAATTTTATTTTTATATTCATGACCATAATTATTTCGGTGACATTTATCAAAATGAGATCCAGATGTCTATGTCGTTAGTTATGTTATTAAAGTTATAAATAATGTCCATCTCTTCCATCACCAAAACCTATTCTCGCGATTACGTTACAAGAATATTCGCGACAAATTTGTTTTGAAAAAAAAAAAAAAAAAATTGGCACGGAGAAAACATATATTTTTTAGTACAGCTTAACTAGCTTAAGTAGAATAAGAGCTATGTGGAAATTAAGAAAACTAAACAACACCCACTAGAAAAGAAACAAGCATAATCTGTACGGAGTAACATTGAATGTCAATGTTAGTTTGTTAACGTCAGATTCAGTTGCCGTCTCGCTTTGCATCCTGATATCGGATATGTGATAAATGAATATCTAAATAGGAACAGTTTAATTTTTATTACATTAAAATATATAGTTTAATCATTTTTACTTTGTAAATAACATAGATATAATATAGTATGAAGGCGATCGATTTTGTAATTTGCCTGAGTTGTTTTGTATTAGGTATATTCAGTGTGTGATTGCCCTAATCATAGCTATAGTTAGCGTTAATATAGTATTGGAAATAAGGGCTGTGTAAACATTTGATACATACATACATGATGATACAACAGATTTCTTATGATGGACGACATTTTGTGCTAAGGAGAAAAAAAATAACAGATTATAATTTCATAGTTTTTATAAATGACAGCAGCTAATTGTTCTAATGCGGTTTTATATAATACATATAAAATATTATAAAATTTAAAAAAAAAAGTAAATTATTGATTTTCTAATATTATTATATAGTGTATAATATGTATTGTATAACAATTAATTTGTATTGTGCCCTATGCCAGAGTAATTATATGTATGTGATCTAATAGTCTTTAAATGCCACACAAACAAGGAAACATAAAATGTGACAATTTCTATAACAAATTCACATAACATGTGTAACTTTGGACATCAAATAGTAATTTCTCGAGACACGTTCTGTTGAATATATCAAACAACTTGATAAAATGCAATATTAGATCGCCCCTATGTATTTATATATACCGAGCCAAATAATCACTTTGGTCGTAACATCATAGCTAGCAGGACTTTTGACATTGATTTAATATGGTATACATGAAAAGTGAGCACAATAAATAATTTTTTTCATGCAATTCTACACTATCAGCGTGACTGTGAAACGCTTCAAACTAATTGTGGAATGCATGTTTAGAAATAGTAATTTATTTGGTGTGTATTATTATACTTTACTTGTACAATACGTTATATGTCGTGTGGATATTCATCGGCGATCCATACACGGAATCTTCTAATCACTGCAACACACACATAATTTATATACATATATATAAATTATTTAATGCATGTGTATCTGCCCTAGGAAGACATATCAATTTTTTATATATTTGACAATGGAATTATTGATCTCTGTGTTAACGAAATAAAACTATATAACCGGTTACATGGATGACGGTCGCATGGAAATAGTTGGACAGGTCCTAACATAAGATTGAAATACACGAATTCGATGCTTAATGTAACAGTTTAAAACTTTTTATACTTATTATATGAGATCGTTTGTCGATATTATTCAATGCATATTCTTTTTTACACAAACGTTGACCTGTTCAAGTATTTTCATTCATTATTATTATTTTTTTATTTCTCGAATGTTCTATTTCGTTCATGTGATTGATATAGGCGCTCACTTGGTATGCACAGTTAATGCGAGACTTACATACGTGGAATGGAAGCGTCAGAGAGATTGTAAATAGATGTTTTATGTAATACTTTATTTTGGTATCTGTCGGAACATCCACGTGTTTAATAGCGTAGAGCTGTCAATTAGATTTATACGATACTTATATTCCTTGAAATAAATTCCCCGTTGAAAATGGATTTTTAGATGAAAGTAGACTGTAACAACTATTTTTTATCTGTCTAGGTGGATGACCATCATAAACTAATTTATACACAATAAATTTAAATAGATTTACCTATTGGCAAGTTGTGTAAAATAAATAAGCTTACTATAATGCTATTATTACGATGTCACTAGTTACGTAAGCAATATAAACATAAGGAAATACGACATGGAGTTTATTTATTTATTCAGCCCAATGAAATTACAATTGCTTATCAACGACTTCGGTTTTGAGTTTGGAAGCGAGGGCCTTTCTCATTAGCATGGCGTCAGATGCAGGTTGTGGTGTGTTTCCAGCCAAGGCAGCCTGCGCCGCACGAGCTGAACGTGGCCTAGCCGGATGTGAAAAGCCTTCACCTGTATTGCGATTGAGTTATATATTCAGAATTCAAACACTAAGAATTTAGCATTACTAGCCTACCTGCGCCCTCGTTTTGTAACGAACCGAGTTTCTTCTCTCTGACCTGCTTCTTCATGGCTAGCAGCTTATCCCTTTGCTGTTTTAAATATTCTTGGCGCTCACGTAAATCTTCCTCACTCACCTAGAAATATATACCTTTAGTTACTAATGCCTTGTTTATGTTTTAATTATTATATTTACCTCCGTTTTGGCGGGTATCTGAATCTTTTTTAATGGCTCAACTTCTTTGAGTTTTTTTTCCGCTTCCTTTTTTGGTAAGCTTTCTTCTATGTTCTCGAAATGCTGAAGCTGCGTCAGTAAAGTTTGCTTCTGTGCTACCACATCCTCTTTTGGGACTGTGATTTCATCTTTAACTTCGAAATCGTCCAAATGCAACCTACATAAAAAAATGAAGAAATAGAAGAAATCAAACTTCGTAGTTGTAAACGATTCTTATCCACTAAATTTGAAAATAAAATAACTGCCCTATTAAATTATATGTGTATCATATAAAAGATAAAAAATAATAAATATTAATTTATTAATTTCAAGATAGAACAACAAGTACGTATTTCAGCTAATTTGACGACGCTCACACTTTTTTCATCAGTATTACTGTTAGCTAGTTTTACAGTGTGAGCGTCACCGGGAGAGCGACGCTCACACTGCTTACTTTGCTGCATAGTAAGAATGCGTATGTGCTTAGAATCTACCGACTCACTCTCTTTCTCCTATTTTCTACATTTGTGTATCTTTCTTTCTCTCTCTCTCTCAGCGTAAACGCGTAATATATAACTTGTTGGAAGTCGCATAAGAAGTTTCATTTCAAAAAGTACATACAAATCGAAATCAAATATGAATGGTAAAAATTGGATACTTACTTTTTTATCTCCGTCATGACGTCATCGTTGTCTGCCCAATCTGAATTTTCGGTGCTACCAGAAGAATCTAAGTTCTCAGACTCCTCATTGAAGAGATTAGGCAGAATACCATATCGCTTTTCAATTAACTCTAAGGCCTACGGAACATAAACGACCGTCAAAAAGGAGACGGTTCAATGAAACTTGCCACGAATATTACCAAGATTCATATTATTATCATGGTAAGTGCAATCTCCAGATATGTCCAACGTAATAGATGTCTACATATAAGATAACTATTAGGCAAGCATTTTCCCAACACAGTCGAATTAAAATGTATCGATTTCATTTAAAATTGGGATCTATTTGTGACTTAGCGCATAATACTATGTAGTATTATTATTGTGATCATATCAAAGAATATAAACCTGTAATTGAAGCTCCACATTCTTATGCGTCATCATCTTTACAAACATTTCATAGTCATTTGCTGCCCATATTTGTTCAAATAGACGCTTGTGAAAATAAGAAGGTAGACCGGCGAGGTCATGTGCTGATAGACGACAGGCTCCTTCGAACTGATCAGCCGATATTCCAATGTCGTCCATGAAGGAGCCCAACATCACATCCACCTGTTACATTAGTGACATTTTTATATATTTTTTTAAATACGGGTGCCTTTATTCTAAATAAAAATTACCAAGTTTCGATATTCGTCATGGATTTTCTTATACTCGGGTTTGTCAATTACTTCCCCATCATCAGTTGGTTCGAACGCTGGAACACAGTTGATGAAATTATATTATAAAATACAGCACATAATAATTAAATGTCTATTTGGATCGCTTACGAAGTGATTTTTCTTCAATAAATGTTTGCAGTGGTATATTCCAAACCGGACCATGTAAAAAACCAACAAGTGAATCGAAGACCCACGAATTATTATCAATATTTTCCATGTCGTTATATTTATAATATCAATGACAATATCGCATATGCGGTTATAAGTGTTACTCAACAACTAATTCGCTAAAGCTGAAACAATTACCTTGACATTTAATTTTTATTTGTATACTGGTTGCTATGGTAACGTTACTGATGTACTTTATTTTTACTACTTTAATGATTATTATTATATATCAATTGTTTGAATAGTTTATTGTTCCTTCTAACAAATTTATTAATTACATTTTACTCAGTTTTGAATATTTTTTTTAAGTTTAATTAAAATTAAAATCACTAAAAGATGTCGGTATTTATATATACTTATTAATATACCTAGGTCATCTAGTTTCTCAAGAGACAAAATTTGAAACCACGTCTCACACTTTTGTTTATCTATCACATGTCGCATTAGATGAGTAGGGATAACGAGACTGACATTGAGCAGAACCATAACAGACAATAGTCGCAACAGCGGACTATGTAGACTTTATATTTTAACTTTTTGTTTAATGTGACAGTGTGATCTATCAGCTTTTGTAGAAAAGATAATCTCAAAAAACATTTTCACGTAAAATGTTGACCCAATAAAAGTTATCAGATCTCATGGAGGCCAAAGTTTCAAGTGGTCTGTGAATCCCGAAATAAATGTTCAATCTGTAACTTCACAAGATGAAAATGTGCTTTGGTAACTTATTGAATATAATAAAAGTAATGAAGAGTATATATTTTCACTACTGTTAATTTGTGTAGCAAAATTTCTTGTCGAGATTTTCGAGTTTCATCTAGAATAAAAAAATTAGGAATCTAGAACCGTTATCAGATAGGTTTTAACAGATATATGTAATTGAAAAAGCCTATGCTTTACTCTAAAAAATGTGTTGACTAGCTTCGATTTTACTTTCCCGCACCATCAGCCAGGACTGACCATAATTCAGTTACTATTAAATAATAAATAAATGTAATATATTATTTACATTAAACATTATGTTACACTATAGATGCACAAATATTAAACAAATGGGTAGTATTCATATTTTTAAACATCGAGACTTGCATGATTAGTTAGAAATAATCTTTTTTAGTTTTTATTTTTTTTAACAGAAGACTCTAGTTATATTTTTACCAGCATATAGGACAAAAAAATATATAAATAATAATCTAAAAATCTTATAAGTAGTATATAGTAAATCTGTTTCTTTTTATAATTGTGTACATATTTCGAACGTAGACTGTGTTGATAGCTGTCAAAAATTAACTGTCAATTTAAATTCCAATTCTCCAGGTAGAAATAATTCGATCGATATAGTTTATCGAAATTTTAAAATAGTGAATTAAAATATATGCTGAAATTGTAAATAAGACAAGTAGTCTCTAAACCTAAATATTGTAAAGATATTTTTGTTTTCCAAATAAATATTGTTATTATGATCATAATTCTCTCTCTTTAACTTAGAGTTTTTAGTGAAACTTAAAATGCCGAACCATAGCAAAACAATAGAACACGAGAATGTTAACGGTATAAAATTAAGTCTTAAAATTAAACGTCGTAGTAGTACACCCAACTCCCAAAAATTTATTGTGTCGTTTAAAAGTAATCGGGAAAAATCAGCATGGCACTCTAAATCCTTGTATTTGTCTGTAATATTTAATTTGTTAGCCTTGTGGTATGTTCGCATTAGTTTACATGCGATATTAGTTATAGTGATTGTTTTGTCATTTCTTATTTTCTTCTGGATAACACACAGCGTTCAGTCCGGTTAGTAGCTGAAGTTAAATAGCTAAATGAAAAATCAGAATTTTTATATAAAATTAATTTTTATAGAGACTCTTCTAGTCATTCCGACTGTTGGTATCCAGAGCTCAGTTAAGTATGTGTATGGACAGGAAGATTACTTTGTACCTTGGTCCAGTATTGATGATGTTATCATAAATGAAGTCATACAGTTGGTGAGTGATTTATAATCATAACATACAAAGCCAAGAGAGTAATAAGTAATTTTTGGTTTTATTTTTCAGAATCGAGTACTTTATTTCCTTACTTTGATAGTTAAAAGTGGAAGTTCATCAAATGATATGGATTCTACCAAATTAATACCACTTTTTAAGGTCTGTTTTGGTTTTTCATTTTTTCAACAACAATTTCAATTTTTCAACAATATTTTTCTTTATTTGAAATGTTACAATATCTTTAGTTATTAAATATATATAAAAATTTAAAAATATATATTTTTTAATTTTTTATGCTTAAATCAATTAAATATATTGCTTTATATAAATATGAAACTGAATATAATATTAAAATGTTTATTAATCATAACTTATTAGCTCTTAGCTTTCTTTTAAATTCTAAGTTCCGTCTAGATATTCTTATTTTGGCAGCCCTGGTAGGTTTGCTTCAAATTTGTTTAGGTAGAGAGAGGAGCTTGTGCGGTGGAGGTGAGCGATTAATCTGTATTAGATAGGGGCCCCTTATTTGAGTCGTAAGTACCAGACACTGCTCAAGCTTTTCTCCCTGCAACATAATGGACCAGGCACCCGCATGGTGAATCCATGGAATGCGGAGAAATTTTGTCTTTTATTTCAGTACACAAAACCAAGACTCATGATGCTGGAAACAATATATTCAGAGCTACAAGTTCTGTTGATGGCATCTCAAAACAAAGAACCTGATTTAGGATCTGGTGACAAACAGGACGTCGGTTGAACTGTTTAAATTTTCACATATTTTTAATAATAAAATGGCCTACACCTTTTATAGAAATCTAGGCAATATTAAAAGCAATCAAGTTTTCCGCTTATCATAGTGGAAATTTATTACTATATAAACATATGTCTTTATAGTTACTTCATTCATGATGTTATTAAATACATCAAACCTAATATTAATCTTATTATTTATGGACTAATAACATATAAGGCATGTTGTACATTTAGTATAAGCATTTTAAGGGTGCAATGTAGAATATGTTTTTTTATTTATTTACACTATGGCTTCATTCACGTTGCAATTTCGGAAAAATCTTTTTTCTTTAAATTATCCTTTAATAGACATGTAAATAATTGACATTTAGATGTGACATTTAATTTGGAAATTAACCATAGGATTTTTGTAAATTTTTTGTAAATTTTCATCATTTTCCGTAATTTTTTTTACTGAAAATTATATTGCAATGTTCGCGCTAAAAACGCTGTTTCTGTAAATGCGCACGCCACATAATCTGCGTGAGGTCAGAGACAAGTAATCAATAAACACAAAGTAAAGCAATGAACAATGTTGACTTGCGTCTGACGTCACGCGAGGCGTAGTCAATCACACGTTTGTGGCTGAAGAAATTTAAAAAATACTTTGAATTTGTTCTGTTAATTTTGCGATGTTTAAATATTTTCAGATAAAATAGAGATATATATGTTTTTGTATGTCATTACCTATTAGTATTTTCGTTGTATATTTTGAAGTGTCGAATAGCCTATTAAGTAAGTATAACTACCATAGTCAATATGGACTGTATTTGAAGAGTGTTTTCAAAGTTTCTTGTCTATTATGTGCTACTTTATTTCCTTTGTTGCCTACAAAGAATTTTTACAACAAAATTAATAATGAAGCAGAAGAAAAAAAAAATTTTTTAATTGTAAATATTTCATAAATCCTACATGATGCTGTCAAGCATTCCCATACATCTATACTTCGTAAAAAAAAGTACTAACACAAATAATGAAAGGCATGACAGACATCTCGAGAAATATCAAAATATACAAATTGGTAAGATTTTCGCGATTACAAAATAAAATAAAAACATATTTTTTGGATTACACTAGCGTTTTATTTTTACTGTGCCCTGACGAGTAGGCTTTGGTTAATCTTGTTGTTTGTCATCTGGGTTTTTTATGATGATTATAATATATGTCGGAGAACCATGTCCAAGTTGATTATTAGAAGCTGTGACGTCAGCGACGCTATCGTCACATAACACTATTTCCACCTGTCTGGTTATCCATTTTCACCAAAAAAGCACTCTCACTTACTCGCACCACTTTATTTTCAACTTTAACTATACATATGACTACTATACATATGAAACAACTACCCTTTATAATGGTTTTTTTTTAAATGTCGTTGCGCCGACATATATTATGCTTATACTACGTTGATGAGGATAACCCAAATCCCCGGGATAAATACCTACCATTCGTAATATACCTACCCCAGATAAAAATAGTAATACTTCTGTCTTCACGAGCATCAGTCTGTGGTTTTGCAAATTGCAGGGCGGTTATGGTGAATTCTCGTCCACTGTGTTCGCTCTTGATTTGGACCTACGTCTACATTTTATGTGTAAGTTTGTTTATTCACCCCTTTAGATACGTTCGTTTATCTTTATTTGTTGGTACATTGGCACGACGACAGCTTCAATATTGGAACATGGTTATAATGATAAATACGAAAAACAAATTTCGACAGTGTCCTTTTTTTATAAAGGAGAAAATCATCATATGACCCCTCTTGTCCTGGGTGGGGCAAGAGGGAGAGTCAGACTCTTACTGACTAAAAACCCCCCCGTACCTTCTTATGGCTGTTAGGCTTGTCTTAGAACGCATTATTTTTATCAAGTAACAGACAATAATATCTGCTGATTGTCTTCATGATTTTCTAGAATTTTAACTTAGTTTTTGGAAGACAAGAAAGCCTCATAACGTGGGAATATCGAAGGATCTACAAATAAGATCCATGCAAAGATGGACTTGTGATATTTGACCAAGATTAAATCGTCACACTGCATACCTAAGAATCGTTTTCCATTTCTCATTTATTAACCTACGTCAAGTAGGAGATATGTAAGTACCTATGGAGTGAGACGATGCCAAATTAGAATAACTGTAGGTACACATAAATGAAATTAATATTTTTCGGATTTTACTACGCGTATTTGATATGACATCTGATCATTCCGTGATCACGGTTGCTGCAAAGTAGCCGAAATGTAAGGAGTATGTAGCTTTTTGAAATAATAAAATACGCGTAGTATAATCCGAAAAATATTAAGTTTCATTTATATGAATACTCGCGAAAGTCTTAGATCTCATTAACTGTACAAATATTTTAATGCACTCAAACCCTGACTGTGCTCCCTGTTTTTTTTTTTATAATATGGCCTTCAACCGTGCAAAGACGTGCACAGTATATTCTGCCAGTGTCGTGTAGAATGGAGGATGTGTTCCCTGTTATATAAGTCCCAAATATGTGACTTTTGTCAAAAAAGTGATAAAATTAATAAATTTCCCAAAAAAAAACCCAACTAAAAAACTAATTTCATTGCAACATGACATTTTATTTTACATTAATATCGATTATATAAGGATTAAGATTATTTATTAAGTTTATTCATGACAAGGAAAAGAATTTCTTTCGATTACTAGTAACAAATTACAAAGTAAAAATAACATAACTAACCAATAAATTAACAAGCAAAGAACTCTCCAAAAACATTATGTTATTAGGTTAATGTACCTAAAATTAAATTTTTTTCGAGAGGTAAGCTGCCTTTCGTAATGATTGAAATAACTACTTATAATGTTTATTTAATTTTATTGGTGTACAGAAATACATAATTATTGAGTTTATATGGAATGTATTGAAATGTAATTTTAGATAAAACCATGTATAATAAATAGTGTTTATATGGTATCAAGCAAGTAATTAACTTAGATTGAAAAAATATGTTAAAATTATAAGACAAAATTCTATTCTATTCTAGTTTTTTTTTGAAAATGAAGAAATATAGATCCCGGAAAAGAGGATATATGTGATTTCATGCAATTTTTAATTTATATGGCACGTATTTAATACTAGGTACTAAGGTTGAACATTCTCTTTTTTTTTGAAGCAAAAAGATTATGATACTTTTTAAAAATAAGAAAAATCTGCAGTTAAAGTTAAATATACTTAAATTTATCTATTGTACATGTAAAAATATTTTTCAGTATACTTACCATAAGAAACAAATTTTACAGTTAAAGATTTGATATATTATTATTTATATAATGTCATGGGACTGATAATGGTAATAGTAATAGTGCAACTTCACTGTTAGGCGTTGAATAAAACTTAAATACAAAACGAAAATATTGTCCACGTAACACTGTAAAATGAGCCTAGTGCACCAACAATACATTATCAACATATTGCGTACATTAAGATATTTATTTAAAGTGGTAATTACTAATAATTGAAATTTCAATATCTTTAAATGTATTTTTATTAACGTGTGGCAACATTCGTGTCGTGGCAATCATTCAATATGATCGGTGTGGTCAATAATAAAAATAATCAGCAAGACTTGGATGTTCAGATCACAACGATATTAAAAATACGAATATTTTTTGGTTTCTATCATAATGTTTTTGAGAACAGTATAATTTTAAGGCTCCTATTAAAGGTCATTCTAATAGTTTTTGGTGCGGCCATTTTGTATACGGGGACACAAAGCAGATCAAAAGAATTTTCCAAATTGAATCACTTTATAAAAGCCTTAGAATACATTACATACTTTGTATTGACGTTAACAACTGAAAATAGCTACCTTCTTCGTTACTTTCGTCATGATCCCATCATTGATACTAAGCGTTCAAATCAAGCGTACCAGCAAGTTGTAAAGTTTACGCTCTCATTTCTTCTCCTCACTATAGTTTACTACGTTGCTTTGTATAGCGTTGTTACTTACGCTAAATATGTGTCAAATTCAGGATATGTCCTCGAATACATATCTTTAATTTTTTTTCGATTATCTAGTGAATTAGGAAGAATACCGGTGCTGATGGTGTTGCTGTTGTTCTATTACCGAATGAAACTGTTTAGCTCTTTTGTACAAGAAGCAGCTTTGAATACAACATCGACATTCAATTTGAAGAGGTACATAGTGATGTATTCGCGCAATTTGGATTCCCTTAAGGAAACCGATGGATGTGTAAAACCGATGGTAATTTTTATCTACGTACCGTTCACAGTGAACTCTTGTTGTTAATACTTACACCATACAACATTACATATAGTTACTGCATCTTTTGAGTCTTAGACCGCGACCACACGAACCTACAGTCGTAAGACATCATAATTAATTAAGTATATTCTTAGTATATTCAATATTTATTAGAATATCTACATTAAAAGTTACAAATTATGAGTCGATATGCAGATTAAACTTTTTGTAAAACAGAAATGTTCTTGGTCTTGGCATGTATTATTTTATTGTATGAGGACTGAGGGAAACATAAAATTACTCACTACTTTGAAAGGCTTTGAAAATATAATAATTTGTGAATATTTCAGATATTTGTCCATCTCATATCCAGTTTTGTAAACACGTTGGTCCTGTTTTATAACGTTGTGATAACATTGTACAAGAGTGTAAGTATATTTTGGACGTAAATAATACAGAACTTTAAAATAGTATAATTGGTCGTAATGTTTCTTGAAGGTATCATCACTCGACACACTGTCTTTTTTGATAGGAACTTCTATCCAAATTATATACAACTGTTTAATATTGTTCATTCCGTCAGTAATAATTGAGCTTATTACAAAAGACTTGGAGGCACTGAAAAATGATTTGGCTGACAAAATTTTGACTTGCGGAGGTGAGCGGGAATACTTATATTTATAGGAAGAAGTGTGTCTTATAAGAACTATTGTGAGTTGTGTACTTTCAGATCGGAGAAGACGTGAACAGTTGAGAATGTTACAACTGTATCTCCATGACAAACCCTTCACATATACGTTATGGAGATCCATTCAAGTCAACTCGAGACTTCCTCTCAAGTTTCTGTCTCTGGTTGCTACGTGTTTAATCTGTATGTTGCAAATATCGGTTAAGAACAAATAATTTGTGACAACTTTATAATTATTTAAATTGAATTTAGATCTGTCTCTGGTATTATTTGTTTATACAAGAAAAGGCGACATGTTATGGAGAAGAAAAACTATTCCACTAAAGCTTAACACGACTACGTTCCAGCGTCCTGTTTATATACTATTATGTGTATCTATAAAGTTACTATTAAAAACGAAGATATATGTCATTTTATAAGATGCTCGCTGGCACATGTGTACCTACCTTCATTATTTTTGGTATACCAAAAAATATAAGTCAAGAAAGCGACGAACTATAAGAAAGTATTGTTTCGTTTGTTGAGTCTACTTTCGTGTGTTTTAAGTAGGAACTTACGTGTTCCCTGCGGGGTTTTGCTACAGTAACATATTCTCCAAGCGTTAGCGTGGTTTTACAACTGTTCTTTAAAGTTTTGATGTACTTGAATTCCTTGTTCGCATATATATATAACTCGAGGTCACAATGCAACTAAATGCTTACCACAAGTAAGCATCGTCACACTATGTACTTAGAGTTTTCCGTTTCTCATTCGTTTACCTACTTTAATACTATAATTTAGCGACATTTATGAATGAAAAAGTGCAAGCCCAATTGTGCTTGACTCGCAGTTAGCAACTATTCCTAATACTAAGTACATATTTTGTACTAAATTATTTTTACACTAAACATAACTTTAGTCAAATTTCCCTTCTACGGTATGGAGGTAATGTAGTACTTAGTAACTTTTAAGTTTTAACATTATTACACCTAGACGCTGATGTCAATTGATTATTATTTGTGTGTGTGCTAAATAAAGAACAGTTTCTAATACTGAATTGAAAATTATTACATCCTTTATCGTATTATTCCTGTCGGCTGATTCGTCAGCTTTATTCAGAGATCGCAAGATGGATGAATCGGAAAGACCATCCGAGGTCTATAAACATCTAAGAGTTTCCAAGGGACATATCCTGGGCAAATCCCATGATGACGTCGTTACATCACTCCCAAAAGATATAAATTCGTCAGAGCTAGATTGACGAATCGACTAACTAAAGGGTGTCCCAAATTTAACGCAAGATTTGAATTTGCCGTCATTTGTGCAGTGAAGTGTTGGCAACCCTGAAAAAAAAGCAATTTGACAGCTAACAGTATAGGGTTATTAAAAGCGTTACACGATAGAACAACGTATCTTCATTATTAAAGAATATTTCAAAAATAGTGAAAGCTTGGCGGCTGCAGTTCGAAAATTTCATACAAAATATGGTCGGAATAGTGTTTTAACTTCGTCAACTGTGAAGAGATTAATTGAAAAATTCATGGAGACTGGATCCGTTGGAGACGCCAAACACACTGGTCATCCAAAAACAAGCCGTTCAAATGTGAATATCGAAGCAGTGCGTGAGAGTGTTGCTGACAATCCAGGAACCTCAATTCGACGTCGTGGACAAGAATTGCAAATTTCAAGAACCTCTCTACAGCGTATACTCACCAAAGATCTGTGTCTTCATGCTTACAAAATTCAATTAACACAACAATTGAAGCCTAATGACCATGCACAGAGAAGAGAGTTCGTTGAATGGATTATTGAACATCAACAAATGGACCCTGATTTTTCTAGCAAAATCATCCTAAGCGATGAAGCACATTTTCATCTTGATGGCTTTGTCAATCGCCAAAATTGTCGCATTTGGGGTTCGGAGAACCCACATGTGATTGTCGAAAAACAAATGCATCCACAACGCGTGACTGTATGGTGTGGATTTTGGGCTGGAGGCATAATTGGGCCATATTTTTTTGAAAAAGATTGCTGGTCAAGCAGTGACTGTTACTGGTGCTCGATATCGCGACATGATTACACAGTTCTATCTGCCAAAATTGGATGATATTGATGTGTCCACTATGTGGTTTCAACAAGACGGTGCCACATGTCATACAGCCCGTGAAACAATTCAATTACTGCATGAGACATTTCCAGGTCGTGTACTTTCTCGTTTCGGTGATCAAAATTGGCCTCCTAGATCGTGTGATTTAACACCATTAGACTTCTTTTTATGGGGTTATTTGAAATCACAAGTCTATGTCAACAAGCCCACAACCACCCGTGCATTAAAGGAAGAGATTCAACGCTGCATCAACGAAATTCAGCCACATTTATGCAGAATGGTCATGGAAAATTTCGACATAAGAGTGCGCATGTGCATGCAAAGCCGTGGAGGTTATTTGTCCGATGTGTTATTCCATACATAACCCTATCCTATGAACTTTATGAGTCAATAAAAATATAACTATCAAAAGACTAAAAACGGCGTTTTCTATTTAATTCAAATCTTGCGTTAATTTTGGGACACCCTTTACTAGACTAGAGTCAAGACATCAATTCCAAAAACATTTTAGGATAGAAGGACAAAGTAACAGAGTTGGCTTAGGATCAAGTAAAAAGGCCAGAGATACCAATATATTAAATTCCCTTATACGGCAAGACGGGAATACTAAATATAAAATCCATGCGACGAGTTTCAAGATGCAGAATGAATGGTTAGGCTAGGTTAGGTACATATAAGATTTTTGCATCCCATTGGCACTAAAATGGCTTACTTTATTTAATTCATGATTGGTCGACATCACTGCTAAAATTTTATCTCAATGCGTTCCAGATGACTCTCCCAGAGCAGAGTAATTCAGTATGTTGGGGTAAAGGTACCGAAAAACTTGCTATATCTGCGAGGAAGCAATTGGAACTTCTAAGCTTTTGTTGGTCGAATGTAGAGTAGGTACTCCTGGATAGCGATTAACAGTCGCGTCGTCACAGAAGGTTTTCTATAAATTATACTTGAAGCGGTTAGTCTTTCGGTAGCCAGAACACAAAAAGAAATAACCACAAACAAGCGATCAATAGGTTTTGCGAGAGAAGGCACTAGGGCTATAAATCAAACGCCAAGCCTTACCTATAGCCCTTACCTTTAGCCTTAAAGCGACTCCGGATTCAACTATAATGATGGATACGTATGAGAAACAATATCCAGGAAACATATGATATAAAATTATCTGTTTATTAGTTTTAAAATCAGTTTAATAGTTAAGAGACGAAACTTCTCAGTATTCTATTGATTCACCGTGCGGATGCTGGGTCCATTACGTTGCAGGGAGAGAAGCTTTAACAGTGCCTGTGATTTGCGACCCAGGTATAGGTTTAAGGGGCCCTACCTAACACACGTTAATCGCTCACCTCCACCGTCCGAGCTCCTCTCTCTACCTAACCAAATTTGAAACCAACCTACTAGGGCTGCCTTTGAATACATGCAAGAATTATTTGTTCTTAGTTCTGGACAGTTCCAAGTCTTTTAGTAGGTTGTAGAGAGTTTTTACTGTTTCACCTCTTATTTCCATCTAAACGGCGTACAAATTTACGACGAACCTATTCTTAGTGAGTTCATTAGTTAGCACTTAATACTTGTTGACCTTGATGGCATGGTATTCGGGGACGTTTTTTCCCAACGACCCGTAAGCTCTAGGAAGAACATAATATATTAATAAATCATATTTTGATAATATCAAATTCTTATTTATATACTTTTAATTGAAATTTATATCACATATTTGTTACAAACGGTGAAGCAATATTAGAATTTCGTATTATAATACCAGTTCACTTAAAATTTTTTGAAGTGATAACTCCTTATGGGAGGGTTAAGCGCTATGTAATGTGACGCGTAACGGCACCACTTGGTCTGGTTTCCCTTTCTCTCACGTATACAGCATAAGTATGCGGCAAAAGTGTTCCAACACATTTTCACAAACAGATTATCAATTTATAGTATATAAAATTTAAGGTATAACATAAACTTTTTATAAGTTACACAATTTTTATGTTAAATACTTGGATGGACAACGCGATGGACCCGGCACCAGCACATTGAATCCATTGAATGCTAAAGGATTTCGTCTCTTATTTCTTTCGAGGGTCCCGGGACGTAAATTTTTTTTTTCCACATCTCTGTGTCCGTCACACACACATCATAAAGTAACAAAGTTCTGTATATTATACTCGTATGCTTTCAAACATTACCTTGCTCAGTAGGATGATATATTTAACAATTTTCATGTAATAATTTAAACATTTAATATCAATGTAATCGAAGACTAAGGTGTTTATAAAATATTCTGTGTATACTAAGCTCTTAATTTTTGTGTATGGACATTAATAGTTAACTTTGTCACAGTTGAAAGATAAGATTTTAATAAAAATATTAATTTAACAGTGAAATTATGATTGCTTTTATATTTTACTCGCAATGTTAAATAAGATTGATTTATTTTATAGAATTTATTGAAAATCGCTCTTGTGTTAATGTTTTAGAACAATATCAGAATAAATCAGCTTCTTGCTTTTTTAACCAACATCAAAATATGATAGGATTTTTCATGAAATATATACATACTTTACAAAAATACTCAAACTTTTTCAAGATAAATAACTGACTCAACTAGCTTTTCAATATTAAACCTTTATTCTAATTTGAAATCTCAAAACAATGTTTGTTTGTCCGATACTCTTCTAGAATATCTTAATAATAGGAAATTACATCACATTTAATTCTTATAAATGATAGTGTAAGATGTAGCAATACAATAAAGGATGTAATAATTTACAATTCAGTATTAGAAACTGTTCTTTATTTAGCACACACACAAATAATAATGAATTGACATCAGCGTCTAGGTGTAATAATGTTAAAACTTAAAAGTTACTAAGTACTACATTACCTCCATACCGTAGAAGGGAAATTTGACTAAAGTTATGTTTAGTGTAAAAATAATTTAGTACAAAATATGTACTTAGAATTAGGAATCGTTGCTTACTGCGAGTCAAGCACAATTATGCTTGCACTTTTTCATTCATAAATGTCGCTAAATCATAGTATTAAAGTAGGTAAACGAATGAGAAACGGAAAACTCTAAGTACATAGTGTGACAATGCTTACTTGTGGTAAGCATTTAGTTGCATTGTGACCTCGAGTTATATATATATGCAAACAAGGAATTCAAGTTCATCAAAACTTTAAAGAACAGTTGTAAAACCACGCTAACGCTTGGAGAATATGTTACTGTAGGAAAACCCCGCAGGGAACACGTAAGTTCCTACTTAAAACACACGAAAGTAGACTCAATAAACGAAACAATACTTTCTTATAGTTCGCCGCTTTCTTGACTTATATTTTTTGGTATGCATAATGAAGGTAGGTTCACATGTGCCAGCGAGCATCTTATAAAATGACATATGTCTTCGTTTTTAATAGTAACTTTATAGATACACATAATAGTATATAAACAGGACGCTGGAACGTTTTAGTGTTAAGCTTTAGTGGAATAGTTTTTCTTCTCCATAATATGTCGCCTTTTCTTGTATAAACAAATAATACCAGAGACATCTAAATTCAATTTAAATAATTATAAAGTTGTCACAAATTATTTGTTCTTAACCGATATTTGCAACATACAAATTAAACACGTAGCAACCAGAGACAGAAACTTGAGAGGAAGTCTCGAGTTGACTTGAATGGATCTCCATAACGTATATGTGAAGGGTTTGTCATGGAGATACAGTTGTAACATTCTCAACTGTTCACGTCTTCTCCGATCTGAAAGTACATAACTCACAATAGTTCTTTTAAGACACACTTCTTCCTATAAATATAAGTATTCCCGCTCACCTCCGCATGTCAAAATTCTGTCAGCCAAATCATTTTTCAGTGCCTCCAAGTCTTTTGTAATAAGCTCAATTATTACTGAAGGAATGAACAATATTAAACAGTTGTATATAACTTGAATAGTACTTCCTATTAAAACAAACAGTGTGCCGAGTGATGACACCTTCAAGAAACGTTACGATCAATTATATTATTATAAAGCAATGTGTTATCTACGTCCAAAATATACTTACACTCCTGTACCAAGTTGTCGTAATGTTATAAAGCACTACCAACGAGTTTACAAAACTTGATACAAGATTGACAAATATCTGAAATATTAAGTTGGTAGTATATTTTTAAAGCTTTTCCTAGATGCAAGAGCTTGTGTATCAATCAATATTTTTACTCCGTTGACTCCTCGTTCGGAAATTAAATATAAAATAAATTTATAAAATTACCATCGGTTTTACACATCCATCGGTTTCCTTAAGGGAATCCAAATTGCGCGAATACATCACTATATACCTCTTCAAATTGAATGTCGATGTTGTATTCAAAGCTGCTTCTTGTACAAAAGAGCTAAACAGTTTCATTCGATAATAGAACAACAGCAACACCATCAACACCGGTACTCTTCCTAATTCAGTAGATAATCGAAAAAAACCTAAATAAATGTGTACGAGCACATAACCTGAATTGTACACATATTTAGCGTAAGTGACAACGCTATACAAAGCAACGTAGTAAACTATAGTGAGGAGAAGAAATGAGAGCGTAAACTTTACAACTTGCTGGTACGCTTGATTTGAACATTTAGTATCAATGATGGGATCATGACGAAAGTAACGAAGAAGGTAGCTATTTTCAGTTGTCAACGTTAATACAAAGTATGTAATGTATTCTAAGGCTTTTATAAACTGATTAAGCGTTGCGTATGCTATGAATCTGCTTTGTGTCCCCGTATATAAAATGGCCGCACCATAAACTAACAGAGTGACCTTTAATAGGAGCCTTAAAATTATACTGTTCTCAAAAACATTATGATAGAAACCAAAAAATATTCGTATTTTTAATATCGTTGTGATCTGGACGTCCAAGTCTTGCTGATTATTTTTATTATTGACCACACCGATCATATTGAATGATTGCCACGACACGAATGTTGCCACACGTGAATAAAAATACATTTAAAGATATTGAAATTTGAATTATTAGTTATTACCAATATATATGTACATTTACATTTTTATGTAAGCAATATGTTGATTATATATTGTTGGTATACTGTGCTAATTTCTTGGTGTTACTTGCTTAAATTCTTTTTTTTGTCTTTGTGTCATTTCATGCGTAATAAGTTTTACTAAGTATTACTTAGATTTTGTAATTCATGTATAGCCTTCTATCCCGATATTAGTTTTGTATTTTAATTGAATAAATAGAAAAATGTCATTTTTTAAAACTAATTACGTTGTTATATTTTACTTTGTAAATTGCTTTGATGTCAATCAACCAATCAAATTATCATTCATTCTTCTCCGCGATCTATGTTCCTGGGTATTGAATGTCTTATTTCCTTTATAAATCCAGAATGACCTAGTTTAGACACATAATTACGTATAATATCTTGTCTTGATCTCGGCTTATAAGTTGCTTGATTTCCCATAAACGCAATTTGTTATATATCTTCTATGTTGCAATATATTATATGTTCACTTATTGATTGTGTATTTCTGTGATACAATAAACTAAATCGACTGTTATCGAGACTTCATTTTCTACATATAACAGCTTATCTCTTTAAAAAGATCTCATTCAACATTGTGTTATTGTAATAACATAATGTGTTTTGAACCGAACTATTGTTGTTATGTTTATTTTAGTATTCTTTGCTGCTGATAATCGACTGAAATATAAATTTATAACTTAATACAATTGAAATTAAAATAGAATATAATATGTCATTAAAATAATGTTGTTTATTGTACACCCTTAAATTAATAAGTATTAAAATTATAGTGAATCAAAATTAACAATGTTGGTGGCTATATCGTTAGTGAGCGATCTCTTCCGGATAACCAACGAGGAAGTTTTAAATATGCAAATATACAAAATTTTGTTTCTAAAATAGGTTTTTTCTAAGTTCATATTGAGCTAATTATTAATTTTATGTAGTATTACATTATAGACAATATTATTACATTTTGAATGCATTTAAACGTATTCCAAAATTATTTGGAACTTCAAAAGATTAGTTGAAATTGTGATGCTGTCATGGTTGATAGGAGGTTCTGGAAGAAAATCCTTTAAGTCAATATTTAAAATATAATTTCTTTTTTTTTTAAGTAATATTTAATGTAGTAATATTTAAAAAAAGGAGTTCGTCGAAGGGAATAAAAAGGTTTATTTTATTATTATATGTTTTTTTTATTTTTTTAGACTAGTTATTATAAACGAAGTTATAAATGTTTGACATAATTTGGACACAATATTCATTAATTTTTTCCATATTTAAAAAGTGGGAAAGAAAATATTTTGACAAACTATGTATAATGTTAAAAACAAATTATTAAAATAAATAAAACGTTGATATTGGCAAAATATATGATTCCAGTGCGAACGAAGCCATAGCATAAAAAAATTATGTATAAAAAACAAAGGCATATAAAAAGAAACACGTAACAACCTGTATAATCAATACAATTTTATTTTGTGTAAATATTTCATTTGTAATATAAGCGAGAGCCTTCCCCGGTGTCGTTTTTCGAATATGTATTAATTTGCTTCCTATCGATTTTTATACATATATGGATATAGAAAAACGATAAGACAGAAAATAGTGCATTAATTTTTTATTATAGTACACAAAAAATGCATAGTGTCACAATATAGGGACTGCGAAGCGAATAAACTGTTTCTAAACCACACTCAGCTCATATTCATGTTAGTTGTAAGAAGCAAACTAGACATGTTGCTGTCAGTGAAAGGAATTTCAAAGGAAGCCTTAAATTAATATCAATAATACGCCACAGTGTATAAGTGAATGGTTTGTCATTGAGGTAGCGTTGTAACATTTTCATTTCCATTAGTCGCCGTTCATCTGAAAACATAAATAGTTATAAAAGCCTTTCATACATCCGAACAACAGCTTTCTTCATTCTGAGCCTATAATGAACAACGATCGGCTTTCCAATCAGAATTAATGTTAGTAACGATTACAAACAAGAAATTGTTTTACGATTTGAAGCTCTGCAGTGCATTGTAATATAGACGAGGGTCTTTACTGTATCTAGTCTTCGGTTTACTATAAGCCAGAGCAATAGACCAATGGTAGCATTAGTAGCATTGCTATGGGCATTTTCAGTAATGGGCCCAACGTAGGTAAAACATCTTTTATCTGAACATTTATTCATTAATACACATTATATTGAACATACTCGTTGCCACAATAAAAGTATATATGTATTCTTTTTATTTAAATAATCTAACTTAGATTTCTTCAAAAACAGATCAGAGGCTAAAAAACTCTAGCTTACTTAGTCCTCGATTACGAGGGCGACAAACGTTTAATGTAACTGTACTCTCATGCTTGATACCACAGAGATCTTATATTTACTAGTCGTATGTTTAAAAATGTAATTTATGAAACATTAAAAGTATGACTTTTTAAAAATGGAACGTGTACGGTGTACTCACTGGTGCATGTTATAATTTTATCTGCCAAATCGTTTCTGAGCTCTCCTATATCTTTTAATATCAATTCAATTATGAAGGACGGAAAAAATATTGTTATATGGTTATATATAACGTGTGCAAGCAATAACATTTTCAATTTATCTAAAGACCTCTGAAACATTAATAAGAAATCAAATTAATATAATATAATACATGTATTTATAAATTAAATGGTAGAAAACGAGTTGTTAGTACTTACATTGCTTTTGAATACTATCACGAGTCGATAGAGCCACTCCGATATATATATAAAATTTACTGTGAGATTCAAAAACATCTAAAATGTACAAAATATTTTAATATGTATACATTTATATGTTCAAATAATATTTTCAGTTTTTGTTTTTAGCGAGTTTGAATAGAGTTTACTTAGTAATTTTCAGATTATAATGGTAGCCTGTGTGCGTTTTGATATATTGTAATTATTTTGTAGATATAAATATTGCTGAAATAATTTAATAAGATTAAAAATTACCATTGGTTTTATGTAGCCGTCCGTTTTTTTGAGCTCGTCTAAACTACGATCGTACATGTTAATATATTTTTTTACACAAACTATAGATGTTGCATTTAAAACATTTCTTCGTATAGTTGAACAAAGCAATTTAATTCTATAGTACAATAGCAATAGTATCATTAAAACCGGTAATTTTCCTAACTCATTAGCGAACACCAAAACACATAACAACACTGTGTCCCGAAAAGACTGGGAGCATTCGATTATTTTAATGCTAGCGACGAATGAAACATGGAATACATAAAATAAAATCATTATAAAAAAGTATGAGAGTATTATTTTAAATATAACAATATATATCTTCTTCCAATAATCGGTATCACCAATGACAACGGTTTGATAATATCGTACAAGATACTTATTTTCAGTCAAGATTGTTAGCGTAAAATACGTCACGTATTCTATTCCTCTGAAGACGTGACTAATTTTCTTATATTTAAAAACTTTACAACTCAATCCTGTGTAAAGAATTACACAACCAATGATAACGAGGAATGTTTTCAATAAATACTTTAAAATAGACATATTTGATCCGAAAACATTGTGATAGAAACCAAAACACATTCGCAATTTTAATAACCAATTAAAGTGGTTATTAATAACCTGTCCCTTGTCCATTATGATGGATCCTTGTGGGGACGAACAAAGCATGAAGTGGTTCTGTATAAAATAATGTTCATGCCACCATATCTATTACAATAGATTAAATGGATGTTTAATGTTAAGTAATTACACATTAAAAACCTTACTTAATAATTAATGGTTACTTAAAAATATAGTCCGGTACCAAAGGACACAAAAATAGCCATTAGATAGCAAATAATTCTTGGGACCTAAATTTTACTAGAGATCTTGGGTGTATCAGTCAAAATAATGTCGAAAGTCCCCATCGATTTTATGCTTATTGAACTTTTTTTCAAAGGTCAAAGGTCAAAACTTTATGATTTTGGATTTCTACTCGAATAGGGAAAGTTTTGTGAAAGTATAAAGCCACACGTATACTTGAAAGCCGTTCGCATAAAATAAATAAAGATGTCTGGTGGTGTAACTTACTATAGAGAATACACTCTAAGAAAAAAATATAGGAAGCCACAGACACTTGTATCCATAAATTTGATAAATTTTTCAATGTACAAAATTTGGCTATCAATTGAAACTATAGACTGCGGCTGGAAATTAACTGAGATATTGGGCATTATGACCCTTTATTCCAATGTGCTTTAGAAAAAATTCTAAACGCTAGCATTCGCAATTATAAAGAAGGGTGGGCGTGCTAAACATGTTTGCTGACTAATGTAAGCTAAACTTGTTACGTTATCAGATTATATTAATGGCTAGAGTCAATTTTGTTTGGATGTCCAATTGAATCGAACAGGAAAATTCATATTTGCAATATAAATTTAATTAAAGGACATAAACATTCATCTTCAGTCGAGAAATTTATTGACATCTAGCAAACGTGAAGTCCTTACTCAAGTAATCGTAAGAAAAATGCTTATATTGTTTTAGAAAAGGTTTGGTACTCTAACATTGCTTGAGGGGTCGGCATTTATCAAATTCACACAAGATCGACCGCAGAGGAACTGGCTCCAAGAGGGGTCATATTGATTTTCCCCCTTTTTTTTTAAAAAAAAAAGAGGAACTGGCTTTCAAATGAAAAAAACCGCATCGATATTTGTCGATCTATTTGAGAGCTACGATGCTTTGGGCACGGACAGATGAACAGATACACAAACAAACGGACACTCTCTTTTCTGTACGGGATTAAAAAACAGTTACGTGCTTTTGTTTACATCATACTTTTAATAATACTTGCAATTGTCCAGGAATATCATAAAGCCTGAAATCTATGTGACCTCTGACCTTGCCGAACTTATTTAACATATGTGAATTTGAAAATAACTTTATACAGTTTATTGGTAATGTCCAATAAGTATCAAATTTCACCTATGTCGACTTTTTTTATATTTGAAATGTCCTTTTCTACATCACTAATATTAAACTAATCTTTATAATATGAAAAGCAATTCGTCCAAAGCCTGTCATCGTGTAAACCATAAAACATAATTAATTACCAACAAGTTCACAGAATTACTCCAAAATAGAATCAGTAAATAAAAAATAGATTATAATCTTGGCCTTTCTATATATTCAAATAATTACTGCAGGAAGCTCTTTATAACTTTGTAGTCTACAAAGCCAAGATATACATACATATAGTAACAATTTCACACTTATTTTTATCACAATCGAGTTAGGTTTTCAGCCGATTTCGTTCGAATATAAAATACAGGGTGTATTTCTTATTCACAATTATATTATGAGCCCTTGGCTGAAGTACCTTAGGGCCGCGTATAATTCATTTACCTACTCTTCGCAATTTTATTAACTCCATAAGTCGAAACGTCCTTCTACTGTTTGGCCGTTGTAAATTTTGTCTCTTGTATCTCCGACATCAATAACGACTTAGCTGACTAACTTGTGACTATGTAGCGACTTGCCCCATTAGCAAACGTTATTTAGAGGCGGTGTGGGACAAGACACTTTTGATTTATCGTACGGTTGAAATGAATGATTGAAATCTCATATTTCTCTCAAAGCACAGCTTCTTACATTTTACTTACAGTTCAATAAGATCAGAGGTTGTCTTATTTTGCTTATAATATACTTCAGTGTTTACATAACATGGTTACAGGATCAGAACAGGGCGCCAGGTCAAGGTTATGTTTTGATACTTAAGAAATTAAAATATTTGTTTATTCATTATAATTATGTAGAAACTGTACTAAAATCTCAAGCTTTCTCTTTTAAATATAAGGGAATCATCAGTCACCAAAACGATTCTGTTGAAGCCTATTCATATACACCTCTCCGTTCAATTCCTTTCTCACCGCAGTTAAGAACAGGAACTGTCTACAATTTTTCCACAACCCACCAGATATTTACTTGTGAGTATTATATTTGTACTAGTTATTTTAAGACGATATACCTGCTAGAATAACCCTACCCATAAATTAACAACGTTCACCAATAGGAGAACTTGTCTCGATCTCTCCTCTATCATCTATGAGCTGTATGTAAAGCTCTCTAGGTGAAGACTCTAGTTTCAACCTCAAACGCATTGTCATCTACTTGCCGTTTTCATCTTTCCACTTCTACGTTGTATGTAGAATACTATGAGCAAGCCGTCGGTAGATCTTGGCCACTTCTAGTGTGAGTTCTTAAAGTGGGGTACTTGGAAATCACGTGGCCTCTACCGATGTTATGGCATACCCACAATATGGCATATCTACAAGTTGTCATTCATAGTTCTATACGTAAACACTGTAAGCCAAAGTTATAAATCCTCACCATGCAATAAACCGCTTTTTTGTTTCAACCTTTTCAAATATAACAGAATACAATAACCATGTATAAAATTATAATCATTAAAATATTCTTATTTCTCTTTCATCTCACGTCATAAAAGATAATTGATTTTGTATTGTTAAGGTCACATTCGAAGGAAGAGTCGCAAACGTCAAAGGCAATTTTTTTTATTTAATAGATTATATTACTTATGACCAACAAATTAGAGTACTAAAAAAAAACAAACACACGCTCAACATGAATAGTTTTTGGAAGGAATAGAATAATAAATCTTCTTAATGCCTTCTATTTTTCCTTGAGTTTCATTCATTGCTTGATTACTTAGGCCACTGTTACCTTAAACGTAAAGAGGAGTTGTATTGACCAACTCAGCACGTTTGGTTGAAGCATACATAAAATTTAAGCTCACTGTCGTTAATTTTTCCCCTCCTTTATGTTAACATAAAGCAACCTTTAACGGATGTAATGTTTAATTAAAAAGCGAGTCAATTAAAAGTCAATAAAACATTTTTTTATATATTTATATAGACTATATTTACAAGAAAAAAATAATTTACATTAAAATTATACTGAAATATTTTACAGTTTACAGCATCGTCTCTAAATATACATTTATGTTTGTGTAACATTATTGAAATGTTTTTGTGAGCGCGATATAATATCACATACGAATAGCTTTGTCACAAATCGGATACATTTTTGCGTTAACTGTTAATTTTAACACGTCGGTAGATTTTTTTTTTTCTAGTATGTGTTTCTTACAATATTTAGTGAACTATTCTGTCATAATGTCATACGTGTGTACAGATTATTTCAATAAATCAAAAGTGATGTTCAGAATATTAACGAGTGTATTAAAATGTGAATATTCTCACTATTTATTTCGATCTCAGTTATCTTAATTAACTTGACTAGACGATTTGTTAGTTTTATGCGATAATAACAATAAAAATACTGAATTAATCAAATGATGCTTTAACTTACTACTATATAATTATTTAATACTTAATTAGACTGATCACAAAAAAATATGTTCACAAACAATCGTTACGATAACATAACTTATCTAGTTTTGTACAACTTAAAGTTATTATTAAACTATCAGTTAAATTAATTGTGGCTATGACCGTGGTGTCCGGCGTCGTGTGAGTGACTGTGACTGTGAGTGTGACTGTCATCGTGTGAGTGACTGTGCGAGTGACCAGCTGTTGACAAAAAAAAAAATTATATAAATTTCGTTGATGAGAAAAAATATACGACTAACTTGCATTCTAATATTAAATCTCTCGAACATCAAAACTCTTATAACAAACTAAATCAAATTAAAAATATTCATGAAATATTTAAGTATAAACTCCTTACACAGGTCGCTTTTATTGTTGAGGTAAGAATATGAAGTAGTCAAAATTTATGAAATAATTTTTAACCAGCTACAAGTATTGCTATGTAGAAGAGAAATTGGTTTAAATAAATAAAAAAAAAACTCACTCAGAAGTTTCAATCCAAACATCAGTCCGAAGCCGATTATAGCAGCGATGTACTGCAGTATTCCAGTCCTGTCGTTCTTCCAGATTTCAAAGAATATAACATAGAGTAGGGTTCCAGAAGCCAGGCCTTGCAGCACAACAGAGTAAACACCAGAAGCAGCAGCACTGTCACCACCCACTAACACCAAACCCATGCCAATACCGAACGGTGATACGATAGCGAACGTGGTGATGTATATAACTGCGATCCACGTCTTTGTTCGCGTCGCTATTAATTCTACTCCAATACAGAAAGCTATCACAAGCTTGTGAGCCGACACCGCGCCCAGCATGTACCTGTAATACATTATAGTACATATTAATTATTCGCTTTTTCTTATTAATTTATAAATTTATGAGTGCTAATCCTAACTGTTATCGCGCTAATGAGAATATAACATATGCTTTATTCTTTGGCAGAACCTGAGAGATCTCTACAAGTGTCATTAAAATTCCAAAAGTCTAGCATGAAAAACTTCGCCCGTTTTTAAATATATATAAACCATTCATTTATGATTTTTTTTTACTATTTTGGCTATTATGACTATACTATTAGGTGAAAGATGGCGCTAGTGTTTACCTATTTGACGCTAGATGGCGCAACTAAAAAGTACTAAATTATTTTTCACTATACTCGATAAAATCATAAAATGCTTTTTTGGTTTAATTGTGTTGAAAATATAATCATTCATTTTAGTCAGTTTAATATAATTAATAAAAACTGAGCGTTAGAATGAACAATAATAAATTACCGGATTTGAAAACATTTAGCTTTATCGATTAAATCCAATTAAAATATGTATAGATTTGAACATTTCTATTGCTTCATGTTATGAGGCATGTTAGTTTATAAGGCGCATATTACTTGTAGTTTTATAAACGATTTTCATCGACCTTACTATTATTTCTTCCTAATTGTAATTTATGTAAACATGCTAGGACGTAGAGTAGGAATTGGATAACTCGCTTTTTCCTAACGAGTTATTTATTCGATTAAAACGAATATTACAGTCATTTTTCAACATGAGTCTATCGTCTGAATCATGGTTTTCCGTGAAAAAATTTCCGTCGTGATTGCAGACTACATAACAAATTTCTTCAAGCGAAGATTTCTACTAGCTAAAAAAATAACTATGCCTTTGGCAGTTTCCCAAATATCTCATCACAAAAGACTACCACTCACCTTTAAGAACAGATATTAATAAAAAAGACTCACCAGACGTGGGCTGTGCTGGATTCCAATCCCACCGCCAGACCTTCGAACAGCTCGTGGATGGAGAGCGCCAGCACAATGAGTAGACCACGCAGCGCGGATGTGACGTCATCAGATGACGTCACTGGCATATGGCTGTGGCCATGGCCGTGGCTGTGGCTATGTATACCCTGGCCATTTATTTCAATGTCCTAAAATTATGAATATTTATCACATGAAATCAATTTTCACTATCAATAAATTATTTATTAATAGCGAGAAGCAAATTACGCGAAAATTGTTAAATAAACAAAGTACTTATTGGAATGACAAATTAAAAAAAATATATTTTTAAATATCATACGACCAAATAATATAAAGGCAACTCTCTGTGTTAACTGTTAGAAATAAATCAACTCGTTGCTCACAATAACTTTAATAATCTTGGTTAGAGCTTCAGTTAGTTTACCTTTCCCTTTATAATTGATGCTGGATCTATTAAATCGGCGGTGGACGTAGTGACACTCTTCTCTCCGTTCTCCTTTCCCTCGCTGCTCGCCCGACTTCTCCTTACGCTCAGATTCCGTACTAGCGGAGCGTTCCTTCCATTCTTCTTCTCCCGGTAATGGATGTACATGTGAACTATCTCTTCAACCAGATACATGATGAAGAAACCACAGCACATAAGCAGCTGCGCCAAAGAGAAATCCAGCTCTCCAATCTTACCATTCTCTGTAAGAATAAAATAAACACCAATACACTAACAATATAAAAAATATCTAAATTATATAATTTAATTAATACACATTTTTAATATTACATATTTTTTTTTATTTTCAAACGCAATCACAAGTAAGTAAGCAACCCAGACGTTTATTGCATAGAGTTGTGTAAATTACTCAAACAAAATAAACATCAACCGCGAGTGATAACATATGTACGGTTATTATAATATGTACATTGTACATTGTCTGCTTATTTAATATCCACTTGTAGAACAAAACCAAATCATTCAGCGGCCGATTATAATAGTACCCAAAGTGCGAGGTCTGAATTAAATTATTACGTCTATTGTTTAAAAATATTTATTCGGTAAACCACAAAGCATGCGAAGCGCATTAACTATTAGAATGACGTCAATGTACGTTATATAGGTAACGATATGATTTCTTGCAATACCTGCAAAGGGATGCAAATCTGTTTGCATACAAAAGCATTCAGTACAATTCAGAACGTGTATAAATAACACAAATGTACATTTTTTATGTATCGCATTATGTTTTATTCAAATTATTTAACACAACAATGTCTAACCTCCTAATATCCGCAATACAAATCACGCTCATTAATACAGCAACCTTGACATTAAACTGTCTGCTCCTACACATTCCCACACATTCACAAAAACACAGAAATAACTATTAAACAACATTATGTCTTGTAATTGGTTGTATTGAAAATTTTTTAGTAAAAAAATTTCAATTAAACTAAGCCCTATGAGAAAATGTTAATAAATATTTTGATATAACAATATAAATAATCAAAAAGTCATTGTAATTTCTATATATATATTAAATAATAACTTTAAATGAACAAGCACTATAATTAAACATCGATTTATTTTTTAAAATTCGTGTCTTGCAAAGCAGAAAATGTTGTCACAAAGTTCCCCTTAATCTTGTTTCACTGGCCCAGTTGCGTTCCAGCGACTCTGTTCGTTTTTGATATTGTCTGCATTTAATGAAATTAAGTAAAATGAACTCTATCAAAACTAGTATAGACTTCAGAATGCCTCGTGTTAAATAACTTAGCCTCAGGCTTTAACACTACCGAGAGCTGGTACAACAACGTGTTATTACGCCATTCCGATTTCTGATCTCATGGTACTTTTGCGAATATATATATTATTTCTTTTACCGGACATTCTTTTTTAAAGGTTAATTAATATATTATATAATTTATAATATAAAAGTTCTTATGTTCGCAATAATCTTCCAATATCTAAAGGAAACGCTAACGTTACATACCGTTTTTTATCAATCGTCCACTCAGTATCAATGGCTCTTTTATACTAAGCATTCATAATATTATCAGTACTTGTTAATATATAATTAACTCCTACATATATTAATACTTAATATTAAAACTATTAATATTTTTTGTAAATTATACATGCAGTCATAATTCAGACTAACGGTATCTCGGACATGTTTTTCCTTAACGAAATTTAAATGATTTTCTCTCCGTATTCTATAGTTACGTAAAATAGAATCGTATTACGGATTCCGGTGTGACGAGGCTTCTACAATTCATGAGACATGCTAAATATTTATGAAAGGCTGGCGGAAAGCGTACGGAGATTTTGTTAAAATTTAGAATTCAACTTGTACCTGAATGAATTATAGCGGGATTTTGAACTCTATGCCTTTGAGTTAAATCACAGACGTGGACATTAAAGTATTCCCCGGGACAGCAGCGTGACGTAATCTTTGACGTTTCAAATTTACATTACAGTCAGACTGTTTTATGGTTCGTAAAACATGACCAGAATAGAAACATAGTTTTATAGGAAAGTTTAAGAAAAAAATATATTATATTGTTGGTAAACATTAACTTAAAATTATTCAAAGCATTTTCCATCGGATGTAGAGCTTATTTGGGTACTATCAAGTATCAACATTCATACATGTCTTTGCTGAGTTTGAATATACCAATATTAGTTGGATTTTCTTTAAAGTAAAATATCTTAAAGGCTTTATGAAAGTTTTAAATAACAAAAATATTGTTAAATAATATATTGTCATCAAAAGTCTTGGAAAGCAACAGTATTTTTTTGAAATCTTGTCAAAAGATTAAATTACCTTCCTGTATTATAAAAATTTTGATATTTTTTTTTAATAAATTAAAGTCTTTTTCATGTTTCAATATTGGTCGTACAACCACTGATATTAGATACCTTATTCTAAGTTGGAATCGTCACTACGTTTGGAGCAGAGTTATTTAGTTATAAATCTTCCCATATATATTAACGTTATTTATTGTAAGAGAAACGAAAAACGCTTCGTATGTAGTGTGACTATGCAAACTTTTACAACACATACTAAACCCTTCATCCAGTTTAAGCGACAGTCCTGCTCTAAATCTTTCGTTTTGGTTTTGTTTCACAATACCAAAGAACCGGTGTTCTGGCACGCGAAGGTCGCAATATGGAGTCATAATTCTCATACTTTATTTGTTCTCTGTGCCTTTCTTCAAGACTATAAATAGCAATTATACCAAGCAACTTTAAGGCATTTGAAATCTGATTTTGCGATATGGAAATACGAAGAAATTTAGAATAGTTTAATCGAAATATTTCACTTGCACAGATAGTTATATCTTACGTATATATTATATTGATTTGTTATTGTAATAATATCTTTATAACATATATCATATATCAACTTAACAGACGACTGGTTAGAGACCAAGTGACCTCATATGTAAGTTGAGAACAGAAGCGTGTTTCATTAGATATTTGTTTGTAGTGAATAATGATTTATTTATTATAAAATTAATATACACAGACACGTACAGACAAAAATGTTTGAATTTATTTTTAAAATATAAAATAAGTTCCGCGAAAAGAGTTTTTCATATCGTCTCGCCGGAATACGCCTGCCTCTATTCGTTATAGTTTGACCTACTTCGTGAAGTGAAACATTCTATCCGTACAGTATTCTACACTAAAAATTTTAAATTCCCATTGTATCTTTTTAATATTAGCAAAAATTCTAAATAGGAACTCTTATTCAGTGTTTTTTCTGAAAAAGATGATCTTCGTGTCATTTTAAAAGACAGACAGAAAAGACTTTTGACTGCATTAATTTTATTATTCAATAACAATATCTTGACATACTTACAATGAAAATTTTCATTTATTATTCATAATAACTTTTTAATGACATCTAAATTAAAAAAACATTGATTTTATGTTAATCTGTCTTTCATAATTATTATATTTTTTAATTCATATGAATATTTTAATCTGTAGTATTTATAATCTGTAGACCGAGTTTGATGGACTAACATATTTTTAAACGTTCTTTTTATCGAACTATAAATAAATCGTAATTGTTTATACCAACCGACTTTAATATTATGCATATATTAGTCACATTTACAATATCTGACTACGGTTATGAATTTATAATATCACTGTAAAAGATTTAAAAAAAGAAACATTTACAAGATGAATATAAATACTCCTTTGCCAGCGTATGTATTGATTAATGGAACATTGTTTCTATTTCAAACAATGTTACATTTCATTTCAATATTAATATTTATTGTCGTATGTCAATATGACATGCTAATTGATGTTACAATAAGTTATATTTTTATTAATAATTATATTATTTACATAATTAATAATCTTAGAAAACGACATTAAAAATTTAAATACGTAAATTCTTAATTTTGTTGTGACGATTTTAGTAAACCTCGTCAACCAGCTACCGTTATTGTAACTTTACGTGTGTGTTGTTAAAGAAGTTATATGTAATTTTAAACACAGAAATCAAAGAAATAATACAATTATTTGGAAATTTCTTAGATAATTGTTTTAACATTGTTTAGCTTTATAGACGTTTTTGTTTGATTTAAAATAATAAAATGTGTGTGGTTATGTCGAAAAAATTATAGCGTATAGGTTTGCAGTCTGAGCACGTTTCGCTTGCGGACTGATAACTAGTCGCATACATTTTAGGAGAATACAAAGAACTGTGTGTGACTTGCTTAGCACTGACGTGATTCAACGTCATAGTATTTGAAATAAATTCATATTGTTAGACAAAACATTACCGTTTTTGGTTTTGATACAGGAATGAGGAAATATTTATATTGATTCCTTGTGTTTGTTTGTTAGCCATTCCTATTAAAACGTGTAAACAAAGAAATAAATGTAGGTAATTATTCTACATGAAATTAAAAATTGTAGCAGTTCTATGACTATAAACTATAGTAGTTCTAGAATTATTTCAAACTATAGTAGTTCTAGAATTATTTCAAACTATAGTACTTCTAGAATTACGTCAACTATATACCGTATTGAGTTTCTATTTAGTTTTATACTATGAACAACTTAAAATATTGATTATTCGGTTTATATTGTTGTTTGAATTATAATTAGGACTTATTTTAGTGTTGTCACGAAGGAAGCATTGCCATTACGATTTTAATGAAAGAAAAAAAAACTTTTAAAACAAAGAAATCATTTTATATTTTTTAAAATAATTGATTGAATATTGGTATTAACAATTCTAAAACAGCCATGTTTTATAAATGTTTTTGCCTTGATTTAATAATGAATAATATTTTTTATATTGCATACAGATTAAATATTAATGATATAGTCTTGGATATAAGGTAAACGACATTTTGTTGAAATGGTAATACTTTATGTAAATATACATATTTTGTCTGAGGCAGATTTTTATATTAAAATTGTCATAAAGATATTAAACTTTGATAGAATAAAAAATAGCATTTGCTTCTCAATATGGAAAAGCTATTGTGGTACGATCTGAAATATTAAATTATGATTTATCAATAAAAGCGATTACTTAAATGATTATTTCAATTCTATATAATTACTCCAATTTTTTATAAGAAATGTTTTGCTATTGAGTGATAATTTTCATAATGAAACTACAACTGGCATTCAATGTAATATTGAACCGTTGAAGCTTAAAATATACTTGCATCCCAGTTTTTTATCATATATAAAATAATACCCTCACTTACATAATATATATACATATGTTAAGTTAGTTTAGTAACCTTGACACAAAGCCGGAAAGAACGGGTTGGTGAAATAATGGTTTCCGTTCAAAACTTCTAAGTTTAAAACTTAATAGTCGCAGTAATTACTATGTGTGGACGTTTGTATTTTTTTGTCCGCGTCCTTAGTATGAGTTTATTTGAGAAACTAAAGATGACATTGATATTATTTTCACTTTAAATTTGAAACATCAATCTTTTAGGTCGCCATCATATAACATCTTTTTAAAAAGTTCTTTTTTAATTACGTATAGATTTGACGTTACCATATCTTACCGGAAAAACCGATAAAGACTAAGATATTTCTGAACGTATTGAAATAACCCGGATCTAACGAATGCACTAATCCCCATAGTGATTGACATTACGCATACATGATTAAAATGCATAAATATTATTATGCTGAATATTAAATTCTCTAGCAACAACCCATTCATATGCAATTAATGTAAAATGAATGTGGATAAATATGCAATAGTTGACAATTATATGAACATATATTATGGAATATATAATAGCTATACACAAACCTAGCTGGGAAACTAGCTGGAAGTGGCTACAGCAAGCCTTGGGGTCTATATAGCCCCAAGATATGCTGGTGCAGGAGGCAAGGGGAAAGCACTGCAACTATCTTCAAAAGAAAGTCATCATGTATATGGATCACTGATAAGTGATGACCACGACGGTTCTGCCAAGACTCTAGCGACGATGATGATGATACAATAAACATAAAGCAGTTATAATTTCGGAATATTCAGATAATTTTTTTCTGTTTATCTTTTTTGTTAGAATATAGTGTAATGTTCCCCGAGGCGATGAAGCCTGACACCAATAGCATTGTACAAGTTGAATGAACAGTGGATACACGCAGTGCTGAATGAGTTCGCTAAATTATTACAATTTATCAACCTTGGCATAAATATATTAATAACATTAGCATAAAACATAAAACAATGTTATTGAGTTACTTTATAAGAAGTATATTTTTAAAAATATATATGATTGGAAGTATTCATTACTATATTTGA
Source organism: Danaus plexippus (assembly GCF_018135715.1). Lineage (NCBI taxonomy): Eukaryota > Metazoa > Arthropoda > Insecta > Lepidoptera > Nymphalidae > Danaus > Danaus plexippus. The sequence goes on from NW_026869853.1 coordinate 1,814,333, forward strand.
CGAATCGAAGATGAATGCTAGGGCTAGACTTGAAAGTTGATACCGTGACGGTACTGTAACCGATAATACAAAATAAGGATCAACTCATTACTATATGTATGTATATGCAAAATTTTACGATGCATGTAATGTATACTCATATGTATATATAAATATATACAATAACTATAATGTTCTTATCTCCTTATTACGAAATCATTCATTTAAATGTTTAATAAATGAATTTTATGATATTTTACTCTGTTACGGAAAGCAGCATTCGTGTTCCAATGCACTTTCCCTTCGAGGTCTATTTTTAACCCGCTTGGTTTTTCCAGTAAGCATATCTATATGAATTTCATTAAAGTTTCCTGCTTATATAAACGTAACTTATTATTGTAGTGTGGCTTAAATGGAAAACGGGCGTAAATTTATTTAAACACAAGTCTGAATCGCTGATTTTAATATTGACCGCTTTCAGTTTTTCATTTACCTCAGATAAAGAAATGTTATGTATTTCGTCTCACGTTGCAAACTTTAGTGAACTTACTATTAAATAAAAACGTGATATTAGCAAAATATTAAACGATTCCAGTGCGGATGAAGCCATAGTTAAAAAAAATACTAATACCAAGTATTGCGATTGTCTGTGAGAGTTTGGCACTATATTCGTACTTTAGGTTAAGGAACGCTTACGAAGTATGGACCGAAACTTTGGCCACTAATATATTAATACATAAATAGGCTTTGTAGCTCGCCTTACTGCCATAAAAATTCTAGGTCAACGGGAAGTACGTTTTGAGAATGTAGGTTTTGATGTGAATCAGACAATATGGCACTGTGATTGAATAGCAATTTATAATATTTTATATCGTATCTATTTTTTTTTAATATCTACAAAACAAAGAAGGCTATCATAAAAGAGGTAAAATAACTTAATACTTTTCAGTTTTTTTTTTCCCGATAAGTAATCTTATAGATATTTTTAAAAATTTTCAATTGGAAGTGGCGTGTTACGGCTATGACAGATCGTTAATATATACAGGGTGTATTTATACATGAGATATGAATAATAACATTTAGTGGTAATTAGCATCCGACATTCTAAGGTTTATTTTAAAAAATCGTAATAAAAAAATATTGAACATTATAATTTATAATATAGACTTAATGTTGATAAGTATTGTTAGAACTTATGTTTAAATTTTTAGAAATAACTGCATTTAAATTATACTAATTTTAATATAATCAAGAAAAACACACTGTATAGCGTTTATTAACGATAAATGAAAACGAATCGTTCATCTGTTACGAAACGTTCATCCTTATCGTTTATCTTTTATCTTAAGTAAAAAGCATAAAATTTTTGCACATCTCAATCAGGGTCGTACAAATTAAAAAATCAAAAAGGTTTAACAAACAATTATATGATAATGATATGACATAATGTATATTGAAACGTAACTAAAATAGGACCTAAATTATATTATTTGTTATAACATTATTTTAATGCCATTCTTTCGATATTTGTTTCTATTCGTACAAAAAACACAATAGCTTGGTTGAAATTTTATGTCGAGCACCCTTGATTTTATATAAGTATCCCCACTCAATGTGCACTGTAACATCAAACAATCAGTTTTCAGTTTTTCATTTGTATATCGTATATATACAATATATTGCTCATTAATTTTCTGAAGGTATTCTGACTCATACGATAAAATTTATATTGAATAGATTTTTTAAAATTTGGTGACTTCAACAAGGATGAAGAGAAAACTTCAATACTATTGGTAGTAAGCTTCATAACGTTCCGCTTAGTATAAGTTATATTGTAAAGAGAAAATATGTCAGCAATGCGTTTATAATAGCGTATTATCCAGTTAGTATCTCAATTAATAGATAATGAGTTTTACGAGCACAAAAATTCAATCAATCGTGTACACCGAACAAACATGTGTATTGCAAAAGTATTATTTGATATAAACTATCTTATCAATTTAAGTCAATGGCCCAGTTGTTAATTTCATCACAATTAGATGTAAGTTCTGTTTCAACATTCTTATATTTTATCATCATCGTGTTTTTATTAACAACTGATTAACAAAAACACGTCACAAGCAAACGATTTATACGATTTAAACGACATTCAGAAATATTTAAATATTCATTATTTGAATTAACAAAAACCAATCCTATGTTTAGAGTTTATCCTCAGCTTTGATGATAGCGGAGAAAAAGACGAAAATATTTTGTGGTTCTTACACCTAAATGTCGTAAACACAAAAAGAGTTGTAATGATTTTGATTCGAACGTAGGAATATAATTAGACACGAAAAAAATATCGCTCATGGGAAGTTGTTAAATTTTGTGAACGTGAATTGCAACATATATTTTCGAACCTCATTTATAATAGTGTTGTAACAAAGGTTTTAAAGTAATCGATAATAAATACGTTTACAATATACGTGATGTATGTTAGAATATATTTTTTATTATATCTGGAAACAAAGAAATGTAAAAAATAAATAACTCGAACGACTTCGAAGTCTTACTTACATAACTCACAATAATTATTTGATTTTGTTACCATATTTCAATTAAACATTAAATTTTTAATATATTGAGACTTTTTCGATTTAATCTTCTTGATTCATTCAAGTTTAACGATCTGATTCGGTTTTACCTGGAACGCGTCGTTAGGAAAACCGCCAATAATGTATTACAAACTAATCATTAGACTTATTAATTTATCGTTTTACTTTACCTATTTTAAATTTTATTAATATGTATCATTTTCATAGCAATATCTAAAACTTTCACTTGTACTCATTTATATGACACTAAGGTTTTGGAGACTACGCGGTTTTTTTTATGATAATTCGTGATCACGCTTGCTGTAAAGGAATCGAAACATCCGGATTATTATTATATAATAATTAAAAAAAAAACTAAATTAAAATTCCCTTTTAATATTAATTTGTCATAAATTAGAACTGCAATTTAATAATTAAAAAAAATATATTGAAATAATGATTCTAAGGTATAAATATATTATTAATGCAATGTGACCGTTTGTAGAGACAGCACGATTATATTGTCACCCTGCCCGCATCGCCCTGCAATTTACGGAACTGCACTTTCTTTACGTCTAATGGATTTGCATGCAACTGTTTATTATATTTTCTTTATGCTTATTTAAATTCAATGTATAATTCAATATAACATTCCGTATGAATCATGGCATAACACTAAATGGGATAAAGAATACGCGAGATCTTAATACACTTCAATCAAATCTATTATACCTAGAACTGTTGTTTATCAAGCCGATCTTCATAATCTGGTTTGCTCGGGATAAACAACAGCATCCTGATGCCGATACCAGTTTAGTGAAATTAATTTACACAGTACATTAAGCAAGGCCCTAATCTGCGTACCTCAATAAAGCGAAAGGCCTTGAGTGCGAAGTATAGGTACATACCTGCTTGCAAGATCCGTTTAATGATTACCTAGAAGTTTGTATTCCCTTCGCGTTAAATATAAATACTTCGTCAGATATTATCGATAGTATCATAGATAATAATGTAGACCGTTTTATTTGATCAAAGAAGTTAGTAATTTTGTTTGTGACCCCAAAATCTTTATATATCTACAATGCTTTTTAAATTTTAGAAAAGCTATTATATATATAGAGAATAAGTAAATAAAAATATTTCACATATATTATATTGAATTTAAAATTCAAATAGCGCTTGTGAAAATTTTATACGTAGTGCAACAACGCAAATCGATTCCTTTGTGAATAATAAGGTAAATAATGCAGTATTTTATCTTGTGTACTCAATGGTGTCACTTTCACGCGATTTCATGACGACGAAGTATCCCCCGAGTCGCATTTCATCCAATCTTAACAGTCAGGTAATTTACCTGAAGGGAAAATTCCTAACGGACAAAGGGAAATTTAATTACGCCGTTGTTTCTGTAGGTAATATATTGAAACCTACTAAAGATTTAATATGAGGTAAAAACAGTAATTTACCTTAAATTTGCCTGTTATTATTTTTATTTAAAACTTATTAAATCTTGTGCCACATACCTTCTTTGTAAAATCAAGTCAACGTATCATATTAATGTCTGAATACACGAGCATACTTTTAATTTTATTTACAGCTTCTTATTAGCTCATCCTACGACTTAATCTGTGGAATATTTTTTTTTTTCATAAATAAAAACAATGTATAACAAAAGCAGCCTAAGTTACGTCTTGTTATATCAGCTACATACCAGTTAAAAGCCCAATGAAAATGGGCCAGCCGATTTAGGCAATAACCGGAACAAAGAGACAGTGATAGGCAAAAAAAAAAAATATCTACAATCATACGCATTTAGTAATAAATGATTATTTTAATATTTCAAATGCATACATTAATTTCATTTATTTATACGGATAATTAGATATACGGAACATAAAGTATTACAATCGAACATTCACATGAAAATACAAGATATTCGACTATACCAGATGGATAAGTCGAATCGTATGCGATGCGCGTGCGCAGGCCTGATTGATTTTTCCCTCGATCGGCTCGGTACTAACTTAATAATCCAGCGTCCGTTCTGCCATTTGACGGGAAAAAAATGTACTAAGACTTTTATATTTATGTGGGAACCATCCTAAAAATTTATTATAGGTTCGTTTATATGAGATGTATTGCTTCGTAAACTTTCAAAATGACAAATATTTTAACTGAATATGAGTTTGTTTCATTTTAATAAAGTATTGTTGGATGTTGTGATGATGAATCAATCAAACGATGATTAATCTTCAAAGCTTCGATTGGCACACATAGTCATTGAGCATCGCTGGATCAAGAGTAAGGTGCGCTTGCGCAATATATTAGATAATATCCGTGTTCTAACGACAAGGAGACAAAACGATTAATAAACACTATTTCCGTTCCCTATTATATCGATAAAATTGTCCGGATATTCATATATTTAAAAAATTAGGTTTAGAACTTTTTAATTTAACAATGAATATATATATTTATTAAGGTTTTAATAATGGAAATAAAATTCAAACAATACAATGAAAATTAGACGCAATACATCAGAGCGGCGGTTTGAAAAAATGCTTAGTTAGTTGAAATGTATTTTAAATGTAAATTACGTATTAATAACTATAGTATTAACGAAAAGTACTCGTTACACATGAATTATTTTAAATTTTTATCACTATTGTGTTTCTTATACTTGCACAAACTCAGGGACAAAAAAGTATTTAAGTTCAGTTACATAAATGTTATGACCGAGCGGGCAATACCTTACGTGTTAAAATCCGCTTGCGAGTCTTGGTATTTTTTCCTTTTCCTGTTACTTGTAAATATACCGACCACGTTAATGGACTTACAATACATGCTGGCGTATAAAAAAATTATTAGCGTTTTGTGTTAAGCGTGATTCAAAATGAGTTGAAGCTAATACAGTTACATTCGAATCAATCAATATTTTTTTTTCTATATTTTTAACATTAAAGCAACTCCGTTCTGAATGGTTAAACTAAAAAATATATTTCAATTAATCAATATTTTATATTTAAATGGAAAGTGTTGTAAATTTTTATCTTTTAAATATAAATTAATTCAATATGACTGATGGTATTATCATAATAAATGATTTCATAAAAATAAAATATATATTAAGAAAAACAATTGAAAACCGGTTTTGCGGTCGAGAAGTTAAGAGAGAAATAAGTAGCTTTGTCGAAGGTCAGTAAAAAAAACAACGAATTCAGACACCATTTAGAGTAATGTGTCATTCATCTCGATTGACCTTATTTTATATTGTTTAAACTTTTTTCTATACATAATCATTAATAAACATAAGAGAAATAAAATAATTTATTCAACCCATCATATTATCTGAACGTTCTGATGTTTATCATTTTAATATTAAATCTTTTTTTTATTTTCTTTTTCTTATTTTAATTTATTTGATTTCCTTATCTTAATTGTGTACCTCGTTGTATAACAGTTTTAATCAGAGTCATAGTACAATAAACACAAATTAATTATACATACATAAATAATAATCAATTGATTTGTTTGTATATGTTCAAATGTAATAATATAATAAACAATCATTATAATGAGATGTCTACAGACAGGGTACACATACATGTGTTATATATAAAAGTACATACCTTGTAAATATTGGATCCCCTCGTCGACCTCCGGGACTACATGGAGGAAGGTTGTAGACAGCAGAACACCACCTCCAAAAGACAAGAGTATCATAATCACTCTGTTCTTGGACTTCATATCGGTGGCTTCCGCGGCGGAGACCCATCTCAGCTTCCTGGCCAATAACAATGGTATCAGCCCGCAGATCATGGAAGCGCAGAACAGAACGGCCATAGCGACACCCTTAGCGAGGACCACACCATCCGAATCCTCGGGACCATGATCATGGTCGTGGTCATGGTCATCATGTACGAATAGATCACTCAGGTTTGATGCTTCTGCAGTCATGTTTGGTGTGTAATTGGATCGACTTGATGGCACATGGACTTTTATATAGAGTGCTATCTGCGCGTGCGCCGGCTAAGACAGACGCGGCGTTACTAGTTACTACACAGTACACACTCGCAGTTCGTTATACTCCGGCGCAACCTACGGAGCAGAACCTTCGAAAAATCAAATATTTCGAAACGCTCCAACCATATTATAGTTATCGAGTATTTAGTATTACAAACTCCTTATTTAAACCTCTTTGATAGCTGTATGATAATAAGCTGAATGGAATTCTTATTATAATTACATATTTATTACAGGATGCACTTTGTTTTAAATTATGTTGTACATATATCATATCGTCTTGACTGTCGATTGTTCTGCAATATGTACATAAATTTTTCTAAGGTTTATTATTTTTTTGTCGTAAACGTATTTAACTGATAAAGTAATTAAAATTACTGGAATCATATATCTATATATACCTGATATATATATTTTTTTATTTATTTTCGTAAATAAAACATAACAAACAAAACAAATAACATAATGATAATATGAACTTCATTAATTTAATGTAATGTTTGCATTCATATATTATTTTTATTGTTTTAATATAATTTTGATAAACATTTTATCTGATCTTCGACAGCTCAATCCACGTCAGTAACGAAAATAACGAGCGCGATAACGATTTTAACGGACACGATAACGGACGTAACGGATCACGTTATTTTCAATTGTTCAGCGACTCGTTATATCCAATCGTCACTGATAGCCCTGTCATAGATTATATAAAATACATTGAAATACACAATAATATATATATGTATTATATTTTTTTAAATGAAATTTTCATGTTAATTTTTAAAAGACTTTAATCAATGAAATGAATTATTTATATAAAAATTTATATAATTATTCATATGCATATTAAATTGATTATAAAAATTTATAATTTAATTCATATATTTCGTAAACATTTCATATCAGAATTTTTAGAACATACGATTTATTTATTGTCATATGTACCTAATTATAATAACAAAATAATTAATAAAATAGATTCTTATCAAATTCTAAAAAAATTTCAAGGATGACCTTGATATAAATGTCATTCTGTGTATTTTTATCATATATTACATTGACGAAGAAAGAACAGGCGGTTAGTGCTTATAACAATTGCTTTATGTCTGCTTGAAAACCGGTAGTGTCCCTCCGGGTGTTCGTTTTTTGAGAGGAAAAGCATTAAAACAATAGCAAATAGGGTTGTTATAGAAGGAGGGTTTTACTCATCGGAAAGACAGCTGAAGGAGGAAGGCTGTACACCTTTAACAGAAAGCTACAATTATTTTTTGTAAATAGGTGGTCATGCAGTATTCTAACCCTAAAGCAACTACCAACAATGAAGATCGTTTTATTAATTTTTACCAACATTTTAAATGTGAAAGTTAAAATGTTTATGTATTTGTATAGCTGAATCACATTAGAGCATCAAAATTATTATGTATGGTATTTGTAGATGTGCTAAAATTAGACACAAATCACCGTTCCAAAATGTGTGTTTTTGAAAACACAAGTAAATTGTCTGCGAAGGAACTAAATACATTTTGTTATGTTACAGAGATACACTGACTGCTGTTCTCATTATGAGTGTAAATAGTATTGAAAACTACATTTTTTTTACAGTATAAAACAGTTAATCTTTATTTATTTGTACATATTTTACGACACCCGCTATTGTTACGGTGGAAGACAGTCAAAAACTTTGTCATTATTCTAACTATGAAAGTTACAGTAAGATAAGTATGGTTGCACAATGCACAATTCGCAAATATGTTTACCATAGCACTTGTAGGCGTAGCGAGTCTTGCACAAGACGTACTTAGTGTGTGGTAAGAAATAGCAACAAAGATACTTGACATACTTATGAGTTTAGTCTGTGGACAATTTCTGGACTGCCACAGAGTAAAAAAATAAATCTAAAATTAGACAAGCTCCGGTATTTTCTAGATATGTTAACGTATCTTTAGTCACCGTGCATTTCTATTGCTAAAAACAATTTTCTTAGCTATAACCGCATTATACTTTAGACTTACAGGAAAAAAATAAAAAAAGCATTCAATTAATTTTACATTTACAATACATGCTTTCATTGATAAGGAAGGAATATGAAATAGTAAAAACAAAACTATCCCTTTTTATTCCACAATAAATTAAACCAGATTATTATTTACATCAAAATCGTCAAAGCAAACAATAAACTGACATATCTTGACTCATAAACCTCTTCTTTATACCCATATTTTTTAAATTATCATTCTTTAATACGTATACCTAAGCGAAAACTATAAAATATAATTGAAAAACATTTGCTTTTTTTTAATCTTTATGACGTAAACATAAAAATATTATCTACAGCTCTTATGCAAATGCATCATGATACAAAATCGAGTCGTGCCTGTATTCTGCACAGATGTTGCCAGTTTACATTTCTTTCGGCTTAGGGAATCCCTGTGCTGGTGAAATCCGGTTCGTGGCCGCATAAAATCATGATCAAGTTAAAGTTTCCTCAAGAAACATCACGATAATTCTTGATGCTATTACAAAAAGTCTCTATTTTGTATATATACATTTTCAGTTATTTAAAATGATTAAATTTTAAAGTTTATCGTCTGTCTAAAACAATATTTATGTACAAAAAAAAAATAGGTTTCCTCAATAAATTTATTTGATAAGTAAAAAAAATCCAAAAAGTTCTTTAACTTGTAACCGTTAATAATAACTTACGTTCCTAGACCTCGCTAGTACGAAATTTCTGGTATTAAAAAAAATAATTCAATAAAAAAACTTACATTAATGATATAATTAGTAACTACACGGTTTCATACACCTTCTATCAGTATGCTTATCACGAGTATTTATCGTCACTACACAGGAGTTTCCCGTTTCGCATTCCATAATTACATTAATAATAATGTCCCAAGACTTGTGCAGACTGGCTGTGAAAAAACAGATCAAGTAACATTTAAAAATAAACCTACAGGTGGCTCGCAACTCCCACGCTCTCTTGAAGCTCCTCTCCTGCATAGACCTGGCAACCGCACGGTGAATCTATGGAATGCTGAGAAGTTTCGTCTCAAGGGTTTCTTCTCAATAACAAATACCTACTGTAACTTTATATAATGTTATATTGTATTATAAACTTCATCATTCACGTCGCTATTTGAGTTTTATATTATTTTCCTTATAAATGCATTCACGTGTCATTGAAGACGAAATAAAATACACGTCTTAATACCCATCTATTATTTTAAATAATTGGCGCCGATGAATCATCTTTTAAAATGATGTTAAGGCGTCAAACGAAAACAAATGCGAATGGTTTTTTTTCTGAATTTCCCTCGTTAACGCTAAGTAAGGGTTTTATTTTCTCATTAAGGTTTATATCGTAACGCATTTACTTAAAGTCTTTTCGGATAACTAAAATATCTGTAATTAAAGAGCTATTATAATATCAGTGTTTTGACAATAAGACGCTCAGTTTTTTTTTTAATTAATAATACTTTTTCGATGGTATGAAATTTTGTAAATTGGACTTGTCAGTTATCTGTGACATTATAGATTTGTTAGAAGGTACCTCACACAACTTTGTTTATGACTACTGTAAAATCACATACACGACATTATTATAGACATATACTACATCCAACTATTCCTGCTTTGATTTAATCTTATCGATTGTTTTCAATAACACAGTCAATTAATATAAAAAATTCAAATGCGCAGTTTATGTTGAAGCAATTTATTACTTTCCAATCAATTCCGTTCTAATTAGCTCTTTAAATGCGTTCGTAAAACTATTTCAAGTAAAACGTATAGTGAATTTTACAAAACTTTGAGTCATTCATCCCAATTTAACTTTCGGGGACAGCTTTCGTTCGTAAATTTTAATTATCCTTCAGGCGAAGCTCTAGTTGCTCTAGTACAGAAACACGTTATATTAGAAAAATATTTCCATTTCTTTGTTTAAATATTCATATTATTTATAAGGTAATAAGAAAAACTTAAAATAAAATAAAAGAATCATTCAAAACATTTGAAATGTTTTTTAAAAAGTAAATCAAAAATTATTACTCTTTTCAAAATAGAATTATGCCTTTTTCATTTAAAAATCGAACGCTTCAATTATGAAAATTACAATAAAGGAAGAATGATGACGATTTTACAATATACATGTCCCATTAGTCATGAGCTATTCACAATTTTATATACTTGTATTATATATTTACTAATAAATTATAAAAATCTTAGCCACTTTTTTTTTTCCAAAATCAGGCTGTTTGAACTTAAACACATGCACTGCTCCGATACCCGCAATCTATGAAACAGCTGTCTATATTAAAAAAAAATAAAATTTCCCCAGAACCGGATCTTAAACAAATAAAATGCGCAGAAACAAAATTCGCTAGCGATAAAACGCCGTTACGTTACCGGCGATAACGACACGAAGTCCCTTATCATCAAGATCATATATAATATAACCACGCACTCCGCTTATGGCAATAATTTAAAGATAATGCTTTGATCGGCAGCTTAAAGGCATCAATCAAAAACAAAGGCGAATGGTGTTTTTTTTTTAATTTCCCTCGTTAACGCTAAGTAAGGGTTTTATTTTCTCACTAAGGTTTGTATCCATAAAGCCAAGAGTTGCTAAGATTAGGTTAAATTATGGAAGCGATCCGGGGGGCTTTAACTCCATAAATTTTTATATTTGAACGTGGCAGTAATGTTCATAAAACTATTCTAAATCTAAACTGAGGTTTCAATACTCTTATTTGATATAATTTGTACTTATTTTCATATAACTTATTGACAATCTTGTTTCTTGAAATAAATACGTAAATTGTTGCCATTTTAAATTGTTTTATTCGTTTTTGCAATGATCAAAATAGTAGGTATTTAATAATGGGCATTCACATTCTTAAACACGTGCCACACAGATGTTTTGGTGACATCGACAGTTATGTGTAATTTTATGTAGTTTTTGATGATATTAAAATTTAAAGGAAGTTAATACTTATGATATAATAATATTAAATAACGAATTAATGATAGAAATACTTTGAGAATTCTTAGTTATTTATGAAAATTATTACATGAATAAATTATAATTACGATGTAATGGATGTCAGTCAAATGATTTTATCTTTCGACATCAATCTTATCTCTGAACAATTGACTGTTCATCTAAATTAATCTACACTTCAAGGTCAAATGAGATCTTCTACGAAACAAGTGGACAGTTCCTGCAAAACTCATAGATAAGTTGTGGAAAAATTCATAAATATAATTTTATAAATATTTATGAAGTTGTTCGCTTTTCTAATACAATTTTTAATGTTCGTAACACAACAACAGATAGTTTTAATGATATAACTTATAATAACTTATTAGCTCATATTGATCACATATATTTTTATTTTTAACAAGCATTTAGAGACGCGAAACTAACATGTCTATAAGAATTGCTTTATTGTACAGATTATATTCATCTTTTGTTTTTGAAACGACACAAGTTTATTTTGTTCTTCTCAGCTTAAAATTATCAATGGTCTTATTATTATTTTATTTTTTTTTAAATAAAATTGCTTATCTTCTTACAATACTTGTGAATAACTCTAGCCTAAAAATCCTTATACAGTATTAATTCCTTTTTCTAACAAAGAAACATATTTCACGGATGAATTTTTTTGAAATGGAACACATTTGATAATAAAATTTTTCATGGTCGCCACGCAAAGTGTATTAAGTCCATTGGTAAAATAACGCGCACTTATATAATTATCGTTACCGTATCTAAGTACCTACTCCAAAAGATATTTGTTATCGTTATATAAGTAACGACTTCACCTTAACGCTGTCGTTAATCTTAACGATAAAATTGTACCGGTGTTACGTCTAGATTAAATAGTCTTGGAAACAGGCTTAGTACGTGAAGGAGTCAAAGACTTTATCTTGAGATGCCTAACACGAATTGGCATGAGATAAAAATTAAAAATAGCCGAAGATTGTCATTTGTTTCACTATATTTTTCATTTAAGTTTCATTGGAAGGGTAAATCGCGACTAAGGATTCCTCTTTAAAATAGACCTACTAATTACATAATTGTTATCTGCCCACTCTTAATATATAATCAAATATTCTTAAGTAAAGCTATAACATGAAATACACAAAATAATTGTTGGAACATTTATTAATATCTTCATTATTTTTGACATACAAATTAAATAAAACTCAAAAAGTTTTTGACTGCCGAATGCCCAGTAATTTTGTTTTTCTCGCTTTTGTTATTAAACTGTTTCTTTTAATTTCAAATTTACAAAGATATATACTGTTTCATATTTTCTGTATAGTTAGGTACTCAACCGATTGACTTTTTATATTTTATATAAGAAAGAAAGAATAGTTTAAAAGTTCTTATGCATACAAAGAAAACACTTGGTTGAAATATTTAAAAATCATTTGAATTATGAGATAGTCTAGTTTAATTATTATTGAATTATTAATTAATTATGAGGCGTTCATTTTCAATATGGTTATAGAGACATCTTTGATCAAGTAGCGAAATTTTTAATACATATAATCAAGTTACTACCATAAAAAACTATTAGAAGCAACACGAGATGTCGCTGCAAAATCTACAATTATTTATGTATTTTTATCCCATTTAGTCTCCGAATATAAACATAAATAAATTGCGGATTCTCCTCAGACCTCAGTCAAAATGATTATGTTTAAAATGTCGATTAAAAGTATAAATTGAAATTAACAAAGTTTTTTAAACGCGCATGACAATCACAGCAACTTTCAATGCGCATAGTCAAAACATTGCGCATTTCACTGGCTAACCTCATCGAGTCGATCGACCGAAGGTTTCTGGTAAAGAAAAGAAAGCCTTTCATTCCATCATTGTGCTGTATTTTGGTTCTCAGTGAGTGTGCCAAGTGATTTCCACACATTTTCTTCAAATAAAGTTTTTTTAAAACTTACACTTAAACTTCCAGGTAAGTTATATTTATTTATTGGAAGTTAATTAATTTAATCTAGTTGAAAATGAGATTAATTTGAGAGATAGTTATGTAATTCAAAATAAGGTAAAAATACCATTTCTTCCTATCGGTAGTGATGTCAAAAACTGATTTAAATACTGACGTCAGACCCTAAGCTCCTCCGTTTTTGGTGTTAAGTGACTTAATTAAATATCCGTTTATACCCAAAAATGAATGCAATAATAACCCTTACTTTATTTTTATTTTCTAGCAATGTATAAAATAGATTCAAGTATTTTATATTGTGCAACTCATAATCTCAATGAACTTCAAACTGCCTTAATAGGCAAGATTAAAAAACTAATTTTGTTTGATACCTAACATTACAATACTCAACAATAGGCATTTGACCTCAACATATTACAACTTGGAGGCAAACTAATGTAGTCCTATCAAGATATATTTATCTCATGCTTGTGTCAACATACTCCTGGGCATAAAATATATTTACTATAGCACCCCATGTATATTAATTGTTCCATGGATCTAGTCTGAATGAAGCCATAGCATTAAAAAATATATTAATTGATTAATACCCTAATATGGTGCACTTAAAATAGGAATTATTTTTTTCATAGATTACTCAAGGATTTCAATGTAGGCCGATAATGGTAAAATAATGAAAGAGTTGAATTTTTATTTCTTTAAGAAACAGATAAATATACTAACTTTTCTAATAAAGAATCATATTCATTATTATAGAAATATATTTAAAGATAAACTCACATTAATTATTGAAAAGCAAAAATTGTTGTTATAAATACATTTGGAACTGGGTAATAATATTTTTAACCAGTGCTACCTGGTTCCTTTTGAATTTCAAAATTTCCTTTTGATTTCTACTTGCCCTTAAATGACCATGATTTAATCCAAGCTTTAAATATAGAAACAACTTTTATTTGACCACTAAAAAGGAAGAGGTTCTATTTGATTGTATATTTATCATACGGAGCAAATTCACATATAATATCTGAGTGTACATTTCAATATATTGAAGTAAAATAAAATAGGAAATGTTGAATTTTTAAAGTAGTCTATGAGGTGGAAAAAATGTATATCCCTTATTATGCTTACATAATTTTTTCTATATATTTATTGTAGTCTGAGAATCTTAATTGCAATAATTTGCATAACTTGCCAGCACTCAGATATTACAATTAAAAAAAAATATATCATATGCACTTAAAATGCTTTCCCTACATAATCTATTTAAATTCTATATTATTATTTGAAGTCTTAAATATTTTATGAGCAGATATATAAAATTCAAAAAATACTAACATAAAACTTCAATATCTATATTGCAATGTAAAAAAAAGATTCTGATGAATTTGGTTAAAAATAGATTTAAAATAAAAATACAAAAATAAATTTGTAGAAATTGTTTTTAATTAAATACATTTTCTAATGAATGTGGTAAACTAGGTTTTGAAAGTAGCGGATGTGAAGTAGCTCACGCTCCAGATATACATGTGTGAGCCTGACCCAGTGAAGTGCATATACTGAGATCACTTAGCTGAGAAGATTCATTATACATATTCCATTGCATTTCAATTAAAATAATTTAATTTGGTTAAAAATTATTTACGTCTCAAGAGCATCGTTAGTTTTAGTTAGTTGTTCAGATAAGTTTCCGCATAACGAGTTTTTAACTAAACGAATTGTAGTATATTACGTTGCGTGGGATGAAAACGTGCGCGCGTCTATTGATTTTACCCATACACCACTGCTCTATCTCCGAGACTAAAGATCATGACCATATTCTGCTATTTTTATGTTGATCAAAAGTTTTTTATTTCAATTATGCATTTTTTTATCATAACGGCGCGGCGTAGAACTTTTTTTAACATCCGTCTAAGAAAAAAAATATTAACATTCATATTTTATTTAATTGTCAAATATTAAATTAACATGTATCTTATATTTATGTTAAAAAAAACGGTTATATGTATTCCAAATGATACATATAACTATAGAAAAAATATTTAACAATTACTCGTAAGTTCATGATATATTATAGATTTTTTAAACTTGGTAAATCAATTGTTAGTTTTTAAATTTAACCCTTGTATCAGTTTTCCGGACGGTAGACATGAATTAAAATTCGAAGGTCGCTGCGACGCTTGTTAGCCAACACGCCATTGCATGCCAGCCAGTAGTTACACGTACAACCGATACAATCGAAATATTAAGTTATATTTTTAAGACACAGAATTTATATGTTAAATTTGAAGCACTTTCGCTTTCAAGGAAATGAAAAAAATTGGAAAAGGAAATAACAAAATATGCGAGGAAAGTTTTTTTTTTGTCTATATAACAAGAGCGCAATGATTTTTTTTATCATGCAATTCGTATCCAGGCCGTAATGAACTGTTTAATCTTGGTCAAGTACAGCTGAAGAGCTGCCAAGCTACATCTTAATGGCGTAATTACTCCAAATCTCGGGCGTTATTAAAACAGACTGGAAGTTAAAGTAACTTCTATTTAGGTTACAATTTTTAATTAGATTATCGTTTATGTTAACGTCCTGCGAGGGTGGAATTACTCAATCGCCACCCCTTGAGCGTTCAAGGTCGTTCATAAATTTTTATACACAATAATAACCAATATTATACACTAAATAGTGTACTCATTAAATTTATTCATAAGTACTCACAAATGTCAATTAGATTCACTCATTTACTTTTAACATATATAATCATATATATATATATATATATATACCTCAGAGAGCCGACCCTGGCTAACATGGGAAGAGGCAAAGATGATATATATCTCAGAGATTTATTTGATCAACAATAATTGTATAATATGTAATTAAAGGCTTTGCAGTTTATCTTATTAATTATAACTACCTTCTGCTTCATTTGACTTGTGAGGTTGTTTCAATGATAAACTTTTATCTGTATCCTATGATACACATCTTTAATTTCACAATCAACATTTTTTTTATATATAATATTGTATAAAATGTCCATTAATATTGATAATATTATCACGTTTTATTTAGTTATCATTTAACAAATTCACACTGCATTCAATAAAAATGCTCATTGGTACCTAAAACCATAATTTATTGATTGACTAGCCAATACTGTCTTGTTTCAGCTTCAGTCTGCGACCTCATCAATCAAAGCCTCATTTATAATGGATAGTAATTTAATTTTAATGGCAGTTTTTTTACTTTTTGGGATTCTTCGTAATCTTTCATGAAGTGATAATAGGAAGAGACGATCTTCGTTATCCTCATTATCATCTATAGTGTCTTCATCGTCAATCATTTTACGTTTGAATTTGTTTTCAATTCTTTGTTCATATTTATTGTCATCGCTCGTTTGATTGAATTCTACATCAACATCATAATAGACATATTCTGGTTCATCATCAGCTTCCTTCTCAGCAATATTCATAACATTGGACAAGAAACGTAACTGTTTGTAATACACATATTCACTTTTACGGTTTGCACCCGAACCATAGTTCTTTTGTCTTTTTAGTTCTCTGGCAAAACTAGTTCTTATGTTCTTCCATCTTTTTTGAAGAGTAAGTCCTGTAATAAAATTTGTTTTAAAGACGAGGTTTGTATATATAATAAATATAAACAATCCTAGATAATCAAAAAAGTATTCTAGTGATTTAAAAGTATGTTTAGTAATGTTCTTTAACGGCACATTTAATTGAAAATCGTAAACATTTTATCATATTCATATTATTTACGTAAAAGATGTCGATCACTAGCCGAGATGTCATCACCACCAAATATTGCAACTATTTCATTCCAGTCTTTTTTCTTCAATTCCTTATTTGTATTATCAGTCGACGATGTATCCCAGATAGAGGGCCTCTTCTTGATTTCATTTATAAGTTTCCTTGTATCAAAATTACTCATATTTTATTTCACACACAGCAAAATATTATGATACATTTATGACAGTGACAACTAGAAAATTAAAAACAGAATACAGATTAAATTACAATTTTCAAGTTGGTAGCCTTGCGCGATTGTTTAAACGCCAAGTGTAGCCGACTGGCAGCTCGATTTATATTGAACGTTAACTGTGTGCAAGCAGGACGGGAAATGATTTCGACCAGTAAAACACTTTGGTTGATCTACCACATGGGTTGGGCGACGCAAAGAAACCATTGCGCATTTGATTTAAGCCGATTTAATATTTATTTATTTATATATAAAATATTACTCTTTAAAATGTTACCATCTAGAATATTTAAAATGTTTCTTATCACATACATAAGGAGTTCTAATAAAACTAATTTTAATTCATATATTGTTGATTAATAACTATATGAAAAAAAAATCTATATGAATATAAATATATTTCATCTAGTTATTGATACTAGGTATGAACGATGTGAGAAGATGCTTATGAATTATAATTACTAAGACCTTGAAACATATCCACAATGATAACAGAGTATAAACCATAGATGCTCAATGGAGTGATAAGGACGTAAACGTCAAAAACGAATTTAATGTATTTATAAATCTTAATTACAACCTACATAATTTGTAAACGAGTTTCATAAGATTGTAAAGAACTGGTGTAAACATTATGAAGGATTATCACTACGACAGGTTTGTTGTTAAATCACGCGATAATAAACTAACAATTAACTTTTTTTTTAAATAAAAAACTTAAAACGCCTACAAAATGATGTAGGCACATTCCTTCTCTTAAACAACGTCTAATGATTAGTCTTTATACAATATGACTCACTCTTTGTGTTATAATAAAGTATTACTTCATTTATATCATCCGGCTTTGACTTGTTAAGAACATAAAAATTGTTCATTTAGGATTTCCATTCATTATTTTGTGGAATAATTATATAAACATAAATTGTCTGAGTAATATTTATAGTATTCTTATTTGACGTGGTTGTTGCTGTTCCAAATTCTGTAATACATTTGTCGTCCCGGAAATTCCAAGTAAAATACATGGCTACTTTACATTAAGGAGTTTTTTTTGTTTACCATAAAGAAGTTTTTTTTTATTTGCTTATTACCCGCTGGTTATTCGATTCTGTTTGTTTCAGGATGCCTTCAGCAGCGCCCCCAGCAGAAAATGGCGCGCCGCGCAGCGAACTTGAGCAATTGCAGTTACGAGCCGGCCAGGTCACGGATGAAGTAAGTAAAGAAGAATGGTATATTTTTTCTTTTATCTGCTAAAATAACCAGGAAATAAAACGAACTGAAAATATCAAGATTTGATGTTGCTGGTGGACACTTAACTGAGTTACAGATGCTTCAGCGACTTCAATGGCATGCCAACAGAAAAATAAGGAAGAAAAGAGTAAACGGCAAGAGAAATTAGAGCTTCAAGTCTTTCCTAACGAGGACCTTCTATGGTTAGACTGAACAACAAAACAAATGAGTTAAACCTAGTTGACGTCCTATTTTTGCTGTTAGTGCTAGCTTTAAGTCATTCTAGAAAACGATCACCACATAGGGTTGGCCCAACAAGATGCTGTGCGGCTAAATCGCTATTTCCAAGCATAAAATCAATAGCAATAATAAAAACAGAGCTTTGGTGTCTCATATTTTTATGAGTAAAGTTATTTTAGAATAGACCGAGTAAATTTTCTCGACTTATGAAGTCAGTTTTTCATCATTTTGAAGGTAAACTTGAAACACATTTCGTATTATATAAGAATACATTCAAAATTATATAAACGCGTACGATTCGAATTCGTTCAGTAGTTGAGATAAAATCTCACTTATTCAAAACAACATAACAAACAAATTTGTACATATTAAATGACTTAACTCTGTTTACACGATCTGGATTCGTCTGTTATTTTATATTGAAGATATAAAAACATATTTTGAGATTTGAGAAAGGTCTTATTTTTAATAGTAAAGGGAGTAGATGGATATTAGGTCCGAATTGTACCGATATAGATGTTAGGGACGATAAATTATAATAATTTGCCCTACAACACCGTACACCTTCATGCGTATTAAAACCACATAAAAATCGCCTATTCTTTTCCTATTACAGTTTCTTTCACGTCTTGTGGTCTATTTAACTGATTATAATGATTATTGTCTCAATTACAGTCCCTGGAGTCGACCCGGCGTATGATGCAACTATGCGAAGAGGTAAGTTGATAAATATGTGTATTCATACCTTATATAAAATTTTATAGCGACTGCTGTAACACAAATGAGTTGGGTGAAATGGAAAGACATAACAAATACAGATTACAGCAGTGGCTAACTAATATTAATATTAACTATGACAAAATGATATGAAAATGTCGAGAATACCTTCAAGTTAAAATATATATATATGTATATTTGAAATGTCCCGATATTTCCTGTCCTGACCCTACTAATTTAATTATTTCTTTTCGTTAAAATAAGTATATTCTAACTATTGTATTTCAGGTTTTTAATACTAATTGTATCTGTTTAATTGGTATTTCAAGCGAAACAATCACTGGACAAAGTTAAAAAAAATATATATTTATACTATTGGCAAATAGTCCAACGCGGTTCCGTAAATTGGAATGTGTAATTTTAACCATGTTTATGTTACCCGATAGTTTTGATAAATTTATGTTGTGTTCAGTTGTGATTATTTGTAATCTGTGAGAGAGGTGTTCTCGATGCGAGGGAGTGAGGGGTATAGCGAAGTGTCCTGGAGTTAGCCCCAAGCTCGGTTTGGTATCCAAGCTCCCCCCCCAAAGACCCCCTAGGGCGCAGCCTTCGCTATCCTTGGCTGTTGTGTGATCGATGTCGCTATTTTTATCTATTTGATGTGTATGTATATCTATTGTAGATACCCGGTCATGTTTTTATTTCGTTGGTTAAGTTTTTGTTTTCTATTATTTTTTTTGTGCCCTGCAAAATATGTATTTATACTAACCATTGGGTGTTGCATGATCCGTGCCTACTTGTAACCGACATTGTTAGTTCTCTATAGTCCTTTGTGTTGTTCTGTAGCGATGTATTAATGTGTAATTGTATGTCAGCGATAACTTATACCCTGTCCTGAGCCCATGAAATATTGGCGTTGACAGTTAAATGAGTCACAAAATGGATGTGACCTTGAGAGGAATTTACTATATTACAATTTATATAATCCATTTCATTAACTGTCAGCAACCAACACACGAGTCCAGAATAGCCTGTTACATAATAACTATAATCACAGCATGAAAGCCCATATTAATCTAGAAGAGAAACCAATTCTTTCTTTTATTTCTGAATACTTCTCACCCTATAGTAAGTTATAGGATTCAGAACCGCTTCTCCCCCTCTCCCTTATAGTCTTTGTATGTGCTTGGGCTTGCTTTGAAATATATCGATTGGATAATATTTTCCTAAACCTTTCTATATTCTTTAACGATTCGCCACTCAGGCAATAATCACTACCTCCAAAGCACGTTCCACTGTCTTGTTTCCAATTTAACGGTGTTTTCTTTTTTATTTATGTACCATTCTACTTCAAATATGATTTATCCACATGAATTTCCTACTTCATAGTGAACATCCCATCTATGAACCGAGATGTGTACCTTATATTCCTTAGTTTAATCTTTGTTGTTGGTCTCTGTGTAGTGGCTGTTCTCTGTTGTTGACTGTATACTATTAAGTTGTATAATTTTCATGCCTTCTCCAACATTCACAATACTGCCGATATGGGCGTAACCACAAGCCATACCTACTACTTAACTCCAACAAATATATCGAGCTACACCTTTCAATATCTCACAACAAATACAGACCAATTGATTTATAAACATGCAAAATTTTTAATTCTTTATATCCCTTTTTTTGTTACTTATAAATAAAAATAATTAAAACTAACAGCTGATGTATTTGGATACATAAAATATTTTGTTTTACGTTGAGCAATATTCGTCGACGATCTGTGCCAAAATTCTATTCAAGTATAAACACAGTACAGATTATCATGACGCCATAGTGACACAGATGATCGGAGGACATCTTCACATACCAAAAACTAATGAAGGAAATATGTCATATCGATAGTCAAAGTGAAGACGTCCTCCGAACACGTCTATGAACCTCGAGAACACGTGTTCGCCAGTTGTTCAACTGACGGAGCCCAATACCCGATTCACTTTCCAAACACTCCACTGTACCCCTCACAACTAACATGCTCTCTGACTTTTTGTTTCTGCGGCTGGTTTAGAGCAAGGAGGCCGGCATTCGTACTCTGGTCGCTCTAGACGACCAGGGAGGTGAGTGAACTGCAATTGCAACACTAAATAATTTACATTTTTTTGTCTTTTTTACTTTTTTCTCTAATATTATTGAGAAGTAGTAGGGATTTCAGCCAGCCCGGTGATGGGCTCAGCGATCACGAAGAATTTAAGGGGGTATCGCAACTAATGAATTGAATGAGAAATGTAAAGTTGCAATGCAAAGGTGCGGGCATCCTTTTAACCTCTTTCGTCAACATTTAATGACACACACTGTTATTATCACGGAAAACCCACATCTTTGTATCATTAATAATACTTTATGTAGATAATCAACACCAATTTGCACAACTTACCAGCGATCGATGCCGGTTAGGATTACCAAATGACATAACCAAAGAAGTTAATATTTGTACGAAACTATACATTCTGCATTTCAGATGTTCGTAAACGACTCTTTAACGACAACTTACCTAAATCACATAAAACTAAATTGATTAAAAACGAGCGAAGTAAATTCGAAACGCTTCTCCTCAACGCACGACTCTTAAACATTACACAAAATAATCATGATTCATATGAAACTGAGCACAGATAAAACTGAATCTGGTTTTACTTGCAAGCTTCACTGCATGCATGTTGTTGGAATAGTGTGTACCCGCTGCGCGCACGCCGCCGCCACGCCAGCCGCCCGCACTCGCCCGCACCCGTCCGCACTCGCCCGCACTCGCCCGCACCCGCGCGCGTTGTGCGGTCACGGCACGACGCAACCCCACACACCCCGATACTCTCTCCTACGATATATTATTTTGATTTGTATTTTATGTATAGAGCGAGGACGCCGGGGGGCAAGCGCTTCATATGTTGAGTCACCAGGGCGGTAAGAGTCAAACTGAACACTGGGTAGTCGAGCCGTGAGAACGTCTGTGTTGAATGTGCAGTTAATAAATTAATCTCTTTGTTTTTCTTTGACGTTTCTCTTGAATAACGACTTATCTCAGATCGATGTTGCGTATGTTTCTATGTTTCGATGGGGTTGTCTTTGAAAGTATAGTGTAAATAGAAGCCCGATGGCCGTTCGTTGCTAATTGTCGCAAAAGACTGTACTCTATCTTTTGCTGAAGATTTAATTTGTATGAGCTGCGCAATCTGTTTTTTTCTTCCGTTGATATTATCTATCGGAACGCTTTTTATAGGTATATTTATTTATCTTTCCTAAAATCTACTCCTCTTCTCTAAACTGCGGTACTGATATGATGCGCGTTTACCGTGTCTGTTTAAACTATAGAGCAAATGGTATACGCCTTCATTTCCATGGCTAGCAGCGTATTGTTAATGTTAGAGCCGTAGCTCTGTAACTGTTAGCTCGATGCGATCTGTGTCAGTGCGAGGCTGGCGGCACAGCCTCCGCGCGTACGCTCCTCCACGCCGCCCTAGTTGTGATTATTTATTGATAATGATTCTTTGCTACAATCACTTATCATTAGTAAATGCTTGTCTGATGCTCATATGCTAGTTGACATCATTATCATCGCGGAGGAGTGGCCGCCTGCCTTAGCGCGGCTCACCGTGACCATGTTCATGTATTATTTTATTTTTGTTTAGTTGTCAGTTTGAGTTGTATTGAGTTGTTGAGACGGAAGGCGCGATGTGCACGCCAGCGAGCTAGCGCGCCGCCCCTGCCGCCTCAAAAGTTTGGCACTCCTTTGGCGAGCTATAGTGACATCATTATTGTGTTGTAGAGTCACGAGGTGGGCATGAAAACCCTGGTCATGCTGGATGAACAGGGGGGTAAGCATCTAGTAGCAAAATTTTTACATCATCACATAGCGAGGCTTTTGTCTGAAATGCCAATTCAAAATGTTTATGAAAATTCAATGAATGGCGTTGTGATATAACATTCTAATGTCCATACAAATTGTAACGTGCTAACAGATAAATAATAAGGGATTAACACATTAAGGTAAAATAAAATGTCACCATCATAACTATAAATAGTTGTAATAGCCTTATTTCCGCTCCGATCCGTTCATGGAGAAACCGCGAATCCGCGAATGGAGATGATGTTCCTTAATCTTTCTATCATCTGTAAACTCTTTTGTTTATTTAGTCACGCATCTAGCTGTGCACGGATTCTTTGAAGTTGCTATTTAATGCATGACTAGTATTTTATATTGTCTAAATGTTAGTTATAAAATATTTTGTAATTTTTATCACTTAGTAGCACATACATCATTAAAATCAGAGGTAATTTTAATTTTAATAGTTTCAAGTGTTCGGATCAAGTGTAAGACATCAAACAAACTAATTTCCAGACAAGTCAAACAAGTTTAGACGCTTAATGAAGTAGAGTTGCTGTAATAGAACGAAATGCATGGGTAGCAAATACTCTGGTGATAACCAATATCGATCCATTGTCTTACACTTGCCACCGGAATTTTTGTCGAGAGCGTTGAGAATTTACATGAGAAATTAAATAATATCGCGTTTTATATGAAAGTTAGAAGCTTCACACATTCCACTGGTTAGATGGGAGGGCATTTTTAAAACTGTTTAATGTGTGTACAGAACAACTGGACAGAATCGAGGAGGGTATGGATCAAATTAACGCTGACATGCGTGAGGCTGAGAAGAATCTCTCGGGGATGGAGAAATGTTGTGGCATTTGCGTTCTACCTTGCAACAAGTACGTGTGACAAAGTTTTAATTGACGCCAATATAGCTACTTCACCTAACTAGACATGTTAGCTTCATGTGATATGAATGGATTAATAAGTAAGGTCGTGTACTATTCAGTAGTTATTAAAAATAAAGTAAAAAAACTACCTGCTTAGGCATTTTCAAATGGTATTTATGAATTTTTTCGATTTGAGGTCTCCTTTCAGCTTCATTTTACCAAATAATGTAGCAAAAATTATTATTGTTTCTTTCATTACGGCATAAAAAACATTAAAAATCATCAAACGCTTAATACATTCTTATATGAAATAATAATAATAAAAAAAACATCAATTTCACAAACTTTTTATAAGTTAGTGTAAAAATGGCAATGAAAATGAAATTACACGTTATACCCACATCAGGGGGGCGTCATTCAAGGAAGATGATGGTACATGGAAAGGGAACGATGATGGTAAGGTGGTGAACAACCAGCCACAGCGTGTT
This sequence comes from Danaus plexippus, assembly GCF_018135715.1. Taxonomy (NCBI): domain Eukaryota; kingdom Metazoa; phylum Arthropoda; class Insecta; order Lepidoptera; family Nymphalidae; genus Danaus; species Danaus plexippus. Next base: position 1,839,297 of record NW_026869853.1, read on the forward strand.
ATGGACGAGCGGAACGGCATCGGACCACAAGCTGGTTATATTGGCAGGTAAATATTATAAATACATCTACCCCCCATCAGAATAAGATATGAAAATGTTGTTATTTAATACTGCCCTTATAAAATAACTTTAACTTTACGGTATTCTTTATAAAAGACGTAAAAATACGACCATAGAAATGTTCTATTGATATATTTACATTTCATCTGCCCGTGATCAAGGTTGCTGCAAAGTATTCGATATGTTGGGATTATGTAGTTTAAATAATTAAAAACGAGGAGTAAATCCGAAAAATATTAGTTGTATTTAAATGAATGCTCGTGAAAGTCTTAGATCTCATTATTAAAATATTATTATACTGAGTAAGTAACTTACTAGTTATATAATACCGTTTCTCTGGAAAGACCTCTTCAGTCTCTGAATTAGTCGTAAGACGACGAATAACGTGGACATTTTCCACGTCTCTAGTAAATATCTTAATATCTGATACCTCATTCCTTTTATCGCATTAAATAATATTTAATTCTATATATATATAAATTTTAAATCTTCTCATTAAACAACCGTATTTCGTTGTTTTATACATTTCAAATAAATTCCTATGATCACCGATAGAAATTGTTTTTTAAATAACTAGCCTTATATAGTTAAAATTAAAGGCAGATAACTCAACTTTGACCTTCACAGTGAATATCAAATGGTTTGCTATTTACCTAGATGTTAAACTATGACCTTTATATAAACCTTTCACCTTTATATAAACCTTTATATTTCAAGCCTGTTACGATCAACGGTATTTTTGTTTTTAAATATAAAGAGTGAACTCTTTTATGTCTGACGAAATTATAATTGTATTATATAAAAAAAAAATATCCGTTCAGAAATTTCATGTAATATCTGTGTCAGATTTACCTTTAAGCGATTTCTTTTAAAAATAATTACGTCTTTGTTTAATATTTTTTTTCATTATAATAAGACGAAGAAAAAAAGTTACTATTCATAATTAGTGACTATGTTCGAGATAATTCTATTATACGCCCTCACAAACACTCATTATAACAAAGATTGCAACTAAAAGAAAACATTAAAAGAATCTAATAGTTATGCCTGGCCTTTTTTTAATATATAGAAAGCGTCTGAAACAAATCGTGAATTTCGAGTCGATTAATCGAATAATCGATTTCGTGTAATAAATAGACAATAACCTACTTTATTCTAAATCCGAAGTCTCGACGAGAAATGGTCGCATCTACTAACAAATATATAATATTTTAATTAGATACATAGATTGTAAGTATCTTATCCATAAGATGATAAAGTTGGTATGCCTTCTATAGTACGTACATAAAATTTTTTTTTTTTTTAATTAAAAATAAAACCATTTTAAAATTGACCTATGCTATATCTTTCTGTGCAAGTCTCTTAGTAAGCAATTTCTCGTGTAACTTCACTATTAAGAAATAAAATTTTTTGGTTATCATATATGAAACGATTTTGTCTAAGATCTAAATAGAATCGAAAATTGGAACTCTAAAATTCTACTTTTATTTAGATTACATAATACGTGAATACTTTCAGTTTCGCGTTACACTGAAACGGGACTAAAATCTGTATGTGAATAATTCCAGGATAACAAACGACGCTCGCGAAGACGAGATGGAGGAGAACATGGGCCAGGTGAACACCATGATCGGTAACTTACGTAACATGGCCATTGACATGGGCTCCGAGCTGGAGAACCAGAATAGACAGATCGATCGTATCAACCGCAAGGTTAGTGGAAACGGCTCTTGTCTGAATGGTCCAAATATGATTTATTTATACAGCTTACTGTTCCGTGGGCGGTTTAATAAGTGGTTCTTCCTTGTTGAAATTGCAATATTATTCCATGGGATATTTTTGGGTTAATTTTAACTTTATTGAGACTGATATAGTAATGATCTTTAATAAGTAAATCTTTCTGTGATATTTAAAAGTATTAAGAACAATGAAGGAAATATTATCTCAATAAATTTTATTATAATTTTGCAAAAAAAAAATTAATCAAATATTTTGAAGAACTCTCAAATTTTTTATGAATATATAATTTTTTAATAATAAACTTATTACAATTTTCATATACTAACATCGTCCGTCACCTTTTAGAATTAGAGTCACTTTAGCTGTGTTTGTGTGAAACGATTCTATAGAACCTTCTCGCGACTAATCTATCGCTTTATTGGCCTTCTAAATTACAGTGACGCTTTCCTGATACCTAAAATTCACTTTTGTATTCTATCACTAAGCATGTTAACCATACATAGTAGTTGATAGTTTTGGATGTTGTGATATACCAGTCTCTAAAACATAACCAGACTCAGATTCAGACTCCGAACACATCATAGACTAGACTCATCAGTGACTAACATCACATCACATTCCGAATAACAGACCGATATGCATTCCATTTCCAATTTAAATTTGAATTTGGAATTTGAGTTCAAGGTCATCGGGGGTCGAGTGACGTTGAATTGCAAATGGATTGCGTTTTGAGATGCGAGACAATTGTATTCTGTATCGTAGGGCGAATCGAACGAAACGAGGATAACGCTCGCCAACCAGCGCGCACACGAGCTCCTCAAGTAAACGACGGCAGCACACACACATACACACACCCACACAGACACACTAGTCTCGTGGTTCGGCCGGTTGCTTCTAAACACATTGACTTACATTCGTATATGGAATGTGATTTTATTTTTTATATAAAACCTTTTTTATTTATTTGTAACTAGGATTTTACTTTTTATGATGTTTATTGGCCAGTTCTAACATTTAAGTTTTTTTTTTTGTATTTTAGCAACCGGCCATATTACCAGTATTCGATTAGCGTTACTCTCTGTAACTTAAAAGTATATAATAAAAACATTGACCTATCCGTTATTGTGTAAACGCTCAACGTTAAACATTTCAATGGGTTCGGTGCTCGTTTCAGACCAAGTATGAAAAAAAAAATCATATATCCCGTAGTTTGATAGAAGGTTGACTAATGAGATTTTTTGTTTATTTTGTGAAGATGCATTTACCTGTTGTTACTAAAAAAAAAAATATAATATTAGAACGAAAAAAGCTATATAAGCATGTGTTAATAGTAACCTGTATTCTGTAATGTTCGCGTTTTATTCTTATCTTATATAAATATAAGTTAAATTAAGGTTAGAGGATGAGTGAAATGTGATAATAGCTACGATAATGTTAGGTATGTGTTTGTCTCATTTTAAATGTTTCATAGGAGCATTTATGATTTTTTTCTAATTTTTTTTTTTTTTTGCGTAACACCATCATGTAATGCCAAAAAATCTGTGGGTTAAGTATAAAAAAAATAGGTTACTTAGAATTCAGGCATGTTAATATAGAGTGAAAGTTGGCTAACAAACATTAATTTGATGATCAAGCCCACAGAATTTTCTTGATTTTTTTAATAAAAAATAAAGTTATGATTGCTAAGTAATTAAGTTTTTATTTATTTTCAACTCGTTGAATTCAATGCTATAAAAATTAAAAAAAAAATATATAAGCATATCCCTAAAACATATCTGCTTCTATGAACATGTAACACTCAATAATTTTAACTTAAATATTACTTGATTTTTTTTTTATTTCAATATTCTCTTATGTTTTGCTATATATTTTTTATTTATTTATTAATTTATTTTGTAAATGTGAAAGAAGCATCGATACTTTAAGTAATAAATGAATACTGCGTAAATTTTTTTTCTATGGCGTTTTCTTAATTAGGCACCAAGTAACCTCGTGAAAGATAAGTGAGTAGAGATTAATTTATATATATATATATATATATAATATTAGACCGCGCTATATACATTATACATACATATTAAAATCTTTCATGAATTTACCAAATTCTTTGCAACTATATCACCTTAACCACGAGACACACAAACACACATACAAAACAGCCCTCCGACGTCACGAGTGAGTATTTAATTTTTAAGCGCACTTTATGCACAATTTTGGAGCTACGGGCTTATATATGTTAAAATGTAGACATACATATTTTATTTAAAAAATAATATTATTTTATAAAAAATAAATTCGAATTATTCCTCTTTTCTTGGGTGTGTATGTCTACATTTTTTATAATATTTAAAGCACACATGCAAATACTGCTTAAAATATGCTTGGATTTTGTATAAAGTGTACAATTAAAAGGCTTAATATAATACGTACTAAAATTAACGAACCATATGTATATAAAATAAATTAAAGCAAAGGTTTTCACAGCCTTTTAATAATATATAATTAACAATGTTTTATTTACAATCTATGTTTGTATACTAATATTTATATATATATTTTTTTTTTCTAATATATTCTGTGGTTTATAGGGTGAGAGTAATGAAACACGCATTGCGGTCGCGAACCAGCGAGCGAATAAGCTGCTTAAATCTTAAACGTCGGACACAAGCCAGAGGAATGTAAACACAAAATTTTATTGCCATATTTAAAAAATGTATATTATATATATAATTTTTATTTTTAAACATGGCAACATTTAATGGTGTCATTCAATTGATTTTGACCGCGTTTTTGTGACGTCGATTGATTATTACTATGATATATATATATATAATTATTTGACAATGTCGTAACGATATAATATTTTTTATAGTGGCAAGATAATTTTGTGTTACCTTTGTATGGATAGTAATAAATTTAGGTATGGTGGTTTAGAGAAGATATTTTATGATGCAATAATGTAACGTCAATGAATATTTATATCATGAAATGTCAACGCTTTTCATTTAATAAATTCTATCTCAGCTTCGACGTCATAGAAACCTCTAACAATCTATCAGAGAGGGCACAGTATGAGTTCACAGCACTACCTTTTAATTTCAACTATGTGCCAAATTTAATTTTTGCTAAAATATAATGTTAAACACCGAAATTCCCGATAAAGGTATATTGAAACGTTTACAATAAATTATGTACCAATCTAGCTCAAAGTATAGTACACATATTCTATAGAAAATATATATAGATCTTCGGCATTTATGCTGATATTTTCTTGAGCCGCATTTAATAGCAGTACCTTTACAATGAGTTCGCTTAGTCAAACTATACACGGTCAGTTTAAAGTTATTGATTAGTAAATACTAAAAACTGTGTGTGTGTAGTTTGTTTATGCAAACTAATGGTAAGGCTACAAATAAATTAGACTTAGAGTTGTAACGAAATATAGTGATATTATAGTAATGTTTTAAATTTAAAACACACTGAGATTTAAATTATTACTTTCGAGATGCTTTCACGTTTAGGTTTAAGATTGTGGTGCCTAAATTATATTTTTTGATATATTCCTATGTAATCTGTGCCGTGACTTTATTTTTATTTTATTTTTAATTTTTAGTTTTAAATATTTATTATTATATTAGTTTATTTAAGGTGATATTTCGATTTACATTATTCGTGTTACGTATTAAATAAACAATAATGTGATTAAATTCATACGCAATAGTATATTTGATAGTTGAATTATTAAAAAAAAAAAATTATTACTTAAAGTATATTGTTCTATGGCTGTCAGTCGTGTTTTGTTAGATTGGGAGTTAAATTAGATTGTATGAATTGGTATAAAGAAAAGACCGCTGACAGCTGATTGTACCGGCCTTAGGAGTAAAGTATATAGGGTTGTTAAAGGCATTGGCTTGCATACACGTGACAGGGGGTCGCTGATACACTTTCAACCTTATTATATCTTGGTAAGGTACGTTTTGAAATAACAAGCGACCCTCCGTACGTGCGTTAGCGTTAAGAGTTTTCAAAATTTCTCTGTCTCTCTATCATTAGTTTAAGTAGCGTGTTTTTGACAGCACGTTTTTCTTCTAAGAAATTATTTGAAAAAAAATAATAATAACGATTATAAATAATAAACGTATTTTAATATACCCTGTGTTGTAAGTTCAATTTAATCTATAGTGTATTTACTGCGCAAATGTAATCCTTTATATTCAGCCTAATATCTACAGTACATAGATAATATATATTTTCATTAAGAATATAATAGTTGGTATTAAAGTGTTAATTTCTAATTAAATTATCGATTTGTTAAATTACCTTAACGTGTTGTGTTATTTCATATACCTGTTTTTCTTTTTATTTAGTTGTCCGATTAATTCAATGAGACGTAAAAATAAAATAAAAAGACGTACTAAAATATTTTACTTTCTATTTATCTAAAGCCATAAGAAAAATAAAAAATTAAGACTAAATAAACTATAATTTTATTTCATGAGTCATATTTTACATTTTATAGAAATTATTAAACTGCGACGACAGTATAAAATCATTTTTTACTCTGTGGCACATCAAATGAATGACAGGAGGACACATGGCTTTAACCTTTTCTTCTTAATTGTTACGGATGTTTGTTTAAATATATAAATCCATGTTTTGCCATAAGTAGATTTTTTTTCACTTAATTGTCATAAAATATTACACAGGTAGAATCTTTTGTTAAAAAACTCTAGCTAAACTAAGGTTTTTTAAATATTAAGTATAAGTTTATTTTATACAGCTTTGATAACAAACTTGAACATTTGATGCATCCTGAAACAAAATAATTCAGTGTGGAGTCCCTCCGCGTCGAAGAAGTGAAAGTTATGTTGGAAAGAAAACAGGAAGGGTTAGAAATTAAGGAATTTTTTGTGTTTCTGTAAGACAAAATTTATTAACAATTCACCCGTATGCGTCCGAGCGCCACGCAATCAATCTCGCCTTTTTTTTCCCCCGGAGTGTAAAGGTTTATTGCAACCTTGTTGCAAGTCGCATAAGAAGTTTCACTTTAAGTTGACTCAAGGTTCACTTGACCATAGAAAGAGGATGTTTTTGTTGCTGAACTTCCGTTGATGTATGAAGGAGTTGAACGGCCCTATTTCCAGCTCTATCTACAACCCTATTGTTATGACACTACATATTGTAATATTATTTTTCAGCGAGTTAATTTAACGAACAATCACTACTATTGGTATATCATACAAGCTATAGCTTCTTCTGAAATAATGAAATCGATCTTTACGTATATTTAAATTCAATATAATGAAATACAATGATATAAATATGTATAATTAGTTTCAATATAATCATTCTCATCTATAGCTAACAGTTTTGTAAAGTTTAATTTAGCACTACAAAACTTAATTTTAACATAACTTAGCTTAAAGTGTTATCAAACATCTCATGGATGAAATATTACTGAAATTTTAAAAATTATTTATATTTTTTATATTCTGTATAATGAGACGAAACCTCTTAGCATTCAATAGATTCACCGTGCGCGTGCCGGGTCCATCGCGTTGCATGGAAAGGAGTTTCTAAAGTGCCTGGGACTTGCGACCCAGGTGGAAGTTTAAGGGGCCCCTCCTCTCCCTACCCAATCAAATTACAAAAGAACCTACTAGGGCTTCCTTCGAAGTACGTTCCAAGAATGAATTGATATTAGTTCTGGACAGGCCTTAGTCTTTCAGTAGGTTGTAGAGAGATTTTGCCTCTCGCTCCCACTTCTACCGCGACCAAATCCACGACGATCCTATGTCGATTGAGTTCGTTTGTGAGCTCATAGTATTTATTGACCTTGATGGCATGAATTTGGGGATGTCGGTTTCCCAAGGAACCGTAAGCTCTATTATCACAACCCGCTTTAAAATTCGCGAATACATAAATATGTCTTGTCTGGAGGACGACGCACAAATATCCTCGGGGATTTTGTATTGTTTCTCATACGTATCCATCACTATAGTCCCAATTCAAAGCCGCTTTAAGGATAGAGTAAGGCTTGACGTTTGATTTTGTAGTCCTGCTTTTTCTCGCAAAACCTACTGATCGCTCGTTTGTGGTTATTTCCCTTTTCGCTCTGGCTACCGAAAGACTAATACCGCTTCACGTATGATTTTCAGTACCCTATCGTGACGACGCGAGTATTAACCACTATCCACACATTCCCACAGATATAGCAAGTTTTTTCGTTACCTTTACCCACATCTTACTAAATTACGTTAATCTGGGAGAGTCATTTGGAACGCATTGAGATTTAATATTTTAAATCAATTTTAGCAATGCTGGCATCCAATCATGAATTAAGGTGCGCTATTTTAGTGCTAATAGGATGCAAAAATATCTTATGTCTAACCACTCGTTCTGCATTGCTAAACTCATTGCATGGATCTTATATTTATCATTCTCGTCTTACCGAATAAAAGACTTCAATATATCCGTACTTTGGGCCTTCTTACTTGATCCTAACCCTACTCTGTTACTTTTGTGCTGCTATCATAAACTGCTTATGGAATTAAAGTCGTGACTCTAGCTGTGGGGCATCTTTGTCTTTTGGGAGCAATGTAACGACTTCATCATGGGATTTACCCAGGATATGTCTCTTGGAAACTCTTAGGTGTTCATAGAGCTCCAATAGCCTTTTTAGACTCATCCCAAAACTATTGCGATCCCTAAATAAAGCTGATGAATCAGCCGTTAGCGAGAGCCCGAGCCACAACTTCAACATCTTTATGACACCTGCATCTAATTTTGACAAAAGGGTTTTAGTAAAATCATAGACGTGAAAAGGCCAATTTCAACGTGAAGTTAGGTAGTTGTCGTAGATCCAAGCTTTTTTGACGTTACTGATCTGTTGGCTATCTACCTTGTTAAGGTCGTTTAAAAAGCTATCTACTATTCTTACTAAAGATGGAGTACGACCTATATTATCAATCTTACGACCGAGAAATTAAATGATGCAGTTTCCGTAACCGTAGAAACGCATAGACCGCCTAACGATACTCCCGGATCGTATAAGGTATATCTTATATTCCGCCTACCGAGACACAGACAGTGACATTTTCTTGGTTTTGTCCTCAATCCATCGGTCCACTCACAGAATTTATCCACTTCATCTAATAGTACCTGACTGTTTTTGGGGTTACGTGTCAGTATTGCGAAATCGTCAGCGAAGGCTAAAATGGATTCCGTGGTTTTATTATTGAACTTGAACCGATATCCCCATTTTTTCTCATTCCTGATTAGTTTATCTACTTAGATATTAATTACAATATTTTATACTATTGGAGATAAACAACCACCTTGAAATAGTCCTACATTGTAACTCAAAGTTTTTGAAGGGCCGTAATCTTTAGTTATTATAGAAAACTTTAATTTTGATCAATATGATGCCATCATATCACTAACTGGGGTTGGAAAGTTGTACCATCTTAGCGCGATGTAAATAAGTTTTAGCTTGTGAAAAATAATATTTTATAAATACTTATCACATCTCATCTGCCCGTGACCACGGTTGCTGCAAAGTAACCGAAACCGGAAACATCGGGAGCATGTCGTTTTTTAAAATAATAAAATACTCCTAGTTATAATCCGAAAAATATTAGTTTAATTTAAATTAATACTCGCCAAAAGTCTTAGATCTCATAATATTTATACCTATTATATTTCTTTTGATTTCTTGACTTGTTCTCATATTGATGTTTCACAATGCGATCATCTTGAAAAAGATAAAAAAAATCAAGTAACGACCATTACGATAAAGAGATATTTATTTATGAACTTAGATTACCTCGAGATCAATTTGCAGATTCACAAATACGACGGTTTATCTATCGATAAGAAGCTACGTGCGTTTATACATATGCAGTTTATCTTCATCCCATATAGATTAGTTCAAGCACCTTACCAAATAATCTGACATATTCAACAATAAAGTAATACATAGTTCCATCAGATTAGATTTAATGTCAATTAAAATCCGTCAGTTTTATCCGTGCTTAAACAGACAGTTGAAATTTTCCTATGTCAATTTTAAAATATTCAAGAACTAGAAAGATGACGCTAATGACGCCGTAGCATAAAGAAACGATTTCAGCTAACTGAACATCATTTTTATTTTATGCATATTAAAAAAGATATATGCAAACTGTTTTTTCTTTTAGTATTTTAATGCTAATACGTGGTGATAAAAGAAATTTACGTTTACTGATTTTTGAAAAACAAAACAATAATGCCGCGAATGACATTTACGAAAAAGCAACTTTTTATAAATTTCATTTAAGCAAAAATTACGATGAACCAGTGCAAAAGTTCCAAGTTTAAGTGAAAACGGCGAAAGTTAGTAACACCACATCACGATAACTCAAACATTATTTTTCAGGAAAACACACATGTTCTATTTTATAAATATGTAAGATCACCCGGCCTTATAGTTTATTGCTATCATCTGTGTGCCCTTATAGTCAGCCTGGGTATATACAACAACAATTCTAAAATTTATAGCATTTATAGGCTACCCGGAGACCCAGAGAACAAGCTTTACAATTATACGACAACTTAGAATTTACGACAGCAATTTTGATTTTTTATTTTAATTTCGACTGGATAGTGCATGGCTATCATTCCACACGTTGGATCGTGGAAATGAGGTCGTAGGTGGAGAATTCACTATCTCACTATCAGCCTATTCACCCTTTTTTTGAAGACACCCAAATTATAACTCGAAGGAAAAACAGACGCGGGCAAACTATTCCAATCCCTTGCTGTCCGCATAAGAAAGCGTATCGCTTCGTACGGATGCCAGGAAGATCTACAACGCTTGCTTGCTATGCTTCCGGTTGTCAGATGATAGAAAGGTGGTGCAGGAATTAGATAGTGTAATTCGTGTGTACTCTCTAGAGTGTATCCTGTAGAATACAGATAGCCTGAGTAGATTGGATTTATCCAAGTTGTGGTCACCAATAAACCTTTTAGGACGTCTCTCCACTGAGTCCAAGCAAGTGGGGAGATCCCTTGACAGGGCCTGCCCAGAAGTGACAGCAATATTCGACACACGACCGGACCTGTGCTTTGTATAAAAAAAAGCTGTCCAGGTATGAAGTACTGTGGCACTTCTGCAAGAACTCCTTGCAGTTGCCATGCAATGAACCGCCCAAAGTTAAGATTCGAGAATACCTCAATACCTAATAACTGAAGAAAGTCAGAGTATTTCAAAGATACATTCCGAAAAGTCGGAGTCAAGGTAAACGGACTCTCCTTGGCTGTGAAAAGACACGCCTTTGCTGTTATCTGCGTAACCAAAAACGCCCGGTAAGAGCAGGTCGGAAATGTGCAACAAAACTAGAGTGGCGAAGAGGACGGAACCCTGAGGAACCCCGTCGTTAACCGCCAAATGTGAGCCTGAGTCCGTTAATCAAACTAGTTGAACAATGTCATAATTATATCTATTCAGATCTCATAAAAAATTCCTATGCAATGTTAACAAATAACCCAATGAAAAGCATAAGCGACAATAGTATTTCTATGCGATATTTGATTTAAGTAATCGCCGACTCGTCCACTGACGCTGTCAAAACCGTCTGACAACAATTTTCCATAGAAAAAATAGGATGAGCGTAGGTATATATTGTCATATATTTAATAAGATGATGATGATGTTAATAATAAAAATCTTCACGAGTAAATACCTATTACAAATCTATGGAATACTTTATTCCAAAACCATCGAGCTTAATGTAAAAAACCTTTGTTTATTTTTTTTTTATATTATGTCTTAAATGTAAATAGTTTGAACCCTTATTTACATATAATTTATAAAATATATATAAAAATTAATTCGTGTATAAATTATTTTGTACTGTCCACATAGATTAAATTCAATCAATCATATAACGTGGCTGTTCATAGATGTATATAAAATGAGTTAGTTAAGAAAAGTTTTTTTTTAAGGTTAGGCTACACTTTTTTTTAGCGTCGTTGCATCAGATATACGATGAGTAGGAAAGTGGTTTATAAAATGGAAATACAAAGTTATTTACATTTTTTTATTAACAATACAACATTGAGGTGTACAATAAATTATTATTAACTTAAACATTATTCACTTTTAAGTCTAAATACCGCTCTCTTCTCTTGTCGAAAATTTCTTTGGACTCCGTCCTTCGGAATGTTGTCAGATTACTGAAAAAAAAAACAAATGATTATAATATCAATTAATTAGGAATCGTTGGTAGGAGATAAAATAAAGTAAATAATACTTTAATGTGATTAAACAAAAAAAAAAAATAATAAAAAATTAATTAAAATAGAGAAATAGAAACTGTTGGTTTTATTTTAAGGGATTTGGGTATTAATATTTTAATTTATTTTCACTATGACTCATACTTCTACTTTCTATTAGTGTAAAATTCATTATGATGGTTAATCAAATTTATACAACGACTTTTGCCCTATTCTGGATGGTCCCTCCAAATTCTATTTCACTATCGAAAAATCTCTATGAAACTTACTGAATTCAAACATTGCTATATATGAAAACAAAAAAAAAATTGTTTTAATTTAATCGTTAAAATTTACCTATTTGTTAATGAAAAAACAGTCTAAGGATTACCTAATAACATCGGTCTTTATCAAACAGAATTTCACGATAAAGTTAAGCAACGGTGAGTACGTTTGAAAAGACAACATAACTATTTAATCAAGAAATTCACTATATGAATATAAATAAAACAATTTATCAATTGATAACAGCTACGTGAGTTTTTACAAATTTTATCTTCATCTCACAAAGATTAATTCAAGAACTGGGCCTAAATAATACGACGGGGCAACAATAATGTCATCAATTCTTAAGATTAGATTTAATGCCAATTAAAATCTGTTAGTTTTATATATTAGTGATTAAAAAAATACTTTGTCCATTTTACAGATAACATAAATATAGTTGATGAATATTTTTTTTATTCTGTATCGTCGTATAAAAAAAAATGAGGCTTATCTCGAGCCAGGCCCTCGTCACACAAAGTAAATAAATTAAAACATGTGTCGCTTTTATAAAATCTTATTACTTCGAAACAATCGATGGATGTGATAGCTGAACAAAAACTAACGAACATCTTGACTGAATAGATTTTTTTTTCAAAGAATAGACTAAATGTAAGCAAGCAGATTACTTCTATGCCATTAATTTTCATATAATACGAATTTCACTGAATCGATTTAAATCAAACGAATCAACGACTAACTATCGTCTCATAATATTATGTCTCGTACTCATTACTTCACATATATCAATATAAACTAAATACAAACATAATTCCGCAACCGTCTGCAGTCCAACCATGATCGCGAAACCAACCACTGAGCACACAAACTGCAGGAGGCCGGTTCTGTCTTGACGCCACACTTCAAAGAATACCACGTACATTAAGGTTCCGCAAGCCAGACCCTAGAATGATAATTAATATTTATCTTACAGAAATAACAAATACATATGAAGTTTGGCTTTCTTTCATAATTTATAAAAAGTCTTATTATAACACTATCAAGTATCAATAAATACCTAGGCAAAGAACAATATATATGTACATATATAATCTTTCCCCTTAGCTTTAAAAACCGTAAAATATCCCTTCTAATAAAAAAGTCCACAGTCTATAGAAATTATATATGATTTTTGGCAATTTCGTTAAACATCATAAGAGGGGAATTAAGAGTTTTATAGGATAAACAATAAGATCAAACATTTCGATTAGCCGTGTATTTTTATATACATATATTAACTGTTGCAACTGATAAGATTCTTTCTTACGAAAAACCGATAGAATTTGTGATAATCATAATTTTTTTTTATTATACAAATATTAAATTTAACTTAATAGTACCTTAGTAATAGAATACAAAATTAAAAACTAGAATATACCTGAAGCACAACAGAGGATATACCGGCTGCAGTCGCTCCAGCGCCACCTACCAGCAGGATCCCAACTGCGATCCCCAGAGCTGACACGAAGGAAAATGTAAAAACATAGACAACTGACAACCATCTCTTCGTGCCAGCTGCCAATAACTCGACTCCAATGCAGAACGCGATAATATATTTGTGAGCGGAAACCGCACCAAACATATACCTGAAAAAAAATAAGCTGTCATTTAAAAGAGCAATATATTTTGTATCTGTTAACTTAAGTACAAACGAACCAGATGAACCCTCAACTATATAAAAATTTTATTGTATTGACTTTCGTTACTTGTATCATAGTGTTATCAAAAATATCGAAGCCTTGCCTAGAATTACTTGATAATAAAACGAAATCTGGGAGAGGATTTTTAGATTGTAAAAACGACTATTGGTTTTTCACTCATCAATTTAAGGGCATTGGCCTCCACGGGCAAGATTAGTGTGATAGTAAACAAAACACGTCTAGTAGAAATTAAAATAAAATCCTCAAGAACAATGACACCGCTTTACTATGCTTATCATTTATTTTTTATCTAATAATATGGGAATCAAAGTTTAATTCGCTAAGTACATGAACGACAAGGACCGAGAAATCTATAAATAAAAAAGATATAGAAAAAATCGTATGTATGAAAGACAATAGTTTTATACAACGACATAAAATTTTTAATACCTAAATATTTAAAAATAAATTTTTTTTATAACTACGTATGTACTAAGGTACTTTGAAATGTCGTCGGACGAATGCAACAATTTTTTCCAACTTTAAAAAATATATTTTATATAACTAATTAAAACCTCCAGACAAAAAAAAAACGATAACAATCATCTTATCGGATTTAAAAGATGAATAAGATATTACAAGCGAGGTTTTTTCAGTAATAATATGTACGAAATAAATAAAAATTAGATAAGAATAATAATTTTATATTATAATCATTATGAAAGTAATTAATACATTCGTTTAAAGGCATACTTGATTTTTATCACTTTATTATTCATCAACTGAGCCTGAAGATAATTCTTTACTTATTGAAAATTGTAATCAAATATCGATCTCATAATCTTTAATAGTTCCGATTGAAATCAGAGAAATACCTAAAACATAAATGCCATTTTCCTGGGCTGTCCAAGATGGCCATGGTAATTGAAATGACATCTCACTTATTAACCAATATATAAGTTTACAAGCTGAGCTAAGTCCAATACAATAAACAATGTGAGCTTGTTATGTTGCTTATTTATGAAGAATAACTCAAATATTACACAAATGTTTTTATTAAATTTGTTCATATAAATATTATTAGTGGTTTTCATCTCAACAAGACACGATAAATGTGACATCCAATAATTATTACGAATGTTTAAGAATACTTAATTAAAATAATAAAAAATGAAATATTAAACTTCATGTGTATAACGAATTACGATTTAAAACTTTAAAATAGATTTTGTTTAATGTAAGTATATATTGTAGCAATATGTATATAGGCAGTTTATATAGTATGTAGTTATCGAATACATACCAAACATTCCTCACAGATGACTCCAGACCAACCGCTAATCCTTCAAACAGCTCGTGTATAGACAAAGCTAGCACAATCAACAGTCCCCTTAAAGCTGTTACAGTCGTGTCATCACCACTCAGAGGCAAGTGCCTGTCACCATAATTGGCTTCAACGTTTTTCGTAACTGGTTCATTGGTTTCCACTGTCTCATTGCTCTTTCTTCGTATGCTCAAGACGCGTGTGAAGCTGGTATTGGCGTCTTTGTTCTGGTGGCTGTTTATGTACGCATGGACAAGCTCTTCAACTAAATACATCATGAAGAACCCACAGCACATGACGAGCGAAGCCAGGTACAAAGGTATCTCTGGTATAACACCGGTTTCTGCGAAATAAAGACATCGAATCTTTCATTTTCTAAAGAAAATATCGTGTTATTAGTGTGTGAGCACCCTTATGTTAATATATTCTTAAAGATACATAATAGTAACATAAGGTATTCAGTAGTTTTCTCAGTCCCCATAAATGCACAATTTTATTAGATACTTAAAATCTATATGAAAATTTTGTCGCAT
This sequence comes from Danaus plexippus, assembly GCF_018135715.1. Taxonomy (NCBI): domain Eukaryota; kingdom Metazoa; phylum Arthropoda; class Insecta; order Lepidoptera; family Nymphalidae; genus Danaus; species Danaus plexippus. The sequence goes on from NW_026869853.1 coordinate 1,855,172, forward strand.
AAATTTCAGGATGCCATTCAATTCACTTTACAAGAGGTAATCAACAAAAATTATATCGTTCTTACAATTAGATAACCAATATTACACTATTCCTACAAATTGGCCAAAAATTCGGTTATGTGTCTAAAGTTTCAAAGTAACGTATTTATATATTAGCTGTGATCACGACCCTCAATATTTTTAAACGAACAAAGAAAACCACTTTTACTAATGAAAATGTGAACTTTACCCTTTAACTATGAAATTTGTTTATTCTTTAGCATACTTAGATTTCAGGATATCGGCCCTTGTACGCTAAATTAATGGAAAGAAAGTGTACTCTAATACTTGGGGTCAATTGTACCTACGTACTTTCTCGAGAACGGAAACTATTTATTTGTTAGATAGGAACTTGTTAGTAATTTAATACACTGTATTCTATTATCGCTCCTATAACTACAATCTCCATAAATTGCCTTAATTTAGATATTATATTTGTGGCCCTTTTATTATTGGGGCTCAAATTTTTAGTCCATCTATTGCATGTTGTATTACAGGCTGCTGCATAGTGGCAGTAAAATGAAAGGTGTTCAGTAAAACAAAACAAAGAGATTATAGCATTCTAATAGCTCACACAGCTGATCTTGTAGTATTTTTATTTACAATATCTAATTCGTACGTCTTCTATCTCTTATTTTTGTGTTCTGATAAATGAATTGCGTTTGTATCGCAATAGTTAACTTCATTTAATGAATTTTACTTAATGTGTATTTCGTATTCACACGCACAGAGTGATATAAAAATATATGTAGTTGTCTTTCTTGTCCATAATTGATTGGTCTTTATTATTCCTAAATTGTTTTTTTTTTAAGATTATTGTTCCTTAAAAAAGATTCACTTGCATCGTGGTTTCATAAAAATACCGACTCTCGTTTCTTGTCGTCGGTATTTGCCGTGTCGCATTAAGAATATACAAAGGCGGCCATACATGAATATATTTATTTTATATAGGTTGTACTTTTTTTCGCCAATAGTAGCAATCAAAAATAATTCCGCTAGGATTTTATGTTTCATCGTAACGTTTCGTCCGAAACGATTTATGATAAAACAATAAGTATAATAAAATTCTTATTATAATCTGTTTTTGATTGTATCTAAAATTATATATAAGGGGCTCATAATAAATCGGTGATGACGTCAACGTTCAGACTTTACTTCTTTTTATCGGTCTGTATGACTATCTAAATTCTTGGTTACGATAAACTCAGCAATTAATTAAGATATTTGCATTTGACACCGTCGTGGTAGCTGCTTGTCTAACTCTATATAATACATACATGAGATCGAATACGCATATTTTTTTAATATACGCCTTAAACTACAAGTGTCATCCTAAAACAAGATATCAAGATAGGTAAAAACAGAGCAATGATCAAATCTAAAATACCCTGATACGTCCTTAGTATGTTAGTATCATACGTTCGTAAACCTAAAGTTCTGCTTTTTTATATCAATAGTTGAATTAATTCGTATCAATGAAGAATTAAATAAGAAACGGTGATAATATCAATGTTACTTTTAGCTACTTTAGTAGCAGTTTCGTGAAACTCAATGTCAACCGTACGCTTGTTTTTATTCCTCAATAGTAATTAATAATGCCTTCTGAATCATTTTCATTTATTATGACTGCGTAAACCATATACACTTGATTTTGAGCTCCTACTTATTCTTATGTCAACGAATCCATTAGGTGTAGTACCAACTAACTCAAGTACCATAATAAACTGACTAATTTATGTTTACTATATTATTATTCTAAACTACATACATACTCCCGACGTTTCGGTTACTTTTCAACAGACGCGGTGAAAATAATTAAAAAAAAAATGCTTAGTAAATCCCAAAAATATCAGTTTTATTTCAATAATATTTATTTTATTAAAAAAAAAACCACGTCCATTTTGTTGCGTAAATATATATTAAAGGACATTAGTCCCAGTATAATCTTATACTGAACGTGTCACTCTTTGTTTATTGTAATAGAGTTCAATTAGACAATAACAAAGAATAGGTAACTCATCCAAAGATAACATATTTTAAATTCAATAACAAAATAATATATTTCCATAATTTTTAACTATTTTTAAACTTTATCCTTATATTACTCTTTAACTTTCACTTGCATCCAAAGTTACGTTAATTATTTTTTTTTAGAAACGAAGTGGTACTTTAAATTCTGCTAAATACCTTTACAAAAAAAAATACTTAAAATTAAAAAGAAGTGTTTATTTCAGAATAATATTTCGTATATGAATCTATTTCTATCATGATTTTTATTGTGCAATTTATATGTCTTACCTAAATCTTTATTGATAGTAATAGCATTTTAAATACTACGGTAAATTGACTACAAAATCTTAATCATTCCTCATTTAATAATCAAAGTTGTAAATAATACTATAATATTACCTAAATCTCAACGACTTGTTCCGTTAGTGGCGTAGTCATAGCGGAAAAGCAGATAAAACTTTTTTCGTCTACCATTATAATGGAGTATAATTAGTAAATTATCTAAATAGATAAAAACTAACTAACTAACTAACAACATTGTACTTTTTACAAAATCAAAAACTAAATAACTGTTAGTTAAATGCAGTGTTATGATTTTCCCATTCTCATTTCAAAAAAAGTCAACGAAAATCAAGATAACAACCGGAAAGACATTTTTTTTATTGACTACTTAAATTTGTACACAATAATCAATTAAAATATAAATGAATACACTACGAGACAACGTTGGTCTCGTCTACAAAACATAATATGTGGTTCCTACGGTCTTTATAACCCCCGCTAAGCCCACGCTACCAAATTGGACCTATTTAAAGAATAAACTGCTCCTGCCTTGTATAAATATGCATTACAACGCCTTAATGGTTTTATCATTGAATAAATTATTATGTACTTTACTCAAACACTTAGTCTAATATTACCTAATAAAGAAAAGTCTAAAATCAAATGATAGAATTTACTTTTTCGCTACTATAACTGATGCCATAAACATTGATTAAAAAATATCTTCATAGGACGACCGGTGAGCCGTGTGTATATTTACATCAAACGCGTAACTTTTATATGCCATAATAAAATTTGTTTCATACATTCAAAACACATAATAAATACCCTTTAAATAAAACGAATATATTTCGGATTATACTACGCGTATTTTATTATTTAACAGCTACATAGTCCCGACGTTTCGGTTACTTAGCAGCAACCGTGATCACGGCCAGACGAGTTGTGAATATCTGTCAGCTGATCTTGTTATTTATCATATACCGCCAACGATTACAATACCATGTTTATTAAATTAAAAAAAAAAACAACAGTATACTGAATGCGCCATAACAGAACTAATGAATACATTTGATTAAATATATCATAATTATATCAAACTACCCTATCTATTTCATTGGACCTGTTTAATGGATTCTTTTCTTACCTTGTAATTCCTTAATATTTTCTGCAACTTCCGGTAACAAATGCATGAATGTAGTCGCAAAAAGGACCCCTCCGCCGAAAGACAACAGTCCCATTACAAGTTTGCTGGAACGTATTTCCCCATCTGATTGTGTGAACCAGCCAAATTTGACCGATATTAACATGGGCGCTATACCAACAGCCATCGATATGGCGAAGAGGGAAACCATTGTTATTATCTTGGCCCTTAACGCGTTCCCCTGTTCTTCGTTCAAAGCCATGGATGTGTCCATTGTCGCATTCATTATCGTGTCCATTATAGTCTGTGTAAGGCCGTGCGCGCGCGACTCCACGTTCGTCTCGTCACCGACTGAGGATGCCATACCCCTGTTATGATAATGTTAATGATAAAGATGACAGTAGCTGTTTACTCTGCGCCTCACTCCTAGGTCTCCTCTAAAACAAATCTAGTTGTTTAGTGACGTCCCAAATTACGTCCGTCTTTATTATCTCCGACGACTGAAGCTAAAAAAAAAAATATTTTCGTGTATTTATACTGGCTTCAAATTAAAACTACCATTAAACCTATTTTTTTTTTTACATTATAGTTTTTTTTTTAACATTAAAGTTATTTTTTTACTTTTTAATTGCAAAATATGACAATTGTTTATTTCAAAATATTAAGTAATAGTTAAATCTATCATTTTAAATCATGATGTGCTAAAAATACTGAATTGTTTCGACATTTTTTTCATTAGAATTATAAATTGGAAGCAGGACGAAAGGAAATACATATTCCAAATAGTACAAACATAAAATCCTTAACCAACTATTACATTACGTAAAGAAACTATTTGTTACGAAAACGTTATCAGAAAAATGGAGTAAAAAATAAATTCGTTTAACCAGCTCTTAACATTAAACGTCAGAAATAACTTTTTAAGCGGATTACATTGTATTCGTTAATCAATCAGATGAATTCATAGTTTCCGCAATCATTATAAGTCACCGTGCTTCGGTTGATTCCAAATATTTTCATTATGAACTAGACGTTGCCCATGTGGAATAATTTGTTAGAGATACATTTTTTTTCCCAAGATTAGATAGATACAAAAAAGCACTGCATACCCTACCCATATATCAACTAAACCTATATTGTTTAATTCTTACTTACATACTTTTAATCATACATTACAAAATACAAATATTTGTAGACATTTAAAATGACATTTGATTCACGATTTGTTGAAAGTACCATCTATCAATGTAAAAACGAAACATTATTGATCGGCCGCTGCTAACTGCTAGCGCCGCTATGCAGCCAGAGCGGCGATATGCACAATTACTCGGTGTTTATTTTCCATACAAATATTCTCAAGGACGATCTACAAATCTCGTGTTGTATAAGAAAATGTTTGCATATGTAAGTGCAAAAACCTATGCATGTGTTGTATTCGAGTTCTTGTATCGAATTGTCTTTTGTTGTTAGCCCTAATGGCTGTTACAGCGTCACCGGGAGGGGTGGTTGGCCCGATGGGGCCAAACCATTTTTATACGCCCGTCTCAAGGGTGCCTCTAAGAGGCCGGACCTCGGCTTAGGACGTCGTTGTAGTGGAGGATGACATCGGTGATTGGATTACATGACGGTCCCGACAGCAGAACGCTCACTGATAATCCGATTTAAATAACTTTTATAAAGCGGTGATGAACAAATAATAATCGTTTTAAGGTACTTTCGTAGCTCAGAGGTAGTTGAGAGATTCATAAAATATATAGATGTTCGTTCTGATCGGACTGCTGTAACTTTGTGCACGAATATTATCAATGTTTCAATGAAACTAATATATCCGGATTACTTCGCGTATTTTAGTATGTTACAAACTACATACATACTCAGCAAGTTCTTCGCAGCAACCGAGATCACGGCAAACATCTCGTCTGCCCGTTAAAATAATAAATTACGCCTAGTAATCCGAAAATATAAGTTTCATTTAAATGAATAATTGCGAAAGATCTCATTATTATCAATGGTTTAGAGGCGGGAATTATGATGAAAATTGGCATTTTTTTTTCAAACATATTCTGCTTACCCTATCCCAAATCTCCGTGCACGACACTGTGTAATACTAATTGTTGTTAATTTAAGGTTGTACAATGAAGAATATATAATTATATTATTATTATTATTGGTATTTTAAATACGGGTTATATAATAATTATAATAGTTAAACTATTTTATGTACAGAATGAATTAACCAGTTTTTATTAAGACGGAACTGTGTTTAAGTGGAATGTCGAACATTATTAGATATCAGATACAACATTACTTCATTTTAGACCTTATGTACACATACGTAGCCATTTTTTTCGTAAATGTAACCCTTGTGTCTCGTTACGCGACTATAGTTTGTGATCATTTGCTTTTTAAAGGCCGTTTCTTGCTTTGTGAGATTATTTAACTATATCACCGTATTAAAATCAAAATATATTTTTTTTAAAAGACAATCTTTTTCAGTAGCTTTATCGATTATGAAAGTTACATCTTTTTTTTTGGTGTTAATAATGAGTTATATAAAAATTGTAAAATCTTCTTTCCGGAGCAGACAGTATTTGGACAACAAAACAACCCTTTTTTTTAAGACTATAGAGTACAGGCTGAATACGATAAATCCAAGAAATATCGTTTTTACAATCGATGTAGAATTTTTCATACATGGGTAGGTTTTTGTGATTTCTTTAAATAACTCCTACCTTTAATTTATAATCTGCGCCCTTATTAACCAAACTCGCTTACAATAGATCGAAGATTATCTTCTGAAGCTAAACAGTAAAATGTAATCTAAACATAGTAAGTTAGCTTTGATATTTTCATGTCTATATACCACTTTCAATAGCTTGTCATGTAAATAACCGCGTCACCTCAAACGAGATCTCTTATATTTACTTTTTCTCAATTTTCCTAACAATGTAAAAACGCATAAGTAATGGACCCCAGAACCCCAAGAAAGATTTAAAAGCTTTTAATTGGCAGTTAGCGTCGGAAAAGGATGATCAAAAAAAAATGTATTGCTCGTCTTATGCTCCGTGACTCCTTTTGATAGTTTCACTTATTTTTCACATTGTGTAATGAATCTGAAGTCACGAGTTCCATTGATGTGTGTGATCGTAAATATTTATGAATTTAACAGTAACCTTCAAGATTTTGTTTCGTTAAATTGAATACAGATATGTTCCTGTTTTAGATTCTGTTCTCACTTAAGTGCGTCGTTTATGTTATGTGTCAAATATTATATTAGAAAAACAAGAAACCATCTTTGTGGTACAAACCTATAGTAATAATACTTTATAACTAAAGATCTCGCATCATATGTGAAGGAAAGGTAGTTTTATTACATAGGAAAAATAAATGCTGTGTAAATACACAGCATTTATAATATAATATATATAATAAAATTATTACAAAGGTTTATTTCGTAGGATAAAACTGAAGGTCTAGAGTTTATATACAATAAGTAACTAATCAAAATTATGTTAACGTGGTTAAATATAAGATAATAAGAAAAAAAGTTATATAAATCGTTTCCTAGTAGTTTTTTTCTTTGCAAATATAACCTTTCATAAAAAAAAAAACTCTATGAAGAAGCTATAATTTATTCTATTCAGTTTCAACTTTTGTTAACAGTGTCCAATATTTTTACAAAAAAAAATCTTGTATCTCACTCGTGTTATAATTTTTAACTTGCCACTTCATGTAATTTAACCATAAAGTGAAATAATCTTGTTTTAGATATGCAAATATGCAAGCTTTATAATGAATACTGAACTAAATTATGTTACATGAAAATATTTTTATTTTATTATTGTTGTTTCAGTTGCAAAACTTCGAAAATTACAAAAATAATTATACCTAATAAAAATATAAATATTTTATAATGACAATAAATGACGGAAACAAAAACTCTTTTTTTGTAAATATTAATCTATTTAGGTTTCAACAACCGCGTTTACTGAAATAATAAAATATTATTTAACACAGGTTCTATTCTGTTGCATGAAATAAGTTAGTAGGCCATTTCTTAAAAAAAAATTCGGAAAAATCCATTGCATTTATTTAAAACCTTCAAAATAACTTTTTTGTAAAAATATACCTGAAGCTATACTTATAATAAAATCTCATAGGTAAATTACAATGTAATAAAGGTATCCAGACACTTTTAGATAAAGATAATGATTATTGTATCATCATTAATCATCATTATTGATATAGATCAATACATCTTCACCATAGACAAAGATAGTTAGATAAGATCATAAAGTGATTTAATTTTCCTACAGTTGTTACCAATTACCATATCCTGTTCCTCTAACTCTGAAATGGATATAAAAAAATGGGTTTTAAACACTGAAGTAGATATTTTTTATTACAACACAAGTCTAAGAATGTCAAAATACCAATTTTTAAATAATAGTGAAATTATGGTTAGAACCTTACAGAATAATAAAAATTGCAAAAACAAAATAAAGAAAATAAAGGCAACACCAGTAATATTATTGAAATTTGTAAGCTCAAAAAGACTCGTATCCAGAGCTGTAAAAACATTTACAAAAAAAAATATTGAAATTTGTAATGTCATAATAAATTTATTGTGGTTTGTTATTCTACTTTCAAAATCATTACCTTAGAGATTTAGTATTGTCTTAGGAGTTATAACATACGGATTTATAAAGCTTTAAAAACTTGAAATTATGAATTTATTAATTATGAGTAAAAACTACGATGACTAATGGGAGGATTATTAATTTAGCCATTTTACAAAATATGATCGTTAATAATGTAAACCAATGTAATTTAAAAATCTTTATATGAAAGATTTGATTGTTTTAAAAAATGACAAAGAAAGTTGTAGCGTTTATACTTATAGCACTGCTATCGTTAGTAGTATGGGTCTATAGAAGTTCTAATTTCGAATACAATAACAACATAGTGTTAATAAAACAAAATACGCTCTTCAAACATGCTTTGATAAATCCTCTGAATACAACTTGCGATCGTAAGTAGTAACAGGAATCAGGTTTACTATTTATTTTGTGATAACAAACTAAAGGCATTCTAATAATAATGATATTCTAGTTACTTGGCTGAAAATTAAAAAAAAAACATGACCATATTTATAAAATTATATTTCTCAAATTACAGGACATCCCTTGTTTGTGATAATAGTAACTTCATATGTTGGTCATGTAGAGTTGAGGAGTGCTCATAGACGAGCCATGCCATTAGAATACTTAGCTGCCCATAATGCTACAAGAGTTTTTTTATTAGCAAAAATACCTGGAAATGAGAGGTAACATTAAAAAAAAAAGTATTAGTTCTTGTAGTAGTATTGAATTATATATTTTTTTTTTTTATATTTTAGATATATTACCCAAGAAGCAATCAATGATGAGAGCAATACATTCGGTGACATTTTACAAGGACAGTTCTATGAAAATTACAGAAACCTTACATACAAACATCTCATGGGATTGCAATGGGCATCTACAACATGCAGTGCAGCATCCTTCATTTTAAAAGTCGATGATGACACAGTATTTAATTTTGAACGAACATATGAATACATTAAAACATTATCTACAAATAAAAGCAACTCCTTAATAGGATACATTTTAAACAACACTCAGCCAAGAAGAAACACTGAAAACAAATGGTTTGTAACCTATGAGGAGTATCCAAGAAGTGTCTACCCTCAGTATCTGTCAGGATGGTATTACATAATAACTCCAGACGCTGCAAGAATAATAAGTCAAGAAGCTACTTACCATCCTTACTTCTGGATAGATGATATTTTTGTCACGGGGCTTCTCACTGAAAGCCTCGGTCTTAAATTAAAACAACTACCATTAAACTACTGGTTAGAATACTATGAACTACTCGAATGCTGCCTTCGTGATATGATAAAGAAATCTATTGTTTGTGACTACACTGTTGGTCCTAATGGCAGCAGAAACAATTTGATTGTAGAATTTAATGAGGCATATAGAAATTGCCACAAATGGGGTAATTGTACCCGACCAAATGATTACAATTTGAAGAAAGAATGTGTTGTAAGTAGGGAAAGGACTATTTTTAGTGATGGGAAAGCTATAATCGACCATGAAATACTCTGAATGGTAAAATCGTTCTAGATTATAATTGAGATTGGACATAATGACAAAATAAGAAAATGCAGCAGTACATGTTGTATAATTGAAAACAAAAAATGAATTTCTTATCAATTCTATATAAAAACATGTTATGGCACACTTAAAAACAGTTATAACATTGAAAGTAAAACTTAAAATTAACTTCATTAATGATTCACGTAAACAACAAATAAGTCAAAATGGACATATAAAAAATAACAATATGTATTTAATGTAGAGAATTAAACTAGTCAGATTTTTATTTAAATCTAATAATTTTCCTACTTCCTTGTTTATCATGACTCTAGCCAAGTATTCGTTACTGAACAGCCATTGACAAAGGAATCTTTGAATCCTTTCATAACATAGCTTGACTGGAACCATTTAACTTTATTCGATGATTCGATATCACTAAAGTAATTCTCTTGTGTACTATTATCAAGTACGAGGTTTCCAATACTTTTGCTTATTACATCCCCAAAAACCTCGAACTTATTGCAACATGATATATTGTCGGGGTTATGGCTCCTGAAGTCCAATACAATGACTTTGCAGCTTTTTGGTATTTTATACCCATTTATAAGTACAAATTGATCACTACATACAACATCTTGGTTGTTTAAAGGGACCTTCTTGATGAATACATACATATTAGTAGGTGCAAGACTATCAAAGAATACTTTGCTCAATTTTTCTGATGTCACTAAATTTCTGAAAAAGGATATAATATATAACTTAACTCGTAACTGAATTTATTATTAATTTTCAATCAAAATATATTTATAATTGGCTCACCTAAATACACTTTTCTGTATTTTTTGATCACTTGCAATATTGTTTGAATGGCACTGAGGTTTGTGGCATGCATGAGGCATAAGGATCCTATATATTTCTTTACATGTGACCGGGGTTGCACCTAATGCAATGCATATTTCTTCAGGCAATACGGCACTATCAATTTCTTTCAATAGACTCTAAAAGTAAAAAAAGGATGTAAGAATTATTATAAATTACACTTAATATATTTGTTAAAGGTTTTAATCTAATTTTTCGATTTAATACTTACTTTAATAATAAAATCAAGATTTTCTAAAGCTGTCGATGCTACGTGAAAATGTCTTTCAGACTGATAACTTTCCTTTTTAATTTCAATTGACTTTCTCTTAGTTATAAGCTGTTTTAACCATGGATAGGTATACGGAATTTGTAGTCTTTGATATGCTAAAAATTTTATCAATTCTACAACTATATGCCCACAAGATATTGATGTTAACTGATCACCTATATTTAAATCAATTTTGATCAATTTATCTACTTTAGTATTCATATTATAGTGATTAATTATTAATATTAAATATTTTATATTATGTCAAGAAGACAAGTCAGAACTCTTAAGTTTTTAAATTATAACCGTCATTATTGATGATCACACTTACAAAGTTGCTAGTTTAGAAAAGTAACAATCAATTTATATCAGTTATGAGCACTTAGAATATTTACTTACTTATGTACATTAGTGGAAATGTAAAAGTTAGTTTAATAAAATATAGTAATACAAAGTAGAGTAAGTAGAAACTTTAATAATAGAAATAAATGTAAATATTAAAAAAATCTTATATCTGGCCTTGATTTTAAAAAACAAACTGTTCGAAATTTGTTATTGAAATACGCGAAATAAATGCATAATTGACATACTGTTTTATTAATTATTGAAGAAATCAAATTAATTATTATCTGCGGCTAAGGTAAAATGTATCGCTATAAAAGTATATTCAAAGTAACAAATTTTAATTTAAAATATTTAGGTAGCTGTAAACGAAATTATGCCAAAGATGTTCGTTTTGGCCCGGATGTAAGATCTTTGATGCTTCAAGGTGTAGACATTCTAGCAGACGCAGTTGCTATTACCATGGGACCTAAAGGACGGAACGTTATATTAGAACAAACATTTGGACCCCCTAAAATCACAAAAGATGGTGTAACCGTTGCAAAAGGGATTGAACTAAAAGATAAGTTCCAAAATATTGGCGCAAAGCTTGTGCAAAATGTTGCACATAAAACTAACGAAGAAGCCGGCGATGGAACTACAACAGCTACTGTTCTAGCAAGAGCAATAGCGAGAGAAGGATTTGAATGCATCTCAAAGGGGGCAAATCCAATAGAAATTCGAAAGGGTGTGATGTTGGCTGTGGAAACAGTTACAGAACATTTGAAAAAGATGTCGAAACCTGTTAAAACCTCTGATGAAATAGAACAAGTCGCAACTATTTCAGCCAATGGTGACAGAAGTATAGGGAAACTCATAGCGGCCGCCATGAATAGGGTTGGAAAAGACGGTGTCATAACTGTCAAAGATGGTAAAACCCTCGATGATGAATTAGAAATAATAGATGGAATGAAACTAGAGAAGGGTTATATATCGCCATATTTTATTAATTCTAGTAAAGGTCCAAAGGTTGAATATAATGATGCCTTGATACTTTTTTCGGATAAAAAAATTTTCAATGCCAATCAAATTGTGCCCGCCTTGGAAATAGCTAATGCTCAAAAAAAACCATTGATAATTATTGCAGAAGATTTTGAGGGCGAACCTCTATCAGTATTAGTAGTAAATAAGTTAAAAATTGGTTTACAAGTAGCTGCTGTGAAAGCACCCGGTTTTGGTGAATATAGAAAAAATACTCTCATTGATTTAGCTATTGCGACTGGTGGTGTAATATTTGAAGATAATGAGAATTTAATTCGTCTTGAAGATTGTCAGCTTGAAAGTCTTGGTCAAGTCGGTGAAGTTTTAATAACAAAAGACACTACACTGTTAATCAAAGGAAAAGGCGATAAAGCTGAAATAGAACAGCGCATTGAACAGATTAGAGCTGAATACGAAGAAACTTCTAGCGAGTTTGAGAAGCAAAGGTTATTAGATCGCATTTCTAGACTTAAATGTGGTGTGGCTATTTTACGTATTGGAGGATGTAGTGAAGTAGAAGTTAATGAAAAGAAAGACCGTGTCAACGATGCCCTTAATGCTACAAGAGCTGCTGTTTCGGAGGGAATTGTTCCTGGTGGGGGAGCAGCCCTCGTTAGATGTATACCTATTTTAAATAAACTAAAACCTGCCAATCCAGACCAGGCAGTTGGAATAGATATAGTCAAGAAAGCTTTACGTACTCCATGCTTAACGATCGCAAGTAACGCTGGTTATGATGGTTCGGTTGTGGTTTCGAAAGTTGAGAGCATGGACAAAGATTTTGGTTACGACGCTCTCAACAATGAATACGTTAATATGATAGAAAAGGGCATTATAGATCCTACGAAGGTGGTTAGAAGAGCACTCACTGATGCCAGTGGCGTTGCATCACTTTTGACTACAGCAGAGGCTGTTATTTGTGAACAGAGAATGGATAAAAGCTTATCACCTCCAACACTAGGTCCCGATACACAAGGAGTAACTATCTATTAATATTTAAACCATATTATAAACTGATTAATTATGTAAAAATAAAAACTTTATTTTATTGAAAATTATCTGTGATACTTCAATACAAATATTTTCTAATTAATCTTTTTATTTATTTTATTTTTATTTGTCAGACATTCTATTTGTTATATATATTATGATATTAGTCGTATTCATAGAGCATAAAGCATTGATGATGCAAATCCATACCTACTAAATCTAAATCTTACTGAATGTAAACAAAGATATTAAATTTAATCAAAATGGCTGTTTACAGTATATAAATATGCCTCGGGTGTAATTTTTACATTTTTTATTTTTGAGGATAGGAAATTAATGATTTATAATATGGGATATAATTCGTAGTCAAGGCGATATATTATTTTATAGCCATATTTTGATATTAATGATAAGTATTAACCAAAAACAGTTTCAAAATAATTACAATTTTAAGCACGCTTATTTTATATTTCTATTTCAATATCAATACTATAAGTGAATATGTATAAAAGTACGTTAGAAAAAAAAAATGCAACACAATTATTGGTAAACAAAATTGTCAGTCTTATTTATTTACTTTTGATAGAATAATTACAAAAATCATGATATCATATACTAAGTAATATTTTTTTTAACATAACAGGCGATCAATATGTTCGATTGTTAAATAATGAAAAAGTTTTGTAACTATCCATAATTAGAAAAAAAAAATATCAGACTAATTAAAAAAATCCTACTTAAATATATTGTTATTAAAAAAATGGTTTTTTGGTGATAAATAAAACTGTTAATTAATTATATAATAGTATAAATTCTTAAATATAAGAGTAAATTTTAGTGTCAGAAACTAGTTTTTTAGGTTAAAAAGCAGCAAAAAAGCAGAAAATTAACTGCCTAAAACAAAACTTGACTTATGTATTTGATATTATATCAATCTGTTATACTTATACTATACCTACCAAAAAGTGGCGCGAAAAATGTTGAATAACGTCAACTGTCAAAAATAGTCTTCGTATTTATATGTTTAAAATGTTGTAAAATACCTAGTTTCATGAGATAAGATTTAAATTAAATAGCTATATTTTGTATTGACTCTATCTATGTTGAAAATATTGCTGACATTAATATTACAATGACTGCATTAACTGTATTAGATACTCCTTCCGTTATTACCGATTCTACTTGTGATGATGTTAGTGATACGAAAAACAAGAATAATTTACAAAAAGCTATTATATTTGGTGACCTGAAACCTGAGGAAGGGAATCTAAAAGATATAAATAATTTGAGCGATGACGATGTTGCCCCAATTGTGGCGCCTAAAAAGCGTGCTCAGCACTTTACAGGTTTTGATAGTGATGAAGACAACATTAGTAAAAGTGTTGAAATGTCCCCACAGACAGTAAATGAAAAAGGGAATTCCCAGGAAATAAATCCCAAACCAAATTTGGATTCCAAAAAACCTAAAGAAAGGAAATCGACAAGGATAAAAAGAATAGACAGTTCTGATAGTGATCATAGTTCTTCAGAAAAACTTATTGATAGTGAAGATAATGCGTTTGTTAGAAAATCAGTAAGAAGGGAAGACAAAGAAAATACTCTTAAAGATAAATTCAAAAGTATGCTCTTACATAGAAAAACTGGTCCAATGACTTCTGATGATGTGGAACCCAAAAATGTGACTTCTGCTAATAGTGAATCAGATGATGAGTTTTCTTGTCTTAAAATAAAGCAGGTTTGCTTAACTTTCTTTTTTTATCAGTCTATAATTTTCAAAAGATGATATTTAAAAAATATTGCCTTTTACAATGTATCAAAATACTTAATGTTTAAATTATTGTTTGTTTATAGAAAGTTAAAAGTAATGTTCAAGCCATGAAATCTATATGTGACCCCGACACCTCCGATGAAGAAGACAACAGTCAAATGAAATCGTTCAAAAGGAGGTCTAAACCAAAGATGACTAAATCTACATCTCCTAAACCAATCAAAGTAAGACTATATAATACGTTTAAGTAATTCCTTCAGAAAATGTTGAATTATTTTACTATTTTTGTATAATTTCTATTAACTATTATGGAATTTAATGTTAAAATTTTGTATCATATTTCATAGATGACAGCAAAACAGGCGTTGGAAAATAAGCAAAAGATTAAAAGTGAATCAAATCGCATGTTAAGAGAAAAAGGTGTCTCGTTGCCGTATCATAGGCCAAAGGCTTTGACCTTGAAAGATATAATGAGTAGAAGAAAACCGGCCATTAGTTCTGATGGAAGGACTTTGCCCATTAAAATGAACGAAGATCAGCTGAGACAATATGCGTAAGCATTTTGCACTTGTATTATTATTTATTATATACTTAAACAAGTTATTGTAGTCATCTTAAGTGTAATTGAGATGTTTCCTATATATAAGAAAAATTTCTCTTTATTAAATCCTTATCCTTTTCTGATTCAAACATCTCAACCTATCCTTACAGAAACAAAGTAGTACTGTTCCTAAACATCTTTAAGACATTGATTTAATCTAAATTATAATTTTTTTTTTCAAAAGACTTGGAAGATATACAAGATTTTTTGTTTTAATTTAATATCTGCTTTTAGAATGTTATTGGAACAAAGACAGAAGGAGGTTATAGAATTATGTAAAAGTGATAGTGAGGAAGAGGACAAAGGAGTTGAACAAATGGATGTAACAAATGATAACAAAGGAGTGGCAGATGAATGCACCGAAGAAACCACTACACTTATCACAGAATTAATTTCAAACAGTAATGAAGAAAGTGATGTGAACCTTGACAACTCTGTAGAAGTCAATAATCTCGACAGAAGTGACAAACAACTAGAACCGTCGGAATCACTCCATTTACCTACAGAATCAGAATCCTCAAATAAAAATGTTACTGATACTCTGTCTGACATTAGTAAAACAGATGTTGAGTGTCAAGAAAGTCATTTAGAAGAAAATATTGTATTACAAAAGTCAGTTTCAGATGAAAGTCAAAAAATTTCATTAATTTATGATTCAGAAAAGACTATCGTTGAAGACACAGATTCTAAAGTAGAGAATGAAGCTGCTGAAGTAATTAAAGATAATGGTGAGGACAGGAGTGCTGAATTTTCAGACTGTGAAATGAATTTTGATGAAATAGATAAAATTATTGAAGAGGCTGAAATTATTTGTAGTAAGTATTACAAGACACAAGTTTTAAATTGCTTTTAATATTTCTTACACAATTTTATTTTTCTAGATAAAACCAATTGCAACAAACCAATTCCAAAACTCACCGGCGGACCGGGCACCTTAATAGATTTGGATAATGAAGACACAGCGTCAAGGAAGTTAAGTGGCGTTGAACTGTTGAAGGAGAGATTTAGTTTTTTCGCCAAAATAAAGACATTAGAAGACATTGAAAAGGATCGGGAAAAGAAGTGAGTGAATAAGTTGATATTATATTGTATAATAAATGTTTATATTCCACTATAATACATACATTTTCATTAATATTATGATGGATGCACTTCTATGCAAAATAAATTACTTTTTCACATAAAACCTTCTTGGTGTTAATGAAACTTAAAGATTATATCTCATACATAAGACTTATTTATTATTATTAGTTTATACACACATTTTACTTACACCAAGAGAAATCTTAAAACATAATAAGAACAAAAAAAAATGTCCTAATCCCCCAAGTTCCAGCCGGAAAAGTAGTCAACAAAAATTATTTTAATACAATGCTATATCCTGTCTCAATTTCAGATATAAACCAGGTACTCAACATTTAAAATTAAAACACGAACTCGAGGAGCAGATAGCTGAACAGAGATCATTGGAATGGGAAAAGCGACTTCTAGAAGAACAGCAATTAAAATCTGAATTAAATGGTGAGACTGGTGAAGATGATATCGAGAAACTTGAAGCTAAGATGGAAGAAATAGAAAAAGAAGAAGACGAGAATGATAATGGAGTTTCAGAGAGTGAGGAGGAATTGGTAGAAGACGATGTTCTCATAGAAGACAAGCCGAAAAAACGGAATCCTATGTTTGATGATGAAGCAGAAGTGAGTGATGATGAGTCCAAAGAAGATCTGGATAACGATGATGAATCGAATGAAGATCTGGACAGCGAAGAATCCAGCTCCGAGTCAGATGATTGCAAACCCAAAAAAGGTAGAATCTTAAAGGCCTTTGAAGATTCTGATGATGAAAAGGAAAATGAACGAACAATTAGTGATGATTTAAACAGAGGTGAAACTGGGGAAATTGAAGTCATAAATGATGATGCTGCTATAAGAGAATCACAAGGTTAATAAGATTTTTATATGATAGTATGTTATTTTAACACAAAAAATTAAGAAACATATATTTTCATTCAAAACTGTGTACATTCAGACAATATTTTATTACTCCTGATGACAATTGTAAGCAATATCTCGTATATTATGGCTATGAAATTTACCAATTCCTTTGCAGATGACGAACTGCCACTGGCTCAAGTGAATAAATTATCAGATGATGTATTTTCAACACAAACAACTGAAACTGAATCTGAAAATATAGATGGATGTTGTGGTGTTGTTATAAGCGCTCACAGTATCTGTTTATCAAATCCTGATCTATCAAAAATGATCAAATCTGACATTAATCCCGACAACATGGATGTTTGTGGAACTATAGAAGATGATGTGAGTTTAATGACAATATATTAAATGAAACTAATATTTTCGGATTACTACGCTTATTTTATTATTTAAAACAAAAACTACATACCCCAGAAAGTTGCTGCAAAGTATCCGAAACGTCGGTGGTATGTAATATTTTAAAAATTATAAGTTACGCGTAGAAGTCTGAAAATATTAGTTTCATTTAGTATATAGTTTATTTAGATTGTAGTTTTATTTCAATGAATACTCGCAAAAATCTTAGATCTCATTATCTTATATTAAATGTTAAAATATTCATATAATTAAAGTTTTTTTCACTCTACAGGCAATTATGGATGATATTGCTGGAATGTGCTCTGGAAGTTTCTCACAGAACCTTGTTAACTCTCAAACGCTACCATCAACACAATCACAGGAGTTCGGTGATGACATTGCAGATATGTGCACTGGAAAATTCTATGAGAATCCACTTGTATCTCAGGATATTAGTTCTGAAGTCACAGGATCCGAGGAGAAATCGCAAAACATAGAAAAAGAATCGTTATTGCTTGAAAAAGCTACTAATAATTTAATAGACGGAGTAACGGACCAAAATGTATCAAATACGAGTGGGAATGACATAACCAAACAGAACACAGTATTAAATTCGATTCTAGATGAATTAGATGACTTAGAGGATAAGCCTAAACAAAATAAGTATTTCGCAACCGACGTGCCGTCTAAGGACCACAGAAAGAAATTTGTTATTGAATCAGATGATGAAGCTATTGAGAATTCACCAAAAAAGACCAAGAAACTTAAGAAAAAGAAGGCAGAGCAACGTGCTTTACATATATCAGGTGAAACAGTAGATATTTATATATAACAAGAATATTTTCTTTAACAATTACCAGCAACTAGCAATATTTTTCTTTCTTTAATTTGATGAGCTCAAATTTTTATAATGTTGGCCAACTGGAAAAATAATTTCTCTGAGAAATCAATTGAGCTCTTACAAAAATGAAGAGATATGCTGCAATAAATAAAAAAAATTAACCCTCCTAACTTACAATTCCAAAAAATATACCTATATAGAAATTTTTTGAACATAATATACATATATCGTGAATGTATGTGGCCTTTTTATGGATATTTTGAGATATAAATTTTTCATACAAATAAATTATTTTCAGATGATGAAGAAGAAGATAATGTAGAAAGTGACTTAGAAGAACAAGATGACAGGATTGTGGAGTACGATTCAGAGGAGAATGAGGTGATTATACTGTTCTGACACTCTACCGTCTAAGATAAGCTGATAAATTACAAAACAGGCGAAAATTATCTTAACTCAAAAATTCTATTTGTATCAATTCTATCATACAGTTCAATATGATTCGGTTAATAAGAGAGAGGAGCTTGGACGGTGGAGGTGAGCGTTTAACGCGCGTTAGATAGGGGCCCCTTAAAGCTACACCTGGGTCGCAAGTCCCAGGCACTGTTGAAGCTACTCTCTCTACAATGTGATGGACCCAGAACTCGCAGGGTGAATCCATAGAATTCTGAGAAGTTTTCTTCTTCATGTTAACAGTCCTAGTGAATGTAACTTTAAAAAATATCAAATTAAAAATTTTCAACAAATAATTTATACATTTAATATTTCTTGCCATTGTTGCTCCAATCTATTATAAGTTTTGATGTATAATAAGAATTAAATATTAAACT
The DNA here is from genome assembly GCF_018135715.1 of Danaus plexippus. Lineage (NCBI taxonomy): Eukaryota > Metazoa > Arthropoda > Insecta > Lepidoptera > Nymphalidae > Danaus > Danaus plexippus. Next base: position 1,874,641 of record NW_026869853.1, read on the forward strand.
GGATAATTGTAGCATTCATTGAAGGATTTTTCTCATATTTTTCTTAATACATGCCTACAGATCGTAGTACAGCAGCCAAAAACCAAACAATCAAAGAAAGGAATAACAGATTTCTTTGAGAATGAGGCTGAATTGACATCTGAAGATGAATGGGTGGGTTCTGGTGATGAAGATGAACGGGGCCTGGACCGGATGGAGAGGGAAGAAGGAGACAATGACAGCTTCCATCAAGGACAGCTGCAGAGGGAGCTGGGACAGATACATATGTATGTTTGTATTGTTGACACTAACATATAAACTGCTCACACTATAATGCCTCTGATATAGTCCATCCACAAATCAAAAGTATTTTGCTGGATAAATTTGTACAGATATAAGAAAAAGTTAATAGCTTCCTGACAAAATAAATCATTGCGTTTTTTATTTTTGAAGTGATATTTCTTATGCGACTTCCAACGAGGTTGCGTTAAACGTTTCACGCTTAGGAAGAGAGAAAGAAAGATATACAAATGTAGAAAGTAGGAGAGAGAAAGAGAGTGAGGCGGTAGATTCCAAGCACATGCGCATGGTATTCTTGTTATGCAGCGAAGTAAACTTTAAATTTATATATAATATAAATAATGTTTTTGGTTTGACTTGATACATGTATAAGTTAATAGGGCAGTATTTTATTTAGTGCATATGAATTGTTTACAATTACGAAGTTTTACTTCTTCCGTGCTAAGGAACTGCACGCACTATTTTTTGTTATATATACAGTTGGTTTGTCACATATCATTAGCACGTTCTTTTAATGTACATCGTTTTCCACATAAGAGAAATTTATAACACGACACTGGCAGAATATACTGTGCACGACTTTATACGGATGAAAGCTATATTTAAAACAACCAACCAACCAAGAGAAAATTATTTTTCAGGCGTGAAGTCTTAGACCAGGACAAACGTGAAGTGAGGCTCATACAGGAACTGCTGTTCGAAGACGGAGACTTGGGTGATGGACACCGACAGAGAAAGTTTCGCTGGCATAATGCAGGTACATGGTTATATATAAAATATTAAATGTAACATATATCTCCACTATCAACATCTGAATCTACTACCTTCTAAATGTTCTTAAGTATTAGCTCAAAATTTCTTTAATTTTAACATTATAGTCACCAGCTATGTCTAAAATGTAACATATAATGTTAAGCTTACCAAATATATTATTAGCTTTTATTTTACAATTTTGTTTTAGGTATAAACTAATGGGCACACTTACGAGTTAATTTTCTTTCCTTACTATTTGTAGTTTGAAACAATAAAATAATTACTAATTATATAATAGTATTGCACTACTAAATTTTAATATTGTGGATTTGTAGTATATATATATTAATATATTTGGTTTTCATAGATGGTGAAGAAGAAACCGGAACATATCCTGAAGAATTTACAGATACACAGGAAGATGAATTTGAATCTGAAGAACAGTGGAGAAAGGAAAGACATGAAAGAGAAATGTTTATAAGGCAAATGGTAATTACAATACATTAACATTTAGTGATATAAATACGAACTAATTATAATTAAGTATAAATTTTTTTAATACTGGCAACTTTATCATATTTTTTAGCGTGAAAAAGATGAAGAGCCAAACAAGAGTATAACCAGAAGCACAATAATTAAAGCGAATTTATCTTCTCGAAGTGTCTCATCTTTGATCAACGATAATACAATCATTAAACCTGTAGAAAAACCTGTGGTTGAGAAAAAATCTGCAAAAGATATACCTAGTCCAAAGAGAGGATTCACAATTTTTCAGGTATAAAATATATATATCTTAGATGTTATTTAATGAATAATGTATGATACGAGGCGAGCTATATAGTAATATAAATTTTTTAAATTTTTAGCAAAACTATCACACGTCTTTATTAACACGTGGAAGGGGAGCTTTGGCTAGACTAGCTGCTCTGGCAACACCGCTAGCTGATGATGACACGCCCAGAAACATTACCAATAACAGAGGGAACTTCGTCTTCACTTCCATTAATCCTGATGATAATTCGAAGGTTATAACTATTCCAAAATTATTTTGTTTTATTCTCCAGCAAAATCTTGGTCAATTTTAAGTTGTCGAAATTATATTAAATGATTGTTCTTTTCATGAAAGAAGAATTACATTTTAGACAATGAATTAAGAAGAATATAATTATCATTATTTATGTATAATCAATTATTCTCTCCAAATACGACGTTCGTGAAATTTTTATTAATTGCAAAGATATAATATTCACAAGATGCGTAATTTTCAGGTTCCTACTAAACGAAAGGCTGAAATAATCCACACTCCAAGACTTATAAAGAAATTGAAGACTGAAAGTTCAAATGTACGGAAGCCATCGTTGTTTGACCACATAAAAATATAATTATAATATAATAGTATTAAATAGTGACATCAAAATGTAACAATGTGTAAAAAATAAAATAATATTACAGTATTTGAGCCTTTTATTTTTTTCTCACAATTTTGCCAGGCACATAATTAAATCATGTAGATAATTACAGAAAATATTATTATGAATATAAAACAAAACTTATCGAATGACGTAAAATCGCAGTATAATTTTACCCAGATAAATAGAAAATATCAAATAATATTTTGAAGTTAATAAAAAAGTTTTCATTTCATGTAATCGAAATGATTCCGAGTGACTAAATATTTTAACTGCTTAAATACAAAAAAAAATTTGGTGGCATGCTGTTAAAAGGTTCATTATCAACGTATACACACTTAGAATTTATAATACCAAATTATTTAATTTACATATGATAATGCATAGTGTTTTGAATGATTAATATTTACCGTTCAGTTACTTAAATTTGTTTTTATAGCAGTTGAAAGTTGTCTGAGGCCAACATTATTTTCCACTAAATCTAACAAACAGCTGGCAATATACGGGTTAATACAAAAGTATGTTGGATGCATTGATAGTAGCTACATCCTTCCGGTATTCTATCTCATTCACTCCCTTGACAAATGTATCCATCCTGCTCCCTCTTGAATTCGCACCCGCGCGTCCTTCAGTACGCTGGCCGTGTTCTCGTGTCTTGTTCAATCAATGCTTTTTTTCTGTGGTGTGGGGTAGTAGTGTGGCGTGGAAGAATTCTAGTCAAGTAGATTCAGAAAATTTTAAAGAAAGTACACCTGAAAAAGGTAGTACTAATACAAAATGGCAAATGATAACAAAGATATTGGTGAAATCGTAAAGAAGTGTAAAATTTTGCTGTTGGACATCGAGGGAACAACAACATCGATCAGCTTTGTTAAGGTAGGTCGAAATAACTGGCCGGCCGGTGTTTTGTTTTAACACGTGATATACTATAATTTCACAACAATAAATCGAATCTTATATTATTTCGGGGTTACTACATTTTATCCTTATATTTGTTAAGCCGAAATTCCTAGTTTAGTCTGTGCGAGTGAATTGCAAAATGGTCGCGGTTTTCAGATTCGCAACATGGTGGACGAAATCAAAATGGAACCTATTCTAATTTAAAATGTTTATTTAATAAAGCTATTTAATTATGGTTAATTCAACACTGACATCTAATCTCACAACATAAATAAATGCTTTGACCTCAACCTAAAAAACTGTTGATAAAACATTTTATCAATCATTGCTTGGTTGAAAATATAAATAAAAGTTTAAAATAAAAAAGTTTAAATTTTAATATTTAACTGTTCCAAATGACAATAAGTTGAATAAACGTGCTGTTAACAATTTCAAGTCAACGCCTACCGGCTTAAAACAGCTGTTCGTCGCAGCTGGCTGGGAAAAAAATGTTTCACAGTTAACTGTCCTTTTCATACAGTCGTCAATCGTGTGTCTCGTTCACACTCATTGAAATGATTTAACGATGAAAGAGAAAAAAGTAACGAATTATTAGATATTTATTTTCAATGAAACAAAACTAAATAGTTTGTCATGAATGTACTAGTCTAGCCAGGTTTGGCTGCGTTACAGCATTATTCAGTTAACAAAAGTTAAACTTTATATGCTATATCCGAAGAGATAAAGAACAAAGTGGTTTGATAATAGTTTTTTTTTTCAAAGTTTCGTCGAAAGCGAAATTCTGCCTCGTGTTTCGATCCAGTTTTTGTCCATACAACGAAAAATTACGTTCTGCATTTTGTTTATACAATAAATTACTATTTGGACTGGTTTTCATAACATTTTTGTAGATAATTCCTCAAAAACTAGTTGTTTTAAATAAAAGCTATACAATTCTTGTAATCTATACGAATATTGTTTTATTTGTTACTTCTTTGGATTTTAGTAATAATTTATAAAATATGATAAAAACGGTGACTGCTCTATTAAAAGTTAGGATCCAATATTGGTAATATAAAAGCGATGTGTAAATGTAAAAAAAAACAGGTTTAAGGCCCCTCTACGAACATGGGGTCGGATTCTGAATGGGATAATAAGGGCGTCCCCATTTCTTGGAAACTTGTATTTATCTACCTACCTGGACTTTTCCTCGTGTAAGCCGCTACCAAAAAAAAAACGGATTGCTAATTTATGTTATCCATAAATATATACATAAATACGCTTTATTACTTATTCAATGATCAACATACTTTGTCGATGTTTAAAAATTATTATAGTTCCTTTTTCAAGGAAAACCTTTTCAATTGCACTATCAGCTATTAAAAGCGTATCATTCCTGAGCTTAATCTAATATCGGTGAAATAAAATTATTTAAATTGTTGGAAATTATAGTGAAAGTGAATGTCCTAATATTGTGAGTGTATGTGGGATTGTTTGTAACGGAAATTATTGAAACTAATTTGAATGAAATAATCTCGTAACGGTTAAGCGATGTACTGATTAATGCTATTTATATTATTATAATATTTAAGAGTAATATATTTTTTATTGAAAAACTTTTAAATTGTTATGACTTTAATTACCTTCTTTAGAAGTATGTAAAAGGATAATTGAAACAAAAACATAAAAAAATTTTCTTTTAAAAATTTGAAACTCTTAAAAATTCTGTATCCGTAGTTTCTTTGAATATAATGGCAACAATAACAATATACGTACATACGAATATAATAGTGAAATACATAATCACTTTCTTCGATGTCAGTCAAAAAGGTGATTGTTTAGTGTGGCAGGTAGAATAACGTAATGACACGAAATATTATTATTTTTTATATGTCTCTCGCCTTAACTTTGTATTTGAAATCGACTTTAGGATCCAGGTAGTGCTTGAAAAGTCTAATAATATCCTTTTATGTTATTCTCTGCATAAGTAAATAGCATTCCTCTACAGCAGTAGTTATAAATACATGCATGTTCAGGTAGATATGACCGTTTTCCAAATATATATATATATATATATATATATATATATATATATATATATATATGTTTAATTTAAAAGGGATGTTTTGATAGTTGAAAAAAGTATATAAAATACTAGAACAAATTATATTATTTTTTTTTTGGTTACTATTTGCTATGTCTTATAATAGGTAATGGGTGTTATGGAAAGGTACTTTTTTAAAAAAGAATTTTAATTATAATGATAAATACATTTCTTCTATATTTTACCGCCTTAATTTTTTTTAATCATGGTATTTAGAGGTACCTGTCAGGCAAAAGGTTTTGGGGATTTATTTCTTGATAAAAAATCACATTTGGGGGTATTATTAATGAATTTCGCAATACCAATTGATTTCGATTGACTATTAAGACCATGATTTTTATTTAATAAGATCCTTGAGGGGTTTGAACAGCAAATAGCATTTTTAGCGTTAATTTTAAACAGTTTTTTAAAAAATCTATTAAGGTAACAAACGACACTACTAAATTTTATATAAAAGTTTAAGGAAACTGCTGTAGAAGCGTAGCTTTCTGTCAGAGAACTGAACACAACGATTTTTCAAGGAGTTTGCTCTATATTACTTCGTTCTTACTTAAATTGGGAGAGCACTTTGAAAATGTACTACTAAGATCAATTGAAGATAATCTTTTGGAAGGCTTATGTTTAAGGGTTAGTAAAGGGACGTGGTTGTTGTCGTCTAAAAACCGTTAGATTCCAACAACTATTGGTCAATGAATATTTTTTCTAAACTAGGCTGATGTTTGTGGCCCTAATCACTATTTTTTTATACACCACCCCATACTGATGAAGTAAAATCGGAGTATCTTACTTAATCGGAATCTAGATTTGTCAGAATGATCGGGATAAATGCTTAAATCCGGTAAAACATGTTCAAGGTAAACAGGGAAAACAAATTAACAAGAAAATCCCTCACCAGCTAGTCTGTACATAATTAAAAGTTGTTTTTTTAAGAAGATATCTATGCTACATATTATGTATATCGAGCACTTGATAAAAAGTATTCTCTGACGGATGCAGGCAGTTACTTTGACATTAGGAGGTCCCGAAATATTCACTGAGTCGGTCACTCACTATTTATTATAAATAATATTTACAGTTTTATTAAGGACATAGTGTTACAATATATATATGTATATTGTAACTGGGATTATATATATATATAATAGCACTATGTATCATTATTTTTGCTGTTTTTTATTCGTTAATATTTTAATAATTGTATTCAGCAAGCGAAAGTGAATACATTCTTTAGTTTTTAACTCACGCGGAGCAATGACTCAGATAAAACGTTTCCTCTACGGGTTATAGTCAGTCGCGCTCAGCTGTAGAGGACGTTGTCCACAGAGCGTGTCGATATATGAAGTAAAAATCATACTTTTCATTCTTTTTATTATGTCTAATATTTGAAACTTATATACATACATAATATGCATAGAAACATGTAAAAAAAATGAAAGAATTGTGTTATCGAACCAAAAAAGCCTTCAATGAATTAATATTTATATATACCTTACCATTGTAATATTGTTTCTTTTATTTAAAAAGTGAAGGCTTCAGCTGGTGAGCTTTAATGCGGAAGGAGTAACCTTACCCAGCTCTATATGAATTTATTCTTGAAATTGTTAATATCAGATTACGTTTAGACTTAAGAGTAAATAAATATGATACCAGAACCTACACGACGCGGACTGTTAGCGTTGGAAGCAATTTTCCGCTTATAAAATACGTTCTGATCATTACTATGACAAGACAAAGGCGGTATAAAAATATAATTGGAGCACATACCTAACATTTGAAAACAAAGTAGCCATGGCGCAGTGAAGCCGGCTAGGCTATCCGGTTTGGACAGTCGCCGGTCGTACATCGACCCCGGCTCATAGCTGAGTTTCACTATCATGTTATGCTAAACAGTTTAATGTACAATATTTCAAGTTGCCTTAAAAAATAGGATTAGTCCGTATATATATTTAATATTTTTATTTTTCCTTTGATGTCGACGACACTTATTTAGATTTTAATGACAGAATTTGGGGTAGATTATTATTCTAAATTTAATAAGAATTCTTTAAATAGCACAAAATATTCCATTACAAAGCTGATGTTATTGTACATAAGGAATTCTATTAAAGCAATTATTTAGAAGTATTTTGTGTAAACATTATATTACCATCATACGCAAGGTATTTGTAAGAAATCAAACATTAATCTAGAAAATATAATGGTTTAGTAACTAGGCATAAATTTTTCATCTTAACAGCTATCACTACCAATTTCAAGGAGATAAACAAAACATGTATCTATATAGCCATCAATTGATTCGATTGTTCTCACAAAAGTAGTCTTTTGAAGTACATTGACGTTTAGTATAGATTTTATGAACATATCTCGCAGACCGTGTTGAGTTTTGAAATAATTATTAGCCAGAATGTAATCCATTCTGCCCGGGGGTATATCCATGGCGCATGCGTAATAAGTGGTATCAAATTCCTCTTACCCCCAACGAGCCCGCCAGCGATACTGTACATTTATTTAAGCACCATAATGTCCTTTATATTAATTCGATGTCTGTCTGAGATTATAATCCTTAAACGATACACTAAAAAAAGTTAAGCAAAATCGCTGATTAGGTTATTAATACCAACAACTCCCCTCGTACCATGATTTTATACGAAATACATAATATTTTGTTATTGAGAATCGCTAAAGACAAAACAAATAGAAGCCATAAAGTATTAATATCTGTAGAAGTATGTTATGGGGTTTTATTTAACCGTTTCAAAGACTAGTATCATATTAACATTTGAAAATTTTGTACATATATAATTTGCTCTCTAAGCCATAATGTTCATGTAAATTTTTGTCTTCAGCTCTATTAACTTTTGGTCTTTTAAAGTTTTATTCTGCTCATTTAATTTTATGTGCGTTTGATACAATCCTTAGCCCACCCTATTCTTTATTTTTTATCTGTATTAATTTATGAATCACATATTTTATTTTCATTAAAAACAAAGCAATTCATTTTAAATCTCAATTCAAGAGGAATTTTCAGTTCCAGTACAAGTTACTCCTAATCGTTTTAATTTTCCTACACATTGAGACCATCTAATGTACCCGAAAAATTGACCTCATTTTCTTTTAAGCAATTGACATTGAGATCATTGAAGAAAGAAAAGTGTAGTTAAGTGTACAGTGCGAAAGAAAAGAAACTTATAGTATAGAAGTTCTGAAGAAATTTCTTCGAACTTAGTTTAGAACAATTCGAAAAGAATATCGTTGCTTTCATAGCATCACGTAACGAATTTGATAAATCTTGTTGTTCGTTCAGTGGTACTCGTACTACGACTACATCGTAAATCAAACATTTACATTTTATGGATTTTTCATTCACAGATATTTGTATCGAAAACTATTCGAAGTCGTTGTGGTACAAATTTATATGGTGGTACTAAATATCAACAATATCAGATAAAATTATATATTAAAAGTATTTTACAGTAGGAGATTGTTTATATATCTTGAATTAAAACTAGTTACAATTTATAAAAAGTCTAAATCGACTTCCTACTATCATTACGTCGATGTTTGTATTTCTTCAGTGCTTAAAGAATATGCTCACGAAAAGAAATTGATTTTCATAATGTTGATAAAAACTCATCATAATATATTTGTCTGCAGGATAAGCTGTTTCCCTACGCAGAGGAAAATGTAAAACAGTTCCTAGAAGCACAGTGGGAGAATGATGATGTGAAGGAATCGGTCACGGCGCTGAGGAAACTGGCCATTGAGGATAAGGAAAAAAACGTTGAGGGACTCGTTGCTATCCCAGGCGAGGTGGGACAGTTTAACATGTACTAGAATGCTTTAGAATAGTATATTAAATTATTTGCAATATTTTTTATTCTTCTGTTTCTTTGTGTATTTTTGTTTCAAGAAATATTCTCTTCTAAAGTCCTATAATTCACAATTTAATGTGATTTAAAACACACTGTTATAATTTTTTATTCTTAAATACCTTACATAAAATATTTCAGTGTCTCTGAGGCACTTGGACTTAATCAAATTCAGGTTTCTGGAACAATATGCCACTAAATTCTCATTTCTATAATTATTATCATTAATATAAAAAGAGATATATCACTTGACACTATTGTTTTTCTATGCTTAACCATCTGATTTGCTTTGATAGTTTTAAGAGTCACAAATATAACTAATTACACAAAATTTACCCTAACAATGGTGTTAATATTCCAGGATGCCTCTAAGGAAGATCAAATTGAGGGTTTGGTCAACAATGTCAAATGGCAGATGTCTGCTGATCGCAAAGTTGGGGCCCTAAAACAGTTACAGGGGCTCATTTGGAAGCAGGGCTATGACAAAGGAGACCTTAAGGGACAGTAAGTTGGCAGTAACCTTTATATTACAAGATATAAAATCTCATTGCTATATCATTTCAAATTTGCTAGTCATAAAATTTGTAGATAGCTTTTGTTTTCTGAAAAAAAAAAATCTATATCACATCACCACAGGAACAGCGTAAGCATCTGGGAATTTTAAAAGACCCATGTAATACTTCTTAATTTAATAGCTAATATCAAAATCATTCACAAAACCATATAACCTTCACACTAATTCCTTTTAATACTTAAATACTACATAATTATAATAATATGTACTTTGTTATAGTGTCTTCGATGATGTCTCTACAGCACTAGAACAGTGGCACTCCATTGAAGGTCAAAAAGTGTACATCTATTCATCAGGCTCGGTTCAAGCTCAGAAACTTCTCTTTGGCCAGTCACTAGCCGGTGACCTCCTCAAATATATAGATGGTCATTTTGACACCGCGGTCGGTGGGAAACAAGAAGAGTCTAGCTACAAGGCTATAGTGGAAAAAATTGGCTGCAATGCTGAAGAAGTATTGTTTGTGACTGATATTGTTAAAGGTAAATTTATATTCAACTGAAGAGACATTTTTAAAGTTATATGACAATTTTGATCGAAATTACAAAATATATTATTCATAAATTTAAATCAGTTACCATTTAATGTTCATTTTTATAAGTTTGGAAGTAGTGATTAGTTCTTATGAGTACCTTAGAACTGTTGCCATACTAACTATGTATTTTCTATTAAGAAAAAATTGTTATCTTCACAGATCAACTTAAGTTAACTTAGTTTATTTAATTATTGTAATAGCTCAGTGAAGAAGAAATATATTTAAATAAAATCGTAATTGATTCAAGTAATCTGAACATTTTTCTACAATAAATACACATTGAATATTAAATGTTATCCCAACCTTCCAGAAGCTGAAGCAGCATCGAAAGCGGGTCTTCATGTGGCGCTGGCCAGCCGTGAGGGTAACAGTTCCTTACCCAGCGAGGCCACTGATACTTACCCCGTGATACATACATTCACACAACTAGCCGTCTCCAACAAACGCAAGACTGAACCTCAGGTGCATACATGACGTGTAGTGTAGTGGTGAAGGATCGCTTAGAACGATGTTAGATATTTGTTGTTTACAGAGATCAGTATCACTACTACAGGTATTTTCATCAAACTGAATTAGCAGTGATGTCACTTTGTGATGTTGTATGCGAAGATTTGTGATTGAAATACTAGACCTGCCCTATATTCAGTTTGTTGTTGATACTTATAGTGAGGGTATTGTATCCTTGGCTTATATAATAGCAATATATTATACTATATAGAATTACTACTTACCGTAGATTAAATTATTATTGTTGTCGTTTGTATAATAAAGCAAATTTATTTTTAATACTAAGTGTTGTGATTTATTTATACTGACATTATATAATTTTAAAAATCTTACTTATATAACCCTTGGAAGTAATATGGTTCTGTTATATTTATGTTCCGACATATTTTATGGATTTAATTTTTTCTGAATGATTTTGTTTTATTGAAATTCTAATATTCTTCTTTGTGCTTAATACATGTCTGTGAGGGTAAATGGTGGCATAATGATGCTCACACGTGTATTACAAATAATTTTTGTTTCGTTAATAAAATGGCAATATGCAGATATACATATTTGCTATTATTTAATGACAGGTTCAAAAGTAATTTATTAACGAGAAACATTAATTAACGTTTCAGGATGAACAACCTGCTAAAGTACCCAAAACCGACATACAGAAAGACGTCAAATCGGCTTCTGAAACTGATTCATCTAAAGAAGAGACACCACTACCTGAGAAGGCAGAGGAACCAGAAAAGATGGAAGTGGAAGAATCAAAAGATGAACCAGTTAAAGAAGAGGAAAAGGTGAAAACTGAAATATCCATTGAGGATGTTACGAATACGAAAGAAGTTACTGAAAACGTAGTTGATATGGAGCCTGTTGTACAAGAAGTTGAGGAAAACAAACCGGAGAAGACTGAGGATATGGAAACTGAGACCTCCGATGATAAAGTTGACGACAAAAACGATGAAGTAAAAGCCGAAAAAGAAAAAGAAAAAGACACACCTGTTGAAAATAATGTGAGTACAGAATCCAAAGAAAAGACTGAAGTAACCCCCGACGTGCCAAAAGAGAGCTCCGACAAAAATGGTATAGAGACGAATGCGTCCGCCTCTGAAGCATCTCCTACAGTGATAACTGAAATAGAAGAAGTTACAAGTGACAAAGAAAATATTAGCGAAATGGCTGAAATAATTGAGGACTTAGAGCCAGTGGTTGAAGAGCCGGCGGCCGCTGAAGATGTCGAGGAGTTACGTAACGTTGGTGACGTGCTGGAAAAGGAATGCGACGAGATACTGTCAAAGGTACAGGGTGTTACCAATCTGGAAACGATGCCGTTAAGACCGCTGCTAAACCCCATTGAAGAGGAATCAATGGAAGCCGAAAATACGAACGACATTATGGATAGCATACTAGACACTGAACAAGAAATGGAAATGAAAAACAGCGAGGCGACCGCAAAAGAAAAACATCCAGAAAAAAATATAGATGATAAAGAAAAAGAAAAGGTCGAAAAGAACGGAGTGTTAGAGGAGACGGTCACTGAAAGCGATGTTAAAATAGAAATCACACCAGAAGAATCCGCAGACAAGAGTGAAGCAGAAGAAAATATAGGAGATAAAAAAGATAAAAATGATAAAACAGAAGAAAAAAACTCGGAGCCATCAAAAGAAACAGACAAAACGGTCAAAGACAAACCGACAGAAGATGCACAGGTTAACGGAAAAACGAACGGTGATCTAATAGAGAACGGAGATTCAAACAAAATGGAGGAATTAAGCGCGAGATTGACGGAGAACGGTGACGATGTGAGGTCGAATGGTGACACGAAGAACGGCGACGGAGAGAAGGTGGAACCGGAAGTATCAGACATTAAGGTTAAGACAGTATCAACAGAGGAGCCCAGAACCGAGCTCATAGAACAAGCCACTGAGGCATAAAACTATGGTGAGAATTAATACACTTACATTGATAGTACTTTGTTTGAAGATTAAGATAATATATACATGTATAACAGATTGTGATTTGATACACTAGTATATATAATTAATTTTACTAGTATATTAAAGGAAATAAAGTCCATTATATAACACACCCTTATATGACTTGAAATGAGATCAACGAAAATATAGCAGTAATTTTTAATGAAAACTTTGTTCTCTGTATTACCATAGACAAACAAAATGGATGCCTTTACTAGTATTATTATATGTTTCAGTTCCCGGCGGCTGTTCCTCGAGCTCACTCCACTTGCATTAAACCGGTGACTATCTTGTACAGTGCCGACCACAGCAATAAACTACGTGTTAATTAATATTCCGTATATTTTCTACTTGTTGACAAGCGACGTATAAGACGTCTTAACTCTCGTGTGTTGCCATACGTGCTATCCACATAACCCATTGAGCTTAAATGTTTTATATGTCGTGTGTTTTATTATTATTTTTTATCTGCCGTACTGTATGAGTGGAATTTATATTGGAGTAATTTTAATCAATTTTTTATATGTGACAGTAGATGTGAGGGAAATACTTTGTGCGTTCGTCGAACCTCTAGCGTCGTTATTTATAAGACATTCCTGTATAATTCATTTTTAGAATAATTAATTGTAAGCGCTTTATACGATAACTCCGTGCTCGTTTTCACCGAATAGTCTAAGTGTGTAGTGATGTGAGGTTGTTTGGCGCAAATTATAATAAATAGTCGAGGCACAAGTGAGTTTTGGGAAATTAAGTTAGAAGACTGAAATTTTCGCCAATTCTATTGTCAATCGGGCTGTATGAGTTAAACTTTTAAATGTTATACAAAAAAAAAAAAAACGAGCTCGGAGATGGCATTGTACAAAAACTGTCACCGTATTGTATACTAAGGGTAAGTTTAATTGTTAAGTATTAACTGTATTGTGATCTTAATTGTGGTACATATGACAGATTTTGGTGATTTTTTCTTACACTGCCAAATTACTTGCCATCACAATGTTGGTTTGCTGTCACATGTGATATGAATATTACAAGACTGTTAATATTATGAAAATGGAAGAAGCTTGGGCTGTGTGAGTTTGTTGTATGGTACAGTACCGGTGCAGCCTCATGATGAAGGTCCTCTTCATCTCAAACTGAACGCTGTTTGTGTACCTTAATTTTATTTGTTTGTAGTATTATTGATATGTATAAAATGTACTTGTATTTAACAGATCGGTCTGATTTTGTTTTTTGGGTTCCTTTATTTGGTACGTTTTTGGAAGCTTTACATTTTTCTAGTAATTCCTATTTCATCACATTTAGTTTAAACGGTGAGTTGTGTATGTATTTTTAAACTAGTCAAAGCCCCGTGGAATCTCATGCAGTATACAAACTTTTTACAATTTTTTTTAACGAAATGAACTGCTAAAGTATTTTAATTATAAGGAACAAAATTTTTATTTTTGTTTAGTTGTAAGTGGACTGTGCTCGTGCAAACCGACGTTGTGTGGTGACAAGTTCTTCTCTAGACTGATTTTATACCGTTTATCTAAACTCGTTGACTCGCCCGGAATTATTATTGTTTTTTAACTATATATATATAATTTTTTTTTAAGATGACATCGATATGAGAGAACGTTAGGTTACTGTCTTAGTCGTCTAGGATCCCGTGTATAAATAACATGAATTGAGATGCATCTGATATGTATTAATTTTAATTATCACCACTAATGAAGTTGAAATATAATGGATGTAGAATTATATGTTGTTTTTTATTTTTCATCCTCAATAATTTTGATTTTTGATTAATATAGTAACGATTTGTAGCGAGTGAGGATGCTTCCGTTCCGGTTAACTTCCGTTCAGTAACAAGATTATTGGAAATTATATATATCGTTAATTAAAAATTATATATTTTTAGGGACGTTTTACAAGATTTTAAGATAGTCTCTTGAAATATTTTCCTACATTTTTAATAACATTAAGCAATGAATTAATTCCATACAAGAGTAATTTAATTAAATAGTTCTTTCATACTTATTTTTATTATTGCTGTCACACGACAAAGTTTTTTTAAATAAAACATTTGACTAAAATATTTAGGTGTTAGTGTTTTGTATACAGTTCATACTTTTTTTATTTTCTCATGATCATACTTTTTGCTTGTTATGCTGCTATCAACTTAATATAGTAATTTTGTAAGCGATACTGTACAATATCATGGAGTCAGTTAAATTAAATTTTATATTCGAGTAAATTTTGTCTACAACCTGACCTACATGGCAATCGATTGTCTCATCGTAGACAGCTTTATTTTACCTGAAGTCCCTTATACAATATTTGCTTTATATTATTATTTTTTTTTATTCACAAAAAGTAATAATTTATAAGATGCTTCTGAATTTACAATCATCTTTAAATTTACAAGAACGATATCATCCGAGCAACTATGAAAAACCTGTGATTAATAAAAAAAAATTATATATCTCAGTCATGAAAACAATATTCTGCAGTTTTTTTATTTGCATGCAAGAAAATAGCATGTGAATAGTGTTCGCTTTTCTTTTTAAGTCAACGATTCCATCAAAAATCATGAAACAAATTCGTCTGAAAGGAGTCGAATTCTTTATTCGAAAAATATACACGCTATATAAACTAAATTAAGTCTCGTAAGGAATTGTGAGTTTGTATGTTGCTTATGATTCCCGATTTGTTGTATTTTATAGTTTTTCCCATACAATACAGCAAAAATTATTCTTATTTTTAAATATTTTTAGAAAACCAAATTCAGCTAGTTGTTCACTAGGAATAATCAATGGCCTGAATAATTATGATTTATGTCTTACTTGAAAATCATTTATTTAACGCAATAATAAAAAAAGATATATGGCAAAAAAATAATCTTGTTATATCGTTAATTTTCTATAATTCTTCATCTACCCCAAAAGGCACATTTATACTCAGTTATATAAATTCTGTTTAGATACTGAGCCGCTCACCTAAGTAGACTTCGAAAACTGGTCTCAGTGTATGTTATAAGATAAAAAAATTAAAGAAATAAAAAAAATCAGCATTGACTTTAGACAAAATTATGTGTAACTACCATATGATAGAAATATAGAACGAATGCAGAATTTATAAAAAATAATCCCCTTAAAAAATAATAGCAAAAAATCATTTACAACAATTTGATATTAATTATTGTAGCTCGTTGCCAATTTAATTGTCTATATAATAAAAATAATAATTCCTATTTCGATTGATCACGCATCATGAGTGAACGGCTGGAAAAATTACGACATTTCTTTATTTTTATTTATTTTTTATTGTCAGGAGGTTTTAATGGAAGAAAAATTAATTTTCTTAACCTGTGGAAGATAAAAAAATTATGAAATATTTACAATCACCTTATTGTAAGATTTTTTTAAATACTTTTTGTTAAGCATATTTTAAATAACTGTCAGTTGTTTGACAGTTGACTGTCAGTTGTTCAGATAGATCGCACATTTTAATTTACGAAGATAATTCTAAAGCACCGTTGTATAATTTTTGGTTTAATCAGAGTTATGTTAGCTGAGAATAAATTCTTTATTATTGTAATTCATGATCAATGGTTTTAAAAATGAACTATATCACTTACCCAGCCCCCTGGCACGAATTATGTCGTTGACATGACAGGACAACGTCTACTGGATCTACTAGTACATTATAATTATGTACGGGATAAATATATTTCAATAAAGTGTTTTAAATTGTATTGTACAAGTGTATAAATAGTAATAAAATTTAAATTAATACAAAAAAAGTTACAAATAATATTGTAGATTGTTTTGGGTAAATTTTTAAGTGAATTATACTAAAATAAGGTATAGGAGCTACTTACATAAAACAAGCACATATACCTATTTACTAGTGATATGTTATTGTTGTGTTTCAAAAGAACAAAAATCTTTTGGGTTTGTATTCCCATCTTCAAAATCTATCAAGTACATTTTTTATAATGATTAAATAATTATTAGGAAATTTATCTTCATTTATGTGTTTACAAAAAGTTATACATACAAAGTTCTTATATAAGGCCATAATATACGCTAACTCTTTACTAAAAATGTTTTTTTCAACATATACCCGAAGAGCACTCATTTTTCGCGTACATTTGTATTCTCAGATATTGTAATCAATACATTTATTATTAATATGTATATACATGTATTCTATAAAATCAGGTCTGTGTTCTCACGTAACGGTCGTTTGTAAGCAAAGCGCTGCTCAACAAACAATATCGCACTCGTTATTTTCATTTATTTTTTACATTTAACATACGATATAAAATAGAAAAGTTTTCGCTGTAGAACGATGAAATTTTTAAACGTATCCAATATAACGAAATGCTGCCAGATCTAAAAGCTGCAATAGTTTATATGCTAAATAGTTAAAGATTCTTTAAAATAGAAATATTAATTTATTTGAAAAGATGTTTCTGTGTTATAACCGTTTTGTCATCCAAAGTGATTGCAAGCGTTCCTCTTGGTGTGAAT
The DNA here is from genome assembly GCF_018135715.1 of Danaus plexippus. Classification (NCBI taxonomy): domain Eukaryota; kingdom Metazoa; phylum Arthropoda; class Insecta; order Lepidoptera; family Nymphalidae; genus Danaus; species Danaus plexippus. The sequence goes on from NW_026869853.1 coordinate 1,892,031, forward strand.
AAGGAAGGTCAAGCAGTAGAGTGTATTTGCGTCAAGTTGGTGCGAGTTGCGAGGTGATGAGGAGGTTATGAATACAAAATGTATAGTAACTCAGAATATTCAACAACGCGGCCGGCGAGCGACGGGCGTCAACCAACGCTGCCTTGGGGCCTATTCCGTGCGACACACTTCGTTAATGCTATACCTCTGTATACCATCCCGAATTCCGATCACATGACAATTCCGAAGCGTCAATTTTTTTTAAATGAAATTAAATGTAAATTATATAAACATACTTTATTAATATAAAAGTAAATATTTAATTACATATTTTATCAACAGTCATGAAACTGAGAAAATATCGCATGACAGTTTATATATGATAGGATGCGTTCGTTAAATTCCCGCACGCTGCCATCATAGGTCCCGGACTTGGTGACGTCATCGTAACTTGCGTCCGCGCAGTGCCAGTGTTTGTGAATCACGCGATGTGTCACCGCGGCCCGCCGCTCTGTTTACGATCGACCAATGATAATATGAGATTCTTAGAACTATATAACACGAACCAGCGTTCATCATTCAAGTGACCACTGTAACAAATGTACCTTCAAGTTTAAATCATCTGATATCTCTCATTGATTAAACTATTTTTGTTAAACACAAATGAGGACCTGTCATTTTATTTGAATACAGAGGTCGTAGCTTCGTTGTTTTAGCTAGAAAATATTTTAAGAAAATAAAACACGAACTTATAATAAATAAATAGCAGCTATTTTCTACTAGGTAACATAAAATTAAACTTCACGTTTTCTGAAAATGAATCGGTTTTTTTTTATTATTATTTATTATTTCTACTGGCAACATTGTATCCTTAAGGCTCTTTCTAATAGTAAACTTGTAAGTTATTAGCCGATTATGATGAAGAAAGTAGTATTATGTTTATCCTATGGCTATGCATGTGTGAGTGTTTGAATGTATGTAAATGAACGTGTTTAACTGTTCTGTGTTCTCTCCTATCAGGAAAACGGGGTCTTTGTGGCACGAGTGTCACTCTTAAACAATTTTAAAATTAAAGTTAAGGGGTTTTTAGATGGAAAATGTTTCAAACAATTAATATTTAAACGCACAGAGCGTTTAAAATTACTCAAATAATTATTTTTAAATAAGAACAATTGTATTAAAATTACAATCGAAATCAGTGAACCAAATAAAAAATACAAATTAAAATAACACATAGTCTTCGGGTTTACATGTATAAATAAGTTAAAACAATAAAGCAAGCAAAATAATAATCCCTTCACTGTTAAAACTATTGTTTCTATCGGAAGAGGCTTTAATTTCCAAACTTTACGTATATTTTTAAAAATATATTTCATTACAGTCGGTACCGTTCCGTTCGCTCACTTTGTATCATCTTATACGCGGACCGCTTTGATAACAGCGACCTCCTTACGTTGCTTTTCGAAACGTAACATTGTATGTACATTTAAATAATATTTGGTGTGTCACATCCGATATCCTTAAATAATAAATATACAATTATTATGTCGTTACTTCATGAGCTGATATTTTATTATATTATTTAATGCTCTTGGTCGTTTGCGTGCATTAAATATTGTGTAATATAAAGTGTCCTAAACAAATGTGACTTAATAATAACGCAACAGCTTTCTTAAAGAAAATTATATTTAATATCCTGTTATTGTAGTCTTTAAAAGGGTTTCTGGTAGAGTTCTCTTTTTAGAGGTAAGTTATCCTTTGTACATCACTTCTCTTTTGTAACTAATTTTCTAACTCTTGGTACATAAATAATAAATAAAATGTATTAGAAAATATATTATTTTATAAACAATTTCTTCAAAGAATCGTTTCGTGATTTATATCTCTTCTCATATACCTAATGCACACGCTGAGGACCATTGATGGAAAAACTTAAAAAGTTTCGAATTTAAGTTGGTTTAATTTGAATACGAATCGGGAAACGACTACAAGCCTACAAGCCTTAGTAATCATGCAGATTATAACATCCAACAACGGCTTACACCTGAGCACAACATGCAACAAGAGGACACCAAGGAATGCAACATACCAAGAGTACAACGCGGGACAACAACCTATCTCAAACTACTCCAGATCACAACAGATCGAACCTCCTCCACATCCACAGATCCACAACAGAGCGCACCTTCGATGGACAGTCTCTTGTGACATTTATTCTCACGAGGAAGACTGGAAAGTAAATTCATTTCTGCTCATATCCAATAGCTTCATATGTTTTTCATAGATGTAACAAAGTTTCCCTAAACTTATTGGGACTTGCGCCTTTCAAAATAATTTCTAGTTTTTGTTGAAATAGCGGGTAGAAATACTAGGAGAGTACAGATAGTACTGTAGGAGTGTTTTCTATTCCAAAGGCAGTAAGGTAACAATTGCAACCAACATATTTTGCAATGTTTATGCAAAAGATGTCTAATTTCAGGCCCCATAATTATGAGGCGTCTGCCACCTGTTCTGTCATTAAGCCAATGAACATTTGAAAATAACATACAAAGGAAGCAGAGAGTTTAATACTCTCAAACACTCTTAACTTATCTTGGTAAGGTATACTAAAACATTTGTGGTAGATGCAGAACAGAAGCAGCGTAGGCTTTTTGGTCCCTATTTGGGTTTCCGATAAGTTATCCAGAGAAAATAAAGTCAATATATGAGATTGAATGTACTTTATTAATAATAGTATCAAGATTAATTTTTTTTAAACGTCTGAATACTGGAGGTGGATAAGAGGTCCTGTCCATGATCCAAAACATAAAAAGGTGCTGACTCTCTCCAAATGAGTCACCACAAAAATCTGCAAGGCCGAATTTACATCACCAATGATTCACTGCTGTGCTTGAAGAAGTAAATGCCCAATTCTTCAAATTTAAAGTCCTGGATCCAAGAGAAACGGATTTTTATTTAATCTGAGCCTTTGGATCAAGAGAATCAATCCTAATCGAAAAACATCTGGCTATTATAGAATAGGCGTTACTCTGAAACTCGACGTAAGAAAACCCGCTCTGTACAAGTCAATCTTTTGTAAAAATTAATGACTGTGTATGGAAGAGACTTCGTCACAACATACTCGCCTATATAACCCTTGGTTTTCTAGTTATTTCCGATCGATATACGATTTCTCTAGAAAACAATTACAATAAAGATGTCCAAAGGCTATCTAGAGATAGTTTACTCAAAAAATCACTGTTTTTTATTTATATATTTGTATCTTTCATTGGAAATTAGCAAACAATGTCATCAACAAACTTTCAGAAAATTCTAAAATAAATTATATAAAAAACTTATTCATTTGTTTTAATACAAGAAACCTCATTTACAGGTGACCTTATATTTTGTATTTGGGAAAATCTACATCTATTATACTTTAGTCAATGTTACTAAGTAAAATAGTTTGTTTATTTATACATGCTGTAAATGTATAACATATTTATATAATAAATACAAAAATAAACATAAATTCAAACGAAAAATTAATTACCTTTCTTTGTCTTAATAATTATACCGAATATAAAATCAACATTTCGAGGCTCTTTAATAAATGCTACCGGTAGAAGGTTTGCTAGCTCCATACTGTTTCCTTCTTATTTAGGTATGTGACACGGTTTACTCGTATTATCAGGAATTTATTTAAAGATTTTTAATACTCATATATCATTATGATGTTTATCTACACTATAGAAGTTATTATCTGAATGAATAACCCATCATGTATTATAATAAGTGAGCAATATGATATATATATTAAAAACAAAAATGAAAATTTAATTAAATATCATAGAAACTCACACCTAAATTAATAAAAAAATCTTAAATTGTTATCTTCTTCAAATCATGTATTTATAAATATTAACTGTTTTAGTCCGTAATTTCTGAACTTATTTGATTCATGAAATAAGTACGCAATTGTGTCAATCAGACTGACAGTGAAATTAAAATGTTCTAAATTTTAAACACTTTAAGAATAATCGCAATTTAAGTTTCAACACGTAAATATGAATTCGTTATAAATATGGCGATCGAATTAAACTCAATTATTTTATATTATTATTATTATATCTAAAACGATAAAAGAGGTTTTATATTTAAAACCTCCTTGATAAAAAAAACCGGTGATACTGTGGAACGTCTTACACGTCGGAATTCGTAACGGTGTGTAACTAATGACGTAATAAATCTTTATATGCTCTATTTAGAAAATAAAAAGAAACATTTTGAATTTAAAAAATAAATAAAAATCATATAAAAAACTGCAGATCTGCATATTCCTGAAACATTATTGGAATTTTCGTTATATCCCTATCAAGATTCATAAAACTTAACATTAATTATAAAATCAATTTCTAATCAAAGAACGGACCAGAGACATAGATAGTTTTTGAGAATATCGCTTACACACGCATACACAGCTCTAAAAAAACAGAACCCACTTTTCTGGAATCGGTTAATAAAAAGTTTCCGAACAGTATGGGGCAACCGGTAGCTTCGTGTATCGCCACTCGCTCGAACCGACTCCGGTCACCGGCTAGCATTTTTACGTAACCCGTTGCGCCACGAACTGCTCTAACACAATTATTATATATATATATATATATATATATATATTCCAACACTTTCAATAAGTAATCATAAAGTATATATTAAATAATTAATTATATTAAGATTTGTATTTTAAACTTTTTAAATAAACTGATAATTTATGTATATATGTATATACATATATTTATTCTAATCTTATATGGATTGATACTATATTACTTTCAGGTTTATTTCTACTTTTAACCATGGTTATATTTTATAACAAAAAAAAAATATTATTGTATTATATACTCAATACACAAAATAAACACAATATTTTCAGCGGTTTCGTTATAAATAGTATCAATTCAGACACTATTGCTAATGACATATTTATGAATCTTAATTCTCATATTATCGAATGACCCATCGATTTTAATTTGTCTAATAGTTTATAAGCAATAAGCCAGAAAGAAATAAACATATAATTAATAAGAATAATTGTAAGTTTATGTAACACAAGTCCAAAATTGGACTAAGCCTTCTTATTTTTCATCGATTTTTTCCGCATAGCCTTCACTTAAGACCCAAACCCTGAGTAGACTGTGTTAATCGAAATGAATATAATATATTATATAATTTAAATTCATCTATTAAATAGAACAATTATAAAAAACACATAGACAATTTTTATTCTTTAACGAAATAATAAATGAAATTTACAAAATGAAGGCAACATGTTTGTAAAAGATGTATTATGTTTTAAAAACTTTATATAGATGAAAACATAGCTTCATATTATGGCATTAACGCTCTAATATCTGCCAAATATGTAATAAATAGGGCTAGATGATACAAAATTCTATTTATATATATACACTGAGTATTGACAAACAAAAGATATTCTTAGTGCTGTCTCGGCTCGACGTCCACCTACCCTCGGTCTTCGCCCTAACGACCCTTCGCCCTTCAGCGCAAACTCTCACCCACGCACCCTCTCACCCTCTCACCCTCGCACCCTTTAGCCTCGTCTACTTACATGCACAGGTAAAACTGATTAAAATATTAAACTTTTTTTCTACATTAATCTTTATATGTACAAGTTCTATATTTACAATGTTCATCCAACGATAAAATAATAATAACATAAATAACCTCCAATGAAAATAAAAATAGTCATATTATCTGTCTCAAACATGGCGGCCGGCTTTATGATTGAAACATAGTATTTACTGAACTTTATTCTTTGGATACATTAAAAAATCACTAACTAATAAATTTCGTTTTTAAATAGTCGATTCATTATACTAACATATATAAGTATATAATGTGAGTTAATTATTTATTATATTTTTAACAGAATACAATCATCTATTCCGTCATACAAGCTGTTAGAATAATTACTTATTATTTCTGAACGTCAATAACTTGTATACTGTTTATTTATGCTCCTATAAAGTGTATTTACAGACAGCTATATATATGGTGTTCAAATATAGGTATATTGAATGAATTAAATTGTTTTAAAGTTAGTGTGATACACTGTCTAATCTTAAATTACAACCCGTATGCCCTCGGAAGCCATACCTTAGTAATCCTCTCTGTTCAGACCTTAGAAAATAGCCATAAATTGCAGTTTATACTAAAATATTATTATACTTAATACGAATTTGTTTTGTTTCACTTTACATACTTCTTAGAGTTATTTAGAATTCTAATCTTTCCACTGACTTCTAACAGTCTAATCGTTGCCGCTAGATGGCGTTGTTTATCCTACATATATATTAGTGATGCTTTTAAAACGCAAATAGATTGTAATATTTCAAGTTCAATTTTAATAAATTAACTACGTTTTTATGTGTATCACTTTTCATTACGTGCTTAAAATTTCAATAATAAAATCCGTGTAGTTACTTTTAGAGACCGTAACTGAAACTGTATTAGAGCTATATTGATAACCGTGGCTTTAACACGAGCGAAATGAGAATCCATTAAATTATTCAGAGGTTCCTGTGGTTCACCTCAGTCGCCGCTTATTATTTTTGGTATATTTATATTGGTTCAATATTCCGGCGCGACACTAGCGCCGCCAACCTTTCTAATTCGTACTAAGCAACGGGTTACACATATTCCCATGCTTTCTAAATTTTCGTGTATTGACCTTACTCTGGTCCACACTCCACGCTACACATCTATACATACGAACACATTAACAAACACATTTGGACTCCATAAAGAATTATAATATAGGATTATTGATTATTATACACACCTCATGAAGCGGCCGCTGAAATTAAACCGTTTACAAATACATATTTACTAAAATTAATATAACTTATAATATGTACAAGCTAAATAAAATGCATTTGGATAGTAAATAACCATAATAGATGCTTATTTAATGTACTGTAAATTTATCTAAACAAAACATTTTTACAATTTTCTTATAATTTATAAAACAGATGGACCGATTTTGATGTGACTTTTCCTGGCAGTTAACTGATAAAGGGAACTAAGGCTAATAAAAACTATTAAATTCGGACGAAGTCGGGAGCGTATATAGAGGAATTTTAGTATAAGTACGTATCATAACTGTAAGTATTTTAACGATGCAACCTGTACAATAAATGTTTATTTTGATCGATCAATACTTAACAGGATAATATTTCACACATCAGAAACATTTGCGACAAATATAATCGAACTGTTACAATATAAAATTCAAGGAATTATATAAATTTTTGACAACGAATTTGTGGCGCTCTCGCATCACGCATATCGGTCACCGCGTACCACGACGCCATTTGAAATACATCGCTAGTGGCTAGCAAAGCGATATTGGAGCGACTTTTATTTTAATATGAATTACATTTTATATATACAACAACAGTAATGACGTATATTATATTATTATACAATTGTTATTTCAGTTGCGTGTAAGTTTTTATGTGTTTTACATTATTTGTATAAGTGTCGTCGCTCGGTCGTTTCCGTCCGTGTCGCCAGCGGTTTCGTGGTAGAGGTGTAGCTGTTTTTCTGATGTGATCACAAACCGGTTGACCGTCGTATTGACGAGCCGGTTGACGCCGTCCGCTCCGTTCAGTATAGGTGAATGTCGAATTACAGCTTCGTATTAGCAAACACTTTTATTTATACTCTAAAAGTTTCGATGCATTATTTACAAAGGAATGTTGCGCAATTGATATACTTATTTTTTTCCGAAGCGTACATAAAACCTCTTTTGATTAGTATTTTTTTTTTGTTCTAACTAAGAATTCGTGTCTTGTTTAAAATATAATTCCTTTAACTCGTTTATAACAGAGAAAATATATATTGTAGAGCAATAAAGGTTTCTTTTAATTTTGTCAAATATTCACTTGTCGTAATGATTTTAGTTTTACCAATTGATTTATCCGACTGCAAATCAAGAAGGAGGGTAATGTTTTGAATTCTTTCAATTCATACTCCGGTATTCATGCGTATGATTATAAACACGAAGAAATCCTGTAATTATGAAAGTTATAAAAATACTTAAATAATATAAGTATTTTTATAACTTTCAAAAAATCAGTTGACATTTCTGACCCAAGAAACCTCTCTTTTTAATGTTTAATTTCGTGATAAATATTAAATATTTAAAAATTCGTACATATGTAAATTGTATTACGTATAGGTTTAAAAAACAAACAAGTCGGTTTTCAGTTGACTGATGAATTGAGAGCGACTATAATTGTTCTGTAAATGTCATTAGTAGTATTTTGGAAATTATTTAGAAATTTTATTATTGTTAATTTTGTTCAAGTAACTAAGATTCAACGCAACCTTTTCTTAAACTGTTATGTTTTACTTGAGGCATCTAAGTTTATTGCCAGCATTAAAGTGAAGCACTATTTCATTATTTTATCACAATACAAATTAATGTCTGAAAAAAAATTTAAATGTTAAAAAAATCATTCGCTGATTATTCCGTAGTTTCACGTGTACAGTTTACGTAACATTAAAAGTGTGCGACGTTACACGTAACTGTCACTCATAAAAAAAATAATATTCAATTTTATTAGCAAAAAGCTATGGACGACTTTAACAGAAGTGACGTCACAATCATATAGATTTACGAAAAAACTTAGTAATAAAGCAAAATAGCAGCTAAACGTTTGATTCAACTTAGTGTTATAAATGTGATAGGAAATAATTAAATGTTTGTTTCATTATGTCTTCATGAAACTTATTCAGGTAATTTAATAAAAACTTTACAGTGCCTACGCTTACCACAAGTTCGAATCGTCACACTACATACGGAGCATTTAAAAGTTTTTCATTAATTAATCGCACGTTACACTACTAACGCAGGTTATGGAAGGAGAAACGGGAAACACTTCGTATGTGTGACGACGCTATCTCGTACTAAGGATACGGTTAGCACTTTCACAGTATCGCTTAAGACTATAAGTCTCCGCCAACGAACGCAACACGAATGTAAAACCAAACTCTCAGTCCCGTCGACTAAAACTCGTACTAAAAATTCACGTTCTAAAAATATTATAACCCGAATATCGTTCCTATGGATGTAGATGCGTGTATGTTTGTGACTCTTTTACACATAAACTATTGAATGTATTGTAATGAAACTTTACAATAATACCGTTTATATAATCAGTTAGCACTTAGGCTATTCGATGTCCAGATATTCTGAGCTATCCCGCGGGAACATACAACACATGTATTTTATATGAAGTCAAGAACACAGACAATAGATGGCGCTGTCGATTGGTTACCACATTAATTTTTTAAACACGCGCCATTCCTTTCTCTTTGAAATCAATTTCGACATCCAAACGGCCGAACTTGCGGTAAGAACTAGCGTGACGTTTACTTATAATAATAAAATGCTTATTTATCCCGAACTATTTATTATCCACTGCACAATTTTTTGGTTTTAACTAATTTGGTTGATATTATCGTTTCAGTTTCGTATTTTCTTCAAAATTAGTTAGTAATTTATAAAATTATCATATTTTTCGCAGAGTTCAAGTCTCGTGTGCGTCTTAAGTGTGAATTAATCTGTTATCTTCTCTCTGGTTTCTTCATAGATATCTCTATAGCTGCATCTCTCTGCGTTCCGTGGGCTCGGAGTCCCCTGTGTTAAGATCATACGAGACCGCGTCACTTTTATCCAAATTCACGTAACCGTTCCAACATACCATTAGTACAATTAGTTTCTTCAATCGTTTGAATAAAAAAAAAAAAAAATTTCTTAATAATCTTCATCAACAGTTTAATCCATTTTTGAGTTACCATTAAACGGTCATGATTGTTATATATTACTGAGGTGACTGATTCTGACCTGGACTAACTAACTAAATCTGTTGATTTATCCACATTTATTCTATAAATAGTTAGTCGAAATTTAATCTACTTAATATAAATTTAATAAAAATATAATCTTATTTTCGTCAGTACGCTCAACTTTACAATCCTCACAGACTTATATAAATTATAAGTCTGTGAGGATAAAATAAATTTTCACAAAAAAATATACATGATTATTTAGCAAACTACAAGCGTTCTTAGATTGACAAAAATTTTCAAAGTAATTTCGGTTAGTTTTCAACAAAGATGATAGCCATTCGATATCAGAGAATCGATCTTTGTGTTTCATTTCAATATTAATAAACACTTACGTATTTTTAGTTTTCATAAATATATATTTATTGTATAGCTTTGATTTATTTTTATTTCTATAACGAAAATTACACTCGTATAATTCATATATATAATATATACTTTACGGAAGCTTTTGTAAGCAAAATGACCAAATTAAAACCCAACCGGTGGTAAGTAAATATATCTTCACTTTACAGATGCATAAACCTCTTTATATTCGTCGCAATCGGTTCATAAAAACTTACGTTGAAACCGTGGATGACGTCCACGAAATATTATATGGGAACTAAAAATTCTTTCTGCAGGATTCACGTGGAATAGTTTTATCAATTATTTTTAAAATAATGTATCCTTTGATATAATATTTATAGTCGTGTCTCGCTCGATATTGAATAGAACTTTAGAAATCTAGAGCACGCCGTCGAGCACTCAGAGTTAAATAAAAAATATCCTAGAAACGTTGACCTATTAACATATAACAAAGATAAGTTAAAAAAAATACATCAAGATTAAATAAGTTCAATAATTCGCTGTCTGTAAAGTCTCTATTTATACAATATTTTCATGAATTATAAAAGAAATACATTTACAGATTATAAAAGCGACTGCATAACAGAGTAAACAGAGTTATAAAAAGAGCGGGAAACTTCCCCACTGGCCGCCATCTTTTATTGGGTGCGTGTTCCTTTGTGCGCAGCTCGTCCGCCACGTGCAGCGCACATCTGTCCGACGGGTGACACTCGCACCCTCCGCATTCTCATCGCCCGCGCTCGCCGTAACATACAAATAAACTTTATATGTTATGTACACTTATAACATACAGCTATCATACTCATTCTCAGTTTCCCACCGAAGACATTACTTAGAACGGCGGAAAGTATGAGGATAAAAATAAACATAATTTTTAACGTCCTTCATTCGTTTTGTACAAGACTTAAACTATATTTAAACTATAAGCAGATTCGACATATTTTTTTTAATCTAACCGAGGCAAAGATAATAACAAATAAGTCCAAGAAATGAGTAATACAAAAGAGCAACAAAAACATTCTGATAAAGCCGATATTTAGTGGTGTCGGAGAGCGCAAGCGCGGGAAGAGGCGGCCCTCCGGCCTCCCCTTTCTATTACGTACTCTATTTAGGGGCTGCTACAAAGAACAACTCCAACCTATCTATTTTGGTCTTACTCTGGAATATTAGTCGCTGGGACTGTTTAGTTGAAATTTTGAATTTGATTTGTTTAATATTGCAAAATCCTTGTGCAAAACGATGAGAAAATAAATGTGAAATGGTTCTAGTAAATCAATAAAGAGCGGAGAGCGCTTTGTTTGGTTAAGTCTAGCCTCGTTATTTTTAAAGTAAAACTAAATGACTCACCTAAAATCTATGAAATTATACTATAACAGCAGTATATTTATCTTCTGATCATGTATAGCATAAACGGGATAAAGTTTAAATAAAAATAAAATGCAAGATTATATAACGAATTAATAAAATAAAGAAATGAGGAATAATGTTGCATACCTTCGACCAATATGAGAGAAAGGAGTTTTTAATGTAAGGAAGAGTCAAAATGATTAAAAGCAGATTTATGACATGCGAACTTAAAAAAACAAATTCATAACCAAACTAGCGCCATCTAGTTATAGCTTCTGTTATCAGTTTTCAATTGTTGTTTCAGGGGAAACTGAACTTTGAACGTAAAATCTATATTTGGATTTGATTTATTAATAATATCATAAATAGATAAAGAGTACCTGCACAGCGCAGTTCAGGCAGATATAGATCACTTATTTATATTCGAACATAAAAATAGTTACGAATATAGTTATAATGATAGTACAAAAAAAAAGGTTTTATAAAAAAAAATTCAGAGAAACAATTTGCGTGTACGTAAAACGTAAAACTTTTGTTTATTAAAATTAATTAATCTATGAAAAGATCTTAAAAATGGATTTGTATATACGAGAAGTTAAATTATATATAATTGGATGTACACCGCGTCCGTGATTATTGGAAATCTGAAGTTTCCCGGAAGCTGTCCCGGATGCCCCGTTGGAGGTCAGATACTCGCTGCACCAATTATTGGTTAGCTTTAAATTTATATGTGACATTTTCATCATAATTGATTAAAACATCAGATATCATTTTTGCATGACACGATCTGTCTTTACTTTGATTAGATTTCAGAATAACATTCGACCAAATACACCGTGACGAAAACAAAGAATATATATTTAATAATATTTTCAGTACAAATATTTGCATTATGTGTTGTATTAATTATTATAGTAGAAAAAGTTAAAGTCACAAAAAGCTTTTTAGTTTTTTATATTACAGTTGCATAGCAATTATAAGATGTTAGGTTTTATTACTTAAATCAAACATTCGAAATTTGAAAGCGAACGCGTTTTAGATAATTCCTTTTTTTAATTCGATACTGGCCATTCTTATACGCTTCGCTTCTGTTTATAATAAAAATTCTTAATATTTTAAAACCAAACTATTATTAAATTAATGTATTTAATTAAAATAATGTTCAGTAATATTCATTATTTATTAATTGTGCTTTCCCGCTTTTATTAATATAGCTTTGGAAAATAAAGAGAATTAGACATGGCGCGGAAATTAAGGTCTTTTATCTTAAGTTGGCGCCATCGATCGATGACGCGCCCGGAGTTCTGTACCAACATACATATATATTAATAGAGGCGAAATATATTTTTAATAAATGCCGTATGTATGTTTATATATGGTTGTATTATATGGAAAAGTGAATGTGTTGCCAGCATCAGAATAAATTCCTTAATTATGAGGTGGTGGAAAATACAGTGTTTAAAGGTTACGGCAACATTACTTTTTAGGGTCCTCTACGTCATAATGAAAGTGAGTCAAACTTTTATATGTATTATTCTATTCAAAATAAAACCGAAAAATGATGCCAAGAAGGATAAAACATTAAAAATCACAGCTCCTTAGTAGTTCAAAAAAGGAAAAATCTGTCTCTTATTTGTTAATTAAGCTCATGTCGAAAGTTGTATTTTTGAGGTATTAATCTGTATTAAATTTTTCGCAAACTAAAACATTAAATTTCTTTTTCAGACACAAAGAAATTTTGGCAAGTTCACAGAAAAATATATATAAGTTGGTCGTGTTTTTTTAATGGTTTTACAGACGAGGGTTAATTTTATTAAACTTTTTTTTAGTTTTGTCTTCAACCACGTTCATACAAGTGAAATAATTATTTAGAAGAATAATTGTAAAATATAATTCTTAAAAGATTAATATTTTATAATTTTTTTTCTCACCCGTTTAGTTTCTGACAATCCTTGGCGAGTGACGTCGATCTAAATCTAATATGGCGGATGGCCAAAGATGGCGGCGCAATAATTTTTTATGCAACCCTGTCTAAGGGGCACAAAACTTAAGGTTGTCTGGGATAAAATATTTTAAAAAATCCTAATTAATTTAACCAACAGTCGAGTTTAAGTGGTTGTAAGTCGTACCATAATACGTAAATATTTAAAAAATAATGTTTAAGGTTTAAAAATTGTTTTAATATTTGAATTAAAATTTAAACGCAAAATTAGGATGAAAATTTCTGACCTTAGCAGGATTTGAACGTCTGGAATATCGAGTACCAGTTGATTTTCGAAAAGATGTCTTCTCCTATTGATGAGTTATTATTCTAATTTTCTCCACATCAGCATATTAGGGAGGCAGGTCAGAAAGAAGAAATAGTTTAATTTTTCTTTCAGCTCACCTAACTTCGCATGTGTAATTCAGACATCGTAAGAAGATTGTGCTTACTCCAAGATTGTATCTTCATATCACTTAACAGCTTTCATTAACAAAATCTTCTCACATTATAGTATTAAGGTAAGTTGAATGAGATACGTGAAACGCTTCGTATGTGGTGTGACGATAGCAACTTGTTATAAGCGTATCGAATTTGGTTTATTTCAAAAGTGCGACAATCGTAGCGACGCACGAAAGTTGTAAAATTTGATAGCGATTTTTTTCATCGATGCTATAGACAAATATTTGGTTTCAATATTTTTTTTATATGTATCGATTATTTTTTATTATCTATTTGTTTTTTTTTTTGAATAACTTTATAAACGTCATGGTGACGTTTCGTAAATTTTAATTCACGACATTTCACTAATTGGGTTAAGTGCAATCTGTTTAAATTTTTAGACTCCTTTTCGACACTTAATCTGCTTATTGATTTTTTCTACAATGTTTCTTCATGAAAGCTGAAGGTTAGGTTAACCTGCCCAATTTGACTTTTCATATTAATTTAGGTTATTGAACGCTGAAATGGTAAAAGATTCGTACATAGCGACGTCCGAAACTTGTGATAAGTTTATTGGTTATTAAATACGAATAATATAAAGAATATTTTTACTAGTTAATGCCATCCCGACCTCTCCGGACGAGAGCGTGCCCGGTTTCTAAACCGTGTATTATAGTCTACACTTATCTATAGTATATATTTTTTATATTATTGGATTATGGTTGTAGTGTATCGCAAAAACTCTATGAATTAAATGAACAACAATGTCTTTAATCTCTGACATTGTATTTAATAGTTATATTAAGTATTGGTTACAGCTTACATAGGTTTCATTTGAAGTGTGTAATCTTTCTGATACGAATAAGTCGGTTCATCGGTTGTAATAAATTAATTAAATTCCTATTCCGTTTCAACCACAGATTATGCAAATGCTCAATATATAACGATATATATACAATAAATAAAAGAATATGCAAGGCAGAATGATGTATATTGGACCGTAAATAAATTGGACCAATTTTATATCTCAATTTTTTTTTTAATACTGGTAACACAACAATACATGTCCGCCATATTGTTTTATGATAAACATACATAAAAATATTAATAAGTATATTTAATATGTTTCAATAAAATAGATTTAAATCACCAGAGTTTATTCTATAACAATGAAATTGGTTAATGCCGGATTTTTAATTAAGAAATACTTTTATTCAACATATTTACAAGCATCTTTATATTTCTTGATAATTTGTTTCAGGAGTAAAAAGAAATAAAATATACGTATAACGTAGTACGTTGTGTACCAAAACACCGAACGTTTGATCGTTTTTACGTAAATCCTGGTATCGTAAGATTTCTGTGTGACGTATGTTAAAACTGTTTCAGCTTGAAATTCAAACTCATAGCAAGCGCAGGGAAAGCCTGGCCGGCTGAGTCATCAGACCTGAGCCGTTTAGCGAGTGTTTGCAAAGATACCTTTACTAATAAGCCAACTGATACTGATATTCAACAGTATAATTCAAAGGGTGATCTAATTATTGAGATCATTATCAAAAATTTATAGCTTATTATAAACACACCCTGTATCAACAGTTTTTTTATATAAAAGGCAAGAAAATAGTATATACGTATTATAATGAAGTTAGTAAGTTAAGTTCATGAAGACAAGCTTCATATATATTACTCATTTGTACCTAAAAGTTAAAAAAAAATAACTTAAAGGGATATTTATATTCGAAGTTATTAACAATATTATAACATGCTATATATTTATAACTATATAAAAATAGAGAGGTAAATTTATAATATTTTTTATTTTATTCTTCATTTTATTTGGTCAATCGGCCAAGTTATTTGTTAACGGAAATTAGTTTTACACGAATTTTTAAATACATGGAATTTACATATATAATCCAATATTTAATATAAATAACATTATTGATAAGCATTTATAAAATAAATTTTATTAAATTTTTAATCTCCTTTTTTATTATCTTAACGCTCGGGAAAATCTCAGCTGTCTATACAAGAATTTAGAATCCACGAAGTTGATTCTCGGATATAACGTTGACTATACAAAATATTTATTAACTTAAATAGTTTTGATATAACGTAATAATATTTAGTTTTAACTGTTTATTTTAAATTACAAGAAACTTTCGACTATATACAACGACTTAAGTATGGACAATTGAACGCAGAACATGTTTTTTTTGCCAAACATTCCCCGAATGTTTGATAATTGATATATATGTATATATATAATTAATCTTGTAGAGAAATAGTATAAATATAGCCTTATAATTAAACTCAATGTGTTGATATCCAAGATCATAAGCTACTAACTTTGTTATTTTTAGAAAAATATTGTTATTGCCTATGAGAAATTGTACCTAATGTCAATGAATGTGGATCTAGTATAATTCTAGAAGTTACGGCCCGTTTTGTATAAATGAAAAAGAAATGCGGGTCACCTCGTAATTATAAAAATAGTTTTCAATTTATACTGACAGCTCTATATATATATATAGAGCTGTCAGAAATACGTCCACAGATTATAATATTTAATGTAAATTAACAAAATAATATCAGACGACTGTATGTTGTAGATTTAAAAGGAATATTTAAAAAATTATGCCTGGACTAAAAACTACTTTAATATTATTTTTAACCATAACCGCGATTGTTGTTGTTAAAAAAAGGAATTTGCGTCTTTGCAAAAAAAAATATATATATTATTTAATTACTTTACTTGTATATATCTTTC
This sequence comes from Danaus plexippus, assembly GCF_018135715.1. NCBI lineage: Eukaryota > Metazoa > Arthropoda > Insecta > Lepidoptera > Nymphalidae > Danaus > Danaus plexippus. The sequence continues at coordinate 1,908,812 of NW_026869853.1, forward strand.
TTAAATTATTATTTTTATCGAAATATTGTTTTTCAAATTATATAATGGAATGGAATTAAAAAGAACTAAAATCGTCGTCGTGTCTCTAAATAAATATATATAAAATCTATTTTATATATATTTATTTAGAGACGTACACGGTTTTTTTTAATATGAATAACCATATTTATATAACTATTATTTTCCAGTAGAAAATGATAGCTGAGTGCAGAAAATTCACTTGTAAGTAATTAAAGAATATTAATAATATTGTTTTCATTCTACAGTTTTCAAAGTTACTTGGACGTTTTTTGGATTATTCTTGGAAAACTTAATGTATAGTTTTCCTTTGTGTAAGCCACGTTACCATACAACTTCACCATAATATGTCCAGTCGCCAGATATACTTGTATTTATAATATTGTTTTCATTGAAAATAGTATAATGTGATTTTTTTTTTCAGTGGATTTTAAATCATAATAAATTTATCAAAAAAACATTTCATATAATATTGGCATAAAATTTCAACATTTTAAAATAACATTAAAAAAGCATAACAATTCGTAGGAGTAAGGAGTTAATTATGAAAAAGGTTTTGGTTTCGCTACAAAGGGAATACTGTCGTCTTTGTAATATACTGTTTGGTATTATCTGTGGTTGTGTTAGGCCAATTGTAACACCTTTGTAATTAGTTTACAAAAAATGCAAAAACTTTATAATATTATTTTATTTTATTAAAATGGTATTACAATTTTTCTCACAACAAAACTATTTGACTGACATTTGTTGATCTATAGCATTCATAACTACCCTAAGGACGAGATAGGAACAGGGAACTAAAAACCGTAAGTTTCAAAGTTTACAAGTATGAAATTCACTAAACATAAGCGTATATCTGTGAATGAATTACCCCAATACTATCCTTGTTTAGTGCATCTTTACAGTGTTGTATAAGTTATAGCCTGCGTATAAATATAAAATATTTAGAATAAGGTTATTATTTAGATATTAAATAATAATTCTAAGCTTTATTAAAGCATTAAATTCTTAAAATAGAACATCACGATAATAACAATATGTCACTATATGAAAGAATACAGATAATGTTTAGTTAATTTTAATAATGACCACAGAGTAAATCGGTCAAAATGTAACCCATTCCCAGTTAAAGAACGTTAGATTTTAAAATGGCGGGCAACGGTGGACTTATTGATTTTGTTTTTGTGATGCAACTTTTAGAAATTATTGAATCATGTTGTATTTTAAATAAGAAACTCATATATTTAAAGTTTTATTTATAAATAGATCAGAATTGTTTTCGATCGTCCTTAGTTGCATTGTTTTATTTATTGAATTTGGCTTTATGGCTGGAGTCAAAGGCGGTACTGTTGCGCATTTAATATTATTTATAAGACAAAAGAAAATATAAAAATATTTACAAAACATTCAGTGGAATTTTATCTATCACGATATATAGAAATCTTTCTTAACTGATAACATGATAACAATATTTTTTTGTTTACGATAATTTTATATAAAAAACTTTTATAAAAAAAATTATAGGTTAACTATATGAGGTAAATGTATGGGTAACACAGAAAAGAAAAATATTTTATTATTATTATTATTAATAAGTTTATTATATTAAAGGTCTAGAATTAAGTAAAGTACTCAATACTTACATTTTATATTAACAGTACGTTCACATAAAAAGAAAGCTTATTTTTTAAGGGAGGAGGTTGGTTTTCGATTGTAAATTTTTTCATAAGAAAAATTTGACATCGAACGAGAATCGCTTTCATAATGTGACGCAAATACATGATAATATTTATATTTAATATTAACCATTATCATTTTCATGTCATAGAGCCACTGTCCTCTAAACGTATGTGCTTCTAAGTCAGCTTTCCACTGAGTACTGTCTTCCTACATATTGCACTATTATACTTCATACAAAATTTAATTTTATAAAACAAAAACTAAAAACTCTCAGTGTGTAGTGAGCCGTACAGACTTGTAGTAAGGATGATGTAAGTCCAGGTGTATTTTCCCGAGCGATCATTGGCATTTAGGAAAGTATATGAGAGACTGAGAGTATTCGAGAACGGTCGAATAGAGGGAAAAAAAAGAGAAATTTCTGCTCTCTCACACGTCAAAGAGAACGTGCTTATATGGTTTATAGGAATTATGCACCCAAATATGTATATGTTATATCTATACATAAAATAATTGGAAACTTACTTACTATACGACAGTCCAATATGTATAGAAAAATCTACATTGATTGATATTAATTTTATAATGTTTGTCTATACTATTCGTATATGAAAATAGTCAGTCTATAAGAACATTTTAAATTATATACAAACTTTTTAAATATAAATTATATATTAGACAAAAACACGTTCAGAAACCGCACTGTAACAAGCGACGCGTCTCAGTACCGAACCGGGAACCCGCGAAACGATTCCTGAACGTTATTCGGTTGGTGTCCGTCCTAGATGTTACACCCATCACTGACAGCATTATACAACGCGCCACCTAGCGTTAGGACACGCATACATAAAAAATATAATATTTAATTAAACAAGTTTACTTTCAAATTTCAGTTTCCTTGCTTAATGAGAACAGTTTCGATAGGTCATACTTCATGCTGATCAGGAATTCAATATCGTTATTTAAAACAACATATAATATATAAGTCATAATGTTCTGATATACAAATGATATTAATGTTACCGGATTGTGAAATAAATACTTCATTAATTTTTTTTATATAATACGTCAAACCATTAGTGATGTAGAGAGCCGAGTATCAAGTCGCTTCTTTATTTCTCGTTTCAATGCCGTAATGATACTACAGCGTCCAATGAAATCTCAGGTATTCTCTAAACCGAATGAAATATAACTATCGGAGCGCTGCATATTTTTGTAAAAACCGAAAACGCGACATCTATGAGCGATGCCGCAAACTTCAGCGGGTGAAATGCGTTTACAATCTTTATTATCGGCAGCAGTAATGGTACTACAAATTTAGTTCTTGCCCTACAAAAAGCGTTTCTCCTTTCATAATAATAAGAATACGTCGAGCGAGTCGCTCGGTTTGTGCCGGCTCGTTCGATACGTGCGAACGCGGCGCGCTGCGCTCGTATGCGTGCGTGGGTGCCGCTGTGTGCGTGGGCCGCCCGCCTCCTCCCCCCCTCGGCCCCCTCGGCCCCCGCGACCCGCGCCGCTGGCCCCGCGTTCACCGAACGTAGCTTTCTGTTAAGTTATATAACGACATACATATATACGCTCAGTAAATAATATACACTGTGAATAGCGAGCTATGTGCTGCCACCTAGCGGCGCGCTCCACACCGAGCCACAGACTACGAGCGAGCGATACGTTTCTTTATACGGATATTACTCAAGGACCTGAAGCATCAGCTTTTTGTTTATTTTATATTTTATGTGTAATTGGAAACTTTACTTTTGTTTATAAGTTTCGACTCTGCTTATAATATTCGATAGGGTTTTAATAGGAGACGAATGTTTAGGTGTAACCCGTGGCCTTTATTCTATTCTTGTTCTAATTAGTTGTTTCCAAATAGTGTTAATAACGACTGTTAGAGATAACTAATTCTGTTTGGAGAAACAGAACGTCATTAAAGTTGCAGCTCTAATGATCTAGTATATAAACACGAGTATATATACATTTTAAATGTTCATTAACTGTATTATAAAAAATTAAATTCTATTAGTCTGTGGTTCCAATACGCGATTGCCGAGCGCTCGCCTTGGAAGGGAGTATTCTTTGGCATTGGCTCGGCTTGAGTCTGCTCGAGTGGCTCGAGGTCTCGATTCTCGAGCCGACTCGGGCCGACTCGAGCACGACTCGAGCTCGAATCGAGCCCGTAGCAACGGGAAAATTTCACAAGCAGCCATCCATGACGCAGTCGACTTACCCGCGCGGCGCCCCGTCCGACATGTCTTTAAAATGGCGCGCTGGCCTTTCGTTTTTGAACGTAACGAAATAAGGCACCCATATTAAGTGTTCTATTCTTTTAATGAAAATATATTAATTAGTTTCTATTATATTATTCGTTTTATTTAATTCCATTCTATAAGATATCTAATAAATTGCGTGTGATCTACATAAAGACATATTGGACCTAATTAAAAAAAATATATAGTTTAACGCAATACGTTCTGAAACATAAATTATTTAAATCCTATTCTATTTAATATAGCTAAATGCTGGGCATTTCATATACTAACTTTTTTTTATAATAAATAACGTTCATCACATTTAATAATTATAAATTCAATGTAAATATTTTATTTTACATACAAAAAGATTAAACTTCATGTACAGAATTTCGGATGACTTGTTAAAAAAAAAAACAGTGAATTTATTTAGTTTTTGTTACTCTCGGTTTTATTTTTTTGTGAATATAATAATAAAAATAATATGAGAGAATAAAAACCTTTTTGTGCGCTCAAACCTGTAGCGCTCAGCGCTTGATACCGTTACCGGCTGGGAGATTTTCCCTGTCACGCAATTTAGAATACATTTCACTTTCATAACATAACATCAAATCATACTAATAGTGGACAGACAATGTATAGAAAACTAAATATATTATTTATATTTTAAGTTGCGAGATACGTTCCGTTTTACTGACGGTTTTTGGAATCGAAACTCACGAATGAGGTTGGTTTCCATAACTTGATGACTACGGAGGAATATTTGTATTATTTGGTAAACATGGCGTCGTTTGTATGACAATGGCCCAGCAGCTTTGATGTATAACACGCAATGTAAGACGAATTATAATTGATACAGAATAATTGATTGAGTAAAATATAAGTATAAATAAAAAATGGCGCATACATATAATAAGTTATTTCATTGTATTGTTTTTGTGTTATTCTTTATCAAATCAGTAGAATTAGTTTGATTGAGAATTTTTGTCTAATCAGCTCTCCAAAACAAAGAAATCCACATGTTAATAATTTATAGTGGAACAAATCTTAGCTGTTTGTGTCGAGTCTGAAGATAAATAATTATATATTAATATTGAATTAAGAGGAAAGTTAAGAGGAAAGAGAGATACAAACAAAGAATAAAAAATATTAAGTTATAATATACCTAACGAACAATTCCATAACAAAAAAAAGAATTTAAAATTATATACAATATACAAATTTTTGGTTCAGATATATCATTAAATTAAATATATATTTTTCTATATAGTTAACTATATAATTCGACTAAATTTTCTATTTCCAAATCTATATTAACAACTTAACAGCACTAAATTAGTTAAATTAAAATATCTATTATTTACTCTACCGTATTTCCATAAGATTATTATACTGCCAGGGTACTGTCGATAGAGTTCTTAATAGATTGGATATAAGTAATTAAATAATGATGTATATTTTATTTAGACCTCTGCGTATAACGGAGTTGTTTTGGGGGTAGGATAACGCTATCAGTGAGGTTTCAAGGTCTCGCCAGCTAGTGGCTGTAACCATAGATCTGTTTCGCAATCGGCACCACGCTGTTACCGAGCTCCAGCCAACATTAAACTCTAAGCTAACAGTCGCAGGGTGCCATTCAGGTCGTTATCAGTGCGGCGTGTGATAACAGCGAACGCTCGCCCGAGCAGAATCGTATAACAAACGAAAACAAACCCACGCATCGCTCGCAAAACGTTACGGAGACAATCGACAGCGACGCCACCTACAGCTGAGCGGACGTAATACAATCATCAAAAAACATATACAAAACGGACGAGCTCTTAAAAAGGAGGCGTCATTTCAAAATACCTATTTCGGTATTTCAGGACCGAAATCAACTTCATAACAATTAACGATACGTCCCCCGCCTCTAAATTCCTCGCCGGGAGCGTGCTGCCGTCGCCGTACGTCGCGATAGGACTCCTTCGCATAGATAGAATAGAGAGCGGTTTCCGAACGCACCCGGCCGCGCGGCTGTGTGCGTGCGGCGTGTCGCGACACGTGCGGCTGTGTGCGCCTGTCCGTGTGCACGCACACAGCCGCGCGGCCGGTGAGCGCTGTTCACCGCACTCTGTGAGCGCAAACAACCATCTATAAGGCCACGCTATAGCTGACAGAGGGACGCGCCGCGACACAGGCCGGATATTATTTTACACTTTTTATTTACTATGCCGCGTTCATTATGCTACATTTTATGTTTTCATAGCTATATACATACCGATTCGCGATTTTATAAAAGGATATTTAGTATTAAATACATTTAAAAGGCAATTAGTGGAAATATAGCAAAAAAATACTAATTTTTTCTTTGAACATATATTTTTTAATTTGTTTTATTGTGAATGTTTTAATTAAAGATCATTTTTGTTATTTCATTTTAACTGAATCGATGCAAAAGTCGTATTGTTTTCTTATAAATTATGCATTATAAATAATATTAAAGTAAATGTATAATTTGACAATACACAGAACACTTCCTTGAGCACCAAACAGTATCCATTTCTTTTATTTAACATACAAAGAAAACAAAACCAATATTTTTTGCAGAAATTCCCTATTATTGATAATTAAAGGGATATAATTTCTTAATGTCCAATGATTTTACATGGTTATTTTATTTAGACAAATATATAACATTTACTATGAGGTAAATTTTATCTGCTTGTTATAACAGAATATATTTCTAGTTATTCTAGTTATACATTTGTTTGAAAAAGCAAAATTTTTACCGTAATATATAAAATTTATAGAAAAGAACTTGAATTAAAATAAATCAATAAAAATTCTAGAGCAATAGTTTAGATTCGAATTAATTTTAAAGATAATATTTACATGCTTAAAGATAATCAAGACTAAAGATTAATTAAATTATAGAAATATATCAAAATATTACATTTAGGTTTTCATGGTGTTTAATATAGTAAATCAACGTACTTAAATATATTCTGACGTAATTTTGAATATTAAAATTTCCGTTCTAAGTTACAGCACAAGAACCATCCGATATAGTTTCAAGGACAGTCTATCCTACCCTTTATATTTTACAAGTGGAACCAAATCTATAAGTCATTGTAAAACGTTAAAAAATGTAAAATAAACTTCCCATACAAAGTAAATAGTAAAACAGTGAATCGGCTTGAGGCGCGGCGCAGCCGGTATATTTCCGACATAATACCGCTGCGTCGAGCGATTACTACTATATATTCTATATACATTTAATAGCTATACAGGCGCGCATAGAACTGGCCGTACTTATGTGAGCGCTACCAACAGACGCTCTGCAGCGCTGGGGCGCTTTAATATTATGTTTAGTCTAATGTAAGAATATCATCCGGTGCTGCAGCGCTTCAGAATCTGGTCGGCCGGCTTATTATTATCGTAGATTGGCGTCGGCGCAACTACACGGCGTTAGAAGGACGTTCCGTTTTAAATATCAGGTTTTATTATTATGAAGAGCGGTGCTGAGGAGTGCGGACCGTGGAGCGAGGCGGGCGGAGGTTGCGTGCGATAACATTTGACATTCGTAATTAGTAGCCGGGGCTCGGGGCTCTGCTTGGGCTCCGAATGAGGTTCGGGCTGCGCAAGCGAGGCTGGCCATGGACAGTCCGTCCGCTCGGGACAAAGAGGTCGCGTTGCGTCAGCGGAGCGCCAACGGACGTTGCCGCCGCGACGCCCGCATCACTAGTATACCACATACCACGACTCAGTCTACAACTACGTCAACTATGGTCTATGACAACCAACCTCTTTATACTTTACATAGGATCTAGTATGATAGAACAAAAACCGTTATAAAAAAAATAATAGTATTTGTACTTCTCTCCGTTACTGTGATATATTTAGTTGGACAGTCAATTTTAATATGAATGTTAATAACAAACAACTTAATTCTTACAACGGACGTCAGTTTTGACAAATAAAAACAAAAGTTTCCAGATTTCCAATTCGCTAATATATCACAAGTTCCCAGCACTAAAACCGAAATACCGAACTCGACTAATGAGTCCGAAAATAGGGAGCGGCGAATAACAACCTTAACGCCTCGTAATAAGGTCGGAGAGGAATTTGATTTAATACATCAGACGGAGTCAAAGAGCAGAGATAGAGATAAAAACGAGGAGGAAAACATCGACGCTCTGCGACAAGCGATACGACTTACAGTACGGCCGTCTTGAACAAACAATACCAGAAATACGTCACGCCAAAATATTCTTTATTTAAGTATTGATAAAAAACAAAATCGCCTGAATGGTACCAGCAGGTAGACAGTTGACACGTCGCGAAATCATAACGAATGGTACGAACTGTACATGATGTATCAAATTCATTACTATCATAATAATTTCTTTATTTTATACGTACGTATTTGTTATTTTGATTCTCTAACATCCTGTATACATATTGTAATCGTATTGTCAACTTTTAATATCACAGTATAAGTTCCCTTCGATTCATCTTTGAATGAATTCAAAGACAATGAAGACTCGTGGCTCATAGAGCAATTGTTAACTCTGATGACAAACACGAAATTTATTTTTATACTTACATTATAAGAGGCTATTTCATACGTTTGAACAGAAAACCTATATTGATAATCGTTTAGCCAACAGTCGACGCATGAAAAAAGAATTCTCTCAAACAGAAGTATGGAAACCTCATTAGAATTTATTTTACAAATTAAAGTTATAATATATAAAAATGGTTAAAAATAAAATATTATATATAACAAAAAAAAGGGATTGTATTTACTGTATTTTAAGCTTATATAAACTAGAAGTAAATAAATCGTTTACATGACGCACCATCATTATACATTGCGCGTTTAAAACTGACTCACATTATATTTATAGAGTGAATTAAGCAATGTATTATTAAGACTGGTCGATATTCTGAATATAAGTGTAGTGATTCCCGACCCGTACCAAGTTAACCAATGTCATTATAATAGAGTTATTTTTTGAAAAGTTATACTATAATTTAATATTTACATATAAGAATTTAATATATTTAATGCGAATACGAAACGATTCTTTAATTGAAGTTATAAGCGGACGGACGTAGAAGTGTCATTGAGAACCTCGTTGTTCGGAGTCGGTTAAAAATAAACGGAACATAAATATATAACTTATAAGTGAACATTATATAGAGAATTAAAAGAAATGCACATAAAATAATAGTTAGAATAACTGTATCATATATTATTGTCTTTTTAATTCCATTGGACAATATTATTATAAAAAATCTACAACGTCGAACTACTAACCCGGTTTTGATGAACCTCTTCGAATTTATAGTCAGGATAATTGATTCAAGGTTGTCATCCAGAGGAATGATAATATGTAAAGGAAAGAAAAAAAACGTTCCCACGGGCAAAACCTATTGCTGCATAGATTATCGTGTTAAAAGACCTACTATTAGGTTTTCCCTTGGCTTACGTTTGTTTAAACTCGTCACAACTAGCCTAACCCCGCCATACTTATTTGCTTTTATAACTGTTTGTATGTAAATAAAATAAAAATAGTTCTTCCTAAACAATTAACTAATAGTATTCATTAATGTATGTATATTTATTAACGAACTAGTCCCTGCCGACGACTTTTGTTTTCTTGTTAACAGTTTATCTTTGTTCTGGTCAAATAATATGGAGTGAAACGTATTTTCCTGCGGTAACCTGCGGATTCGCGAATTATCAATACTATTGACAAAATGGTGCTGTTATTTTAAACTAGTTTTTGCCACCGACTTCGTTCCCATTGGAATTTAAATTATTCTTTGTATAGTCAGAAGGTTACGTAAAAGTATTGGGACTTATCATTTCAATAAATAAAAAAATTATGTTCATTAACATTTTCTTTGAGAGAAATATTAAAAAATTCTTATATTTTATGGAAACATTTTTATGTATACTCTTTAGTCTCTTGTATTATCCCGATGGTAAATATCCTATTGTATGCATTGATCATAGTACGTAACACTAAAAAAATGTAGATATCTACACCTAGATATAGTTATTTGAAATTAACGAGTACAAACACAAAAACGAAATCATCATCTTTATAATAATTACGTAAAAAAAAATTTCAATAAATTTAAAATGTTTATAAATCTGTTCGTTATTTTAGTATTGATTATAAATGAAAATATTATTTATTAGTACGTATTGCTTAAAATTTACAAATATTTGCCGAAGATATTAATTTTTTTTAAAGGCAACTTAGTTGGATGTTCTTGATCTTCATTATTAGTTGTTCGGAACTAAGAACACAGATAAGCAAACCATTTGGCAATAACATGTAAAATTATTAAAATTACTGAAGAGTAAATGAATTGACAGTTCTATAAATATAAATTTTGTAACTGAGTACGGTATTCGACTTGAACGAAAATATGAAACAAATCGTTACTATTATGTACTTATTTTAAATTAAATTAATAAACACAATAATTACATATACGTAAGATTTTCATTAACATGTTATAAAAATTAACCATTAAAATATTATGCTTGAACGCGTGATTAAAAACGTTTTTGATTGGTTTAAATCAAGTGACATATTGATATCACGTGACCCAAATATATGGCGTCTTTAGCATTTTGGCGGTTCTTTTTATTATTTCATATTTGATTATGATTTTGTATCAATTGTAAGTGTATCATAGTATAATCACAAATATGGTATATTTTCTTCAAATTTATTAAATATACTATTATATCAATAACTATTTATGTGCGTCAGTGTTAATAAGTGAAAAAGACAAAAAAATATTGTTTGATTTTAACATACGTTCGAGCCCGGGGGCGTGTTACGTGTATAAATTTTGTTTTACAGAACAAAGGTATTTTTAAATGTATCAAAGGTATAATATATACGATTTTTATAGAACCTTATTTTGAAAACTATTTCTATAAATGTAATTGAAGTGGTTATCGAGGAAAAATATTAACTGGCTAACAATAACGTCATGTTTTAGCTGTAATTGCTAGTTTTGTCTAATCGGTGGCATTTGCTTGTCTGTATCGCGATATTCAGCCTTAATGCTTACACAATAAGGTATATAACTAATGTTTTTTTTAATTGTACTACAATGTAGACTTGATTTCTGGTTAACATTGCGATTTCGATAACGCTTCAGTATTGGAGTAGATTCGTGTGGGGAGACAAATACCTATTCATTACGATCTGCTTCTGGGATAAATTACTAGGAAAGGTTATATTTTTTCTATTCTATTTATTTTATAATAAGTATAAACTGCTAGGAATATAAAGGTCTTTCTCTGTGTAGTTTTGAGAGACGTGTTTTCATATTAAGGTCTGACGCTTTTATGTTAGAAGTAAAACATCCTTGTCATAATTTCGTTTGTGTTGATATCGGTAAAGATTCTTTATTTATAATGATTACACTAAAACATTAGAAATGTTCAAATGAATTGTTTTTTTCGGATACTAAGCAGTTATTGTTTTATATCTACATGCATGTTCACGATCCGACGTTTTGTTTAAATTAAACCCGAAAATCTTAAATATCATTGTGAGAAATATATATAAAATCCATACCAAGAGATCAATATAATTAATTCAATTACAAATATTTTTCTTAGTTTGTATTTAAATAATAATAATTGATATAAGTACTCATTATATCGAAAAACATTCTTGGAGTGAATAAGGTGATTTAGAAACAAATAAACAATCCATTTATATATATTAGTACTTATATACTGAAATACAATATACATAGCGTAATTTTAAATGGTTGTTATTTAAGGGTGAAACGCCAGAGCTAATCAAGTCCAATGAGCGTTCTCTTACGAGATGTCATGATAGTTTAATGAAATGATATTTTTAAAACAGTATATAAGTGTCATTTAGTTCTTAGTTTTTCTATATATAAATATTTTAGCTGTGTTGATAGATATAGATTTGGAAATCGGGAGTTAAATTGTTTATAAGTATGTATGTATGTAAGTAGTATAACATAAATATATAGACATAATAAAAAAATATATATTAATGAAATATTAATAAAAATTGATATTTGTCAATTAATAACTCAAAGGGATGGAACGGTTTAAATGGTTTTCACCTTTTATGCCATTGCAGCAAACTTGACATTTGCAGCACTTCTGCAGACTCCGGCGGGCTGAAACCACATACTAGCTGCCAAAATTTGAATACTTTGTTTTAGGACCGCTTCGTCGTATTATTTTTAATGGAATTTCAGCTAAATTATTATTCTAAGGCAAAGGATTAAAAAAGAATTACAATACAATAATTTATTATAATATTTTCGACGTAAAGATACCTACATGCATGGCCCGCTTTCTCACGTAGTTGTGTAAAGTGACACCGAATGAACAGTCAGCTTTTCGGCGACTTGGTATATTGATAACACCATATTATAACAGAATGCTGTCAAGAAATAACCGTTCTTATTACCAGCGCATTGAGACTAGAATCGTTCGATAGATTTGACGGATGGTGTCTTAGTACACGAGGAGTGCAAGTGGTGCAATCCACGGCTCATGCTTCCGCACATGTCAGGTTCAAAGCGCCAGCGCACCTTGCGCATAAAAATATACTAACTCGACACGCTAGAACACTTTTTTTAAGACACTCTTAAAGTCATTGCGGCATACACATACGTTCACGGGCTTTCCTTTTTGAGGTATGAGAAATCCACTGATTTGGGATAAATATCAAATTTATAAGGATAATTGTAAGTTTTGAATTTTAAATCGTTTTCGAATAGTACATAGACAGCACTATATCAGTCGAGCTGTTGAAATCTGTTACGATTTTAAAGTAACAAAGGGTTACTCATAGAATCCAAGCTATTTGGAAGATTTAAATTTTTAGTTAATAACCAATTCCGTAATCCAACACATACATACATATTATCAAAACCTCAACCTTTTGAAGTCGGTTAAAATCATAAATATGGTTTCTATTGCAAATAACAAATTAAAAATCCTATGCTTATTATGTTAATTCTCTATGGTATCTTAATGATATGCAAATTACTTATATCTGTTCTTATGAGACGGTTTCATTTAAAATTCATGACCTTATAAAGAGCGCTTACACTTCAGTCAACAATACTTTTAACCTCACATATAATAGAAAACTAACCATATGTTATAAATATATGGAAAAAAATAAATGCTCATTTGCGATACATCTTACTCAAATTATTTTCACTGTTACATGTATATGATATGAAGCTGAATAAAACTGTATCACAAGCGACAGCGTCATGCAATTTTAATGTATCTATTTGTGCTGGCTTTAGGCTTTATTAGTGCTGCGTTAATGGGAACGATGGTATTGTATGAAACGTACATATACTTATATATGTATGATGTTTGTATGTTTGTTGTGTTAAAAGATATTCGAGCTCGATTTTTTTATAGTAAATTTTTTAAATTATAATTTTGTATAGGTACCTATTCATCAATGTACTATTAGAGTTATGCTATTGACTTCTTTTTCACTTCTCTCTCTCTCTATATACATATATATAGTTGTCAAATACTCTATTGCTTTTGATGGTAAACCTTATTCACAATGATAAGAGGCTGTGTACCTATTTTGTAATATGGTTTTTCTTATACTTAAAAATATAATTTAAAGGCGAGGACGAATGTTATAGATTGTAGGTATTTTAAGATATTTCTGTTTCAGTTAAGTTGGCGTATAATTCGGTAAATTTTCATATTAATATAGCCGCGTTCAGTGCGTTTTATATGTAATGCTATCTTACAGTGAGTTATGAAGTTTACAAACAAATTTATCGCATTATTTACTTGGTAATTCGTAACGTCAAACTCGCTCTGTCATGCCGATAACTCCACACGTGGTTAATGTGAAAGAACTGCTAATGCTTAAGGTTTTTTAATGTCGTCAATTAACGAGTAATGTTTCGTTCGAAATTAGCGCCATATGATTTTTCCTCTTTGTTGTATGATTGGACAATATTATCGATCTGCGTGCGGCACATTGCTGCGGCGCGGGACGTACGCTTCGACGGCATGTGAACCCAACAAGACATGGAACGCGACTAATGATCTATCATGAAGTGGTTTGTTTTGTAAAATTCGCTTGTACTAAGTACTGTGAGGGAGTCGTCGGTAGCCATGCAAGTGGCGCGATCTCGTGAGAGATGACGGAACGGATATTTCTTAGGACTATGATAACAAACGTTTTCAAACGATGAGTCGTATACATTGATGGGTTCTGTTCTCAGCGCTGTGTCGTTTGTGTGGTGGAAAAGCCGCAATGTATAACGTTCATAACGATTATAACTTTTAGTCGAGAAAAACTAGTGATTTCGTTTCCCAGGGCCGAAGAGCTAGTTCGGCCTCGCGGCCCTCACTGCCGGAACGCAAATCGTTGAAATCAAAACTTTCACGCTACGAGTCGCTACGAAGTTTTGTTGCTACGAACTTCCTGCTACGTAGCGGTGCGCCCTACACTCGAAACTTTGTTTGGAAAGCTTTTTTATCTGTCACATTCCGTTATCAGCGCGATGAAAACATAACATAAACTATAAACGTCCGTGACATAGAACTGTTTAATAACATAGTTCATGATATCACTGCACGGAGACGATCATACATATACGATATCTTAATGAAATATACTAGTTCCAATTTACTCGTCTATCTGATATTAAACATTTAGCACATATTTTTTTTATATCTACTATGTATAAAAAATATTAGCTGGAATAAATGATAAGTAAATTGTTATGATGTATGAGAGTAGGTGGTGATTACCAGGCAGCAGGCAGCAGGCAGCAGGCACCAGCAGCAGAGACCAGGTAAACGGATCCCGTACCAGAGTAGTTCCACTTGCAGGTGGAGGGTCGTCCGCCGCTGGTCCGCCTCTAGTCCGCCTCTAGTCGGCCGCTTCACACTCGCACACTACACACTACACAGTACAGTGTTCAGTGTTCAGTCTGCGCTCGACCGCCGCACGCGAAGCACGCGTCAGTGACGCTCCTTACTCTGACAGTTGTCGTGATCGTGTTATGTTCTCGTATCGGAACTATGGTGTATCCCCATGAAAATGTGGAGTGATTTCCAGGTAAGATACTTAATCATATACCACCTTTGTGTCATTTAGTTATTAGTTTTATTATTTGTATTCAGATTCTCCTTTTTTTTCTTTTTTTACTTTGTTGTATCGAAACGGGTAGGAATTTAATAAAGTTTTGTCTTTAGATGACATCTGATTGCTGAATATTTTGATTTTAATTATCTGTGTTTGTTGTTATTTTATTGTGCAATAGTTTTCGTTTTGAAAATTTGTAGATAATGTCATTTCAGTGTCGTATGTTAAAATTTCAGTTTAGAATGTCAGTGTAACTTTTAAACTTTTATTTCAAAACTATCTCTTAGTACATTATCGTTGGATGGACATTCATACTGTCTTGATAAGTTGTGAAGGAAAATATGTATGTAACATATTCTCGGAGTTTTTCCACTGACTTGCTTGTAACATTTAGAGAATTCTTTGTCATTTTTAGTTATTTCTTTTACAACGGAGAAAGTTAAAGATCGTGGTTAAAAAACTTAGAAGCACAACCGCTCGGATGTATGCAGTCGAATTGTTTAACATTAATTGTATCGTAATTAATAACGAATGATAACAAGTAATTGTTTTTGTTTGTGCGAGCGCGCCTTTTTTCGAATCTGACATCTCGGCGCGTTTCCACCGACCTGTCAAACGTCATGTGATAGATAGAAGGGCGCATTCTGTTAAGTTTTAAATCAAATCGCTGTATTCACGATAAATGCGCGCTGGAGGCGAGCGAGAACTCCTCACAGAATACGTGTGTATATGTCTGTCCCGCTCTAACATATAGCAGCTGTCTCTGTCTGGGGACGGGTGTTTTTGTATCGGAGCGGGTTTTTTGTCGGTGGCAAGGCTGCCGGCGCCGCTCGCTCGCTGCCTCGGCCCGACATTAATTACCGCCGAGTTGGCTCGTCGCTAGCAGACCGAGCCAGCCCGCGCGGACGCACTTTACTTTCTATAGCGATACGCCTTATTTACGTCTCACAAATTATATTTCAGTTTTACCGTATTGTATACGCTATTTAGGTTGTTTATTTTTTTTTAGATTACTTGAATTAAATACATTTATTACATAGAATGAAATGGAAATGATGATTGATGGTCAAGCATAATTCTTTGGTGAAGTATAATTCTGTGGATACCAGGTTATTCCGACGAGCGTTGCGAGGGTTCTGTCTCCAAGGCAACAACTGGGCCGCCCCGCCCAGACATACCTATAACCTATTTCTGAAATGTTATTCTGAACTAGTGTTTTTTGAACAATAAATTTAGTAAAATTATTATTTATAATCTGTATAAAAAATTCATATATTAGAAGACAAAAAAAGTAAAAATAATTATATTCTTAAAGAATCCGTTTTAATAAAGTTTGCGATATTGAGAGTTCAACGTTTTGCCTTGATAATGCGGAATTGAAAATGATTGTAGGAAAAAAATATGTATACTACGGATTTTGAACAACTATTTATTTGAGATACTATAACAAAATACATTGAAGATGCTGTATACATTTCTTAATGAAGTCGGAGAAACTTTTATAGGAGAACAAAACTTTTGAAGACTTAGGCCTAGCGAGGTGGGGTAAGGGTGCACTCTGGAATGCGACTTGTTGAGTTGCAGTCACGTGCATCCGCCCTAGCCGACGACTTAAACTATTCTCCCACACCCTACAGTCATACGAATAAGGCTCAAAATAGATCGTTAATTTAGACCGTTTGACTTAATATCTCAGGCGGCGATATGACACCACAGCGGCTAGCATAAGTTGGTCTCTTACTTAAGGGAATTTATTTCCAACAGGAGAATAAAATAATAACTCACGAAAACTGGTGTTTTTTGTGCGGTTGTAGAAAACATTTAATACTTATTAATATTCAGAGTTCTATGAGAGATCTTATGTCATTGCTATTTGATACCAAAACATTGTTAATTTTATAAGTCCTAAGTCCGAACCGGTCATTAACATATTAGAGTGATACACATGCAGACATTCACACAGTACAACGAGCTCACTATTACCATATCCGCGGCCGTCTAGACGATACGTACGACAGTAATTATAAAGTAAACAATAACGTAATACGAGTAACGTATAAATTATATCCGGTAAACGAGCCATCTCGCGATGCGGAAATTATCGTCAACAATTAATCACACGTCACAGAACAGCACGTGCTCTGGACAAATGATTGTCTGATGGAACGCATCCTAAGACACGCATAATGAGTTATGCAAACAACGTGTTATGTAAAACTATGAATAAAGCCGGCTTGTTTTGACATGGACGTTTAAAGACGATTATGACGCTATTGTGAGACGCTTTGAACTTGTCAGGAGTTATATAGGGCATCGACACTACACATCAATGGACTTAAAATACACCTGTTCACAAAAAATATAGTATTCATATCAACTGACAGGTGTTGTGGATCGGATGGGGGGTGACGTTTTATTTGATTTGTGTACAGTTACGATCGTGTTCTGTAAGGGAGACTGTCGTCGTAAACCTTCGAAGGATTTTATTGTAGTTAATGTAGAAATGTGTCCTGTCCCGCTTTTACTGATAACGTTGACCCAATTACATACCTACAATATGATACAGATGTCAATGAACTGTTCTGGTGTTCTTATGTAAACACGCCCGGCCCGCCAGGCCCGCCAGGCCCGCCCCAGACGCGACGCCGCCAATAATTTATGTAAATTCACGTCATCGTACAAGAGTGATGGTTTTTTTATTGCCATTTTCTTATTTTGACGGTCAAGTTCAACGCGGGGGGAAAGTTTAACAACTATCATAAATCTTTTAATGTTATTTACGTAGGACCGTTTCCGTACGCCAGTTCTCGATCAACACGCCCGACGTCTCGATATAGGTTAACTTTAGAGGCTCCCAAATATAAATTTATTTTAGTGAAATATATAAAAAAACAATCGTTCTTCATATTAAACGGAGCGCTTTTACCGTGAAATCCATATATACGTTCTAACAGCACTCAGCGTTCATTACACGGTCGCAAATAATAAAAAAAGTTACAAACGAATGTTCATAGACACATTAAATGCGATACGTTTGTAAACAAAACACTGTTTTGATTAATATTTTACTACAGACGCGGGACGAGGCAGCGTAAAACATTGTTTAGGTATAATTATTAGATAATAGCTTCATTAATACAAACACAAATTCATTTTGTATTTAGTGCGAGCGTGAATGTTATCGTACGTCACCGGCTGATATCTGAATGGTATCAAACGTCACTTGGTGATCGCCGGCTCATAAATACACCGGTGACGTATTGGTGGTCGATGGTCGCTGGTCAGTGGTGGGCCGGAAGCATCAATCCAGTCTATACTGGCACGTGCGGACTGTATGCTAACCCGTTTAATTATGTAACAATGTTTTGACATCCGACAGTAACGACACATTGAGCGCGGCCATTAAGTGTATCAATGAACTTGAGCGGTTCGATGTTGTTACGCAGCTATCGTTTGAGTGAGATTAATGCATGCGGATTATGGCACGCGATACATTACAATATACGTTCGGTTTCATTCATGACTTGAGATAATGACGCGCTCTATACGTACGAACAGTCGACTTCGACCGTCTTCACATCGATTTAAACGTTACACTTGTAACACGCGCCTCACTGCCCGATAATAGTTTATTGTTTTTATAGATTTATTACTGTGTTTATCGAGTTCAAACTATTGATATGCGATTAGGAGACAGACGACCTTGCTGGGTAAAAAAAATTATTCTTCACCATTGACCTTTAAGATTTTAGAATGTCGATGAACGCAATGATTGTGGATAAGTATTTATATATCATTAGTTACAGCGAGCTCTGGAAGGACCGTAAATAATATTTGTTGTTGTACTGTCACATGTGACATATGTGTCACCTTGTAGAAATAATTCAACATAAACTACGAGCTTGAGAAGACGTAGGGGTGAAGGGAGTACGTCTTCACTCATTGACGGTTGAAGCGAGCCGCGACACTTTCACTGCTCCGTTATTGCACTTACTACGCGCCTACTGCACCCGCCGGGGGGCGACGGATGCATACATCCCTCGCCCCACACCCCTCGCACCCCCCACACCGAGCACCCCTCACCCACTCATCACACAGGGCCGCCGAACGCAAGGGTGACTCCAGCACAAGAATAGAACGTCCCCGAGTTACTTTAATAATTCTAATTTTTATTATATTCATTTAGTCTCCTTTGTGTGAACATTCCCAGGATCGGAACTATACTTCCGTGTGTTGTACCACATGATTTATGTTTTGGGAATCTGGAAACTATTCAAGTGGAGTTAGTATTTGAAATTAACTAAGGAATATGACAATCAAATCTCACCCGACAAAACTATTTGGTGAACTCAATGTAAAAACAATTTATTACAAAGATTTTTCGGAAGTTTAACAAACTAAGTTGGAAGTAGGTTCAGTGACGTACAATACCGGATGTTAGTAGTGAAACGATTGCAACATGCGGCCGATCTATCAACGACCGCGTCTCGGTCTAGACGGCCGAAGTGGGACAATGTCAACCGTTAGGGCCTGCCATTATTTGCGTGACCGTGTGTAGGAACGCTCCCGAGTGACAAGTGCCGCGGCTCGTCACTCAAGTTTGTAAACACCGCCGACGGCCCACACAGCCTCAACTTACGCACCATTTAAAACACTAGATAGAGGCATCTCACTAATTCAGTATTGTAACTGTACGTGACTTGTAATTGATCGTTACGAGTGTCGCGAGCGCCCCGCCCTTGTAATTGATAGCCGATAGCTAGCCGACATTGAACCCGCCGGCTACTGCAAATATATCTACTGCGGACTTCCGGAGTCCCGGTGACGTAGACGTGTGACGTACTCTGACGTAACGCGACCATATTCTTTCTGTTTACACTATAAACCATATTTACATTGTTATTGCATCACGAGGTCGTCGTCTTATCTTTTATTGCTTTTCGTTTTTACGCGTTCGTATCGAGATACTGTTCCGTTGTTCCGTTGTTCTGTTGTTATTGTTTATGATGTGTGATATAATATTATAATATAATAGATTTAAATCGCTTTCTGTTACGTGAAGACGGTCGAGGATTTGTTTGTGTGGACGTCATCAATAATTGATAAATTGATTTCATTAAAGATAATAACTTAAAGGAATTCGTTTCTGGGCCTTTATAGGATTGTTGTTAGTCATTCGAGTGGAAGGCTCTAGGGACTAATCTTCTAAGTGCGCAGCCTTCACCAGCCCGGGCGCGGGTGGGGTTCATTAAAAATTCATTCTTATATAGCAGCGACGTCGTAATCAGCCGCAGAGGGGGCCCGGCTACGAAATGTTCTCCTCTTCATATTATTTAGTATACAGCCCATACATAAAGTTCATGTTATAATATAAGTGTTAAATATTATTAGTTATTAAATACATTTTTATATGCTTTCATAGATTCAACATCATGACATTCCTATGATCCTTACAATTTTAATGTTTCAAATTAACCCTAATATTAAATATAGTATGATACTATAAATACATTTTTATATAATTGGATAATTACAGTAATGTAGTGTACGAGTGTGTGGGTTTGAACACAATTCTGGGTTGGGGAGATCCTCCTCTTCCACCCAACCTCTACCATTTGTACATAAGAATTGTCGAACACAACTCGACATCACAAACTTGTATCATTATTTTCTAGCTATGGTTAACTATATCATTGTTTTATTAACATTTTCATAACAACGTCATCTAGTATTTGATACCGTACGGTGTGTTTTCTTCATTAATCAAAAATATATTTATATGGTAGGGGATGATCGCGGTCTATACACCGGGGGCGAACACCCCCGACCCCCTTCTAATCTTTTTTCGTTCTCCCATCAAGCCTGTGACGTCACCTCGGATATTAAATACAAAAAAAATAAGCTTAAAGCGCAGAAATTCTCGTGAAAACTAAAGATTTGAGACAAAAGTTGTTGAAAGTTTTAAGCCGTGTATAGGATATATGAATAACGGGAAACAGAAACGGGTTCTTGGCGGGTGAAATATTTTGATGCACGCACTCGATCAGCTGTCTCAAGACCAATATCTATTTGTAATCAGTTCTCGCTTTGTATCATTTTCGATTGATAACTGTATCGGAACAAAATCATTACATATACTCTTATTGACTCTATTTTAAGTGTCGCTTCATTATTTTTAACTAATGGAAGGAAGGCAAAATAGTATGTGTGTTTTTGTGTTCTTAATTTAAACGGATTTCGATTATTCTCCTTGCGATCGATAGCTTGTTTCATAGTTCACATGATGAAGCGAACTGTTATAAGGAAAGTATTTTTTCGAGCTCTCCAACAACGACAAGTTACTATACATTACATCAAAATCTTAACAGTTTTATAAATTCTTTGCATTCCTTGTTTTTTTAAGTCAGTCTTCTGTTCCTTAAACCATAATTTAGCAATGTTTTGAGTGTTATATAAAATCAACATTAATAGTATAAATTAATATCACATATATATATATCTTAACACACAACGATACGACATTCGGTATACGACTTGTCGTCTAGCAGATTAACCTTCAAACGTTTTAAAATTCTTGTATATCTATATAACGCAAAGAATGAGAACCCGCATTCTATAACGAGTCCATATTGTAAGCAATTAATTGGTCCCTTCTTTACTACTGGCAAGTTGTTAACTCGCAACAGCTAACTCTCCAAGTCTTACATAAAATATTTTTTTCTGTTGGGAAAGAGAACGTGCCGAGAGTGTGGCCGGTCGGACATTATTTCTCATGCAGCGTTTCGCAATGCGCGGGCGCAGCCGTGAAGAAATAGCGTCAGTATCAGCGACGTTGTCACACTGACACGTGTGCGTGTGTGCGTGCGGGCGTATGTGTGCGTGACGTCGAATACTTTCACCATACTTTCGTCGCTGCGCTAAAAAAAACTGCTATTAGACGTCTTTTAATACATGCGATGCAACTTGCATCTATGAGTCGTGTTGTATACGACTTGTGATCAATGTGTGGATGAATAATAATGAGGATTGCTTTGTATTATCAATTCTGACAGCGCGATATCGAATAGGTTCTGTTTGAATAATCTATTCTGTCTGTTCGTTAATATATAATTGAAGTACAGTCTATTACAATACCGGCCGTGACTGCATGCACTAATTTTATATTCTTTCAACATCGACCCGCCTTATTCCTCCAAAACGCGATACAAGTAAAGTCCATTCGCTTCTATGGCGCCTGTCTAATTAAGCTCTGTCATAGACTCTGCGAAGGCTCTATTACGAGCCGACTCCGAACTTAGAGCGGACTATAACACATTTGATATTCAACTGAAGTGAGGGATCAGGGGAGAGTGGATCCTATGCGGGGGTAGTAAGGTCGATATTGTAAGGGTGGAGTTTAATTTCGCTCAGTGTGACAATTACGGCGATGCGGCCCGCCCTCGCGCCGCCGCAATCGATAGGCCTAGCGCGGGGTTGGACGAGATAGGGGTGAGGCGGGAGGGGAGCTCTGCGGCGGCGGGGAAGGAGGAGGTCATTACTTACGCAAAGCAATGGCATGAGCACTTGCTACAGCATTGTCAATCAGATCAGCTCCTCGACCGGTCCCTCTGATCCAAACAGACCGTACTATTGATTTTTCCATCAACGATAATCGGAGTCGCTCCTAAACGAACGTAACTGAAAATTTTAATACAAAAGTTACAATGAGCTCTAACAAAGCTCGGCAACTTTTTAAGGGTACGGCTTAACGAATTGGCAATGGGTTAAGGGTGTATAACTGAATTCGGGGTTGCTCTTTGTGTGCCCCCTCGAGAATAGTCCCTTTAAAACTCGGAAAGAGACGTTACTAGCGTGATAATACACACGTATTATATAACGTAGATTCTTAAATTATAAACTAGAAATAGAACACAAATTCCTTAAGGTCCAACTGATTGAGAGAAATAATGCGATGGTTCCAGTCTAGCGACAATGTCATTCGACTAAGCCGAGTTCATGAAAAAGCGTCGCGTCAGTTTGAGCTTGAGATAAGTTTACGCGGGAAAAGTCATTCCCGCGCTTTGTTACCAACGAGTTTTCTCAGGGGTGGGGGTAGTATATAACAGCCTCCACCCCAGTCGAGAGGAACATTATGTATTAGGATCGGATGAGCTCAGTTCTCAGCGCTGGCGTTCGTGGGTACACGTCTAAGAGCTTACAAATTCTCATTATGCTTTGAGCAACTAAAATGTTCAAAAATGTTCTGTTTACAGCCAAAATTATAATTATCTTCAGTATCAAATTAATAAAAAAGATTATATTATTGATAAAATTATGAGTCATTTCCAGTAAATATAAATACATACTTTATTAGAATTCATAGACAGTAGACATTCCCAAATTTATTTTCGTCTGTTTTGAGTACCTAAAATATTGTAAAATATTATTACATATAATTAAGACTCAAGATATATAAACGAATATAAAATATAAATTATAATAAAACATTAAAATAAAGCAATTGATGTCTGTGTCTCAACTATCAGCTGTTATCATTTCTTATCATGACTCAAGGTGACGGTACCTGTAATGTAAATCGCCATTACGAATAAATGCCACAGATTATATATATGTAATACACTTTTAGTATAGTATCAAATAAAATACTTGTCCGAAACTACATATTAAAATCATCAAACCTCATTCTAAGTAAATAAATTGATTAATTATTTTCCGCGATTATATAATTAATTAGTTTTTCTGTGCAATTTGTTATGCTACAGATTATAAGTCACACTTAAGATATATTAACATCAAAAACACATTAAATGAATCACACAACACAGCCCTTATCGTCCACAACTGACATTGATCTCTATAACACATCTAATCTGAGATATCATTTTCAATTCGCGGAGTGTAAAAACGCGCCAGTAATGTACATCAGCGAAGGCCACGTGCTCGGTTGACGTTAACAAAGTTTTCCGTTGCGGAGAAAACTTTGTGACATGTGAGTAGTAGATACTTACAATATGTGCCCCTCCCTGACACAAGAACCCCACACCCCTCGCATCCGCCGAGGTGACTCAGCGGCGCCCTCGCACGACGTCGCCCCGTCTGCCCCCATACAAAATTTATACCGACCCTCTTCCCAAGAATATTAGAACCCCAACCTGACGAATTCGACGTCTACTGCTCGGGGATAAAATCCATTTTACCGCGCAGCCAGACGGTGAGACAAAGGAGCGCTAGCAATTCCGCCAAAAACAAACCCTAACTCCTGAGGGATATAGTTTGTAATTTATGGTGCGAGTTGAGTCACGTGCTGCAAAACGCTGTGATGACATCGCTGGCTTGGACGTCGCATAACTCCAGTTGAAATGTTGCTTTCTATTCTTCAGAATAACCTCGGATTTAAATTTTATAATAACGCTTAAAACAAAATATATATTAAAGAAATGTAGCATATATATGTACATTGTACATATATTTTATATAATAAGATAAGTTAATAAATAAAAAATCGATAGAACTGATATGTGAGTGCGAGCAATGCTGGAGTTAGTTCCATTCCTGTAGCACGATGTTCCTTGTCTCGAGAGCGTATGCTCTCACATCTCCTTAAATCGTCCTTCGCCACAGCCCCCTTAATTCTCCCAGCCTGCCGCTGTAGGGTGGTCTCTCTTGTTAAGCGGAGTATCTCCCCCTTATTTATGCCCGACTCGTGGTGGCGGGCGGAGGGCGAAGCCCGGGGGCGCTCTATCGACGTTCATTCGTATCTATGTACTGGTGAATTAAGAGCGAGTCGGCTTTCATTTTACTTTAAAGCTTCCACGCTCGTGTGCTCGCTCTCCTTTCAGCCAAATGACTACGTCGTCGCAAAATTCGATTTTAACCCCCGGCGATACGGTCGCGAACTCCGACCAAGTTTTATTCGCCTTCAGTGTTTTATAACTTCAGAGGGGTGATAAGGAGGGAGGGTTTTGTGAGTGGAAGGACTTTTTTTTTGACGTACGTTTTTTATGTTTTATTCGTTTAGGGTTCGCTAAGATAACGATGTCATGCTGAGGGTGAAAAGTGCGCTTCGAGGGATATATTCAGGAGCTGGTGCATACGAATGCAATAAAAAAAATGTGCTTGCAATCTTTCAGATGTATTTTGTACCATCCACTCAAGTATACGTAGCTAATTTTTATAAACTAGTCTTGGTTCGATTCAGCGTCCCAGAGACTAACTGTATATACATCCATTATATTATATTGTTTGTACCGTTGAACGGGTACAGTGGGTGGTTAAGTGTACGCACAGCGTCTTCAGAGAAAGTGAAATTTAGCACAAGTTCGAGAAATACAACTGTACGCGTCCACCCACCCTTTGAGGAGTCGTCTTCGAGGGGTGGTTGTCGGCAAACTCGGCTTATAACAATTAAGTTTATTCGCTTTCCCGTTTTCTACTTTGTCTAAGTGAGGAACATTTGGGATGTGCTTATACTTCCACTCACCTTAGATTTGAAATGTTTTTTTTTTTGTTTTCACATCGGACACGAAAAGAAACTTAAATGCACCTATGATTTGATGTATAATCTTTGATGAAAAATCAAGCGAGTAAGTACTCTACGGTTGAACGACCTTTGTTAAGGTGTCGCTTTCGGGCAGGTTATTTAGTGCGGGGTGTTCGGTTGGCGGGTGGTAGGTGGCGGGGCGGTCGGCCGGGTCGCCGGGCAACGCAACTGGGTCACTCCGGGCCACCACCGCCCACCAATTATATACACGCTCGTTACCGGACACGCGTTTTTCAATCACATCCATATTTAATTGGGCATCACGGCTGGAATATGTATAGTCCCGTTTCATTGGAAACTTTATTTAAATTGCTGTGTCACCTTTCAAAATTATCACAACGTTATGTTATAAATATTGGCAAACATTTAATAGTTAATTAATAACGAATTTATTATAAATATGCCCTGTGTCAGGAATCAGGATCGTGGTGCTAGCGATTATTGTTAGTGACTTTGGTATAGAGAAATTAGGCAAAGGCGGGTAGTAAGTCTTGGGGAACTCCTTACAAGACATAAAGCCCTAACTTGTTGCATGGATGCACCGCGGAGGGTGCGGGTGGTTGGGCTGCGCGGTCGCGGGGGTTCGCGCGGCAGGGGCCGGGGGAGGGGAGGGTCGTCTTCATAGTGAATGAGCGCGAGATGTCGTGGCCGGCGAGTATGGAGATGCCGCCATTGATAACCGTGACCTCGCCCTTATCGTGGACCCACGTCGATCATTCGCATGTATACTGTACATGTCGCATATTTTGTGTCGATCACCTGTTAGTGTCACACGCACTACGAGTTTGTACTAAGCATTACGATGCAATCGAGTCATATTCAAAGAAATATTGCCTTCATCTTCCCTTTTAATGTAAAAAAACGAAGTATATTCTCTAGAGGTCCTTCTAACGATTGCCTTATGATGTAGTGGAATATATTAAATCCCGTGAAGCGACCTACATTTGCGCGATAACAGTACTAGAGTGACGGTTACAATGTACTCACAATACACTACAAAGCGATAAAAAGCCGAGATGGCCGCATAAAGTGCAACCTTGACATTGGCCGGTTGGAAGTCCTCAAATCGATCGTCTCTATCTAAACAAAAGCATCTCTGGTTACCGACAATAATAGTGTCGGGACGATGAATGAACACATTAGCCGAGGCGCGGGCGGCGTCATTACGTGCCCCCATTAATCACTGCAACAATCGGCCGATATCTCGCTATTTACAAACGCGGGAGCACGTGTATCGCGTACTACGAACCACGCCGAGTGTATTGACCCATTTAGATAGCTCGACCTTCGCGCGGCCATTGTGAGCGAAAAACATAAAAATAAGTTTTATTGCGGTCGCATTACGCGTCGGCCCGTCCGTCACAACGCCACAACGCCTCTCCGAACGACAGCTGATCGCTACGTGACATTTTTATTTTATTCTCTCCCTTCCGGGGCCGGGGCTTCTCGGCGGTACGTGCCAGTGACGTCATCACCCGCGTGCCAGTGACGTCATTATCTGCCCGCCGTCTGATTTATTGTCTTAAAGATCACAGCGAACTCCGACCGCTGGATTGGAGTGATTTATGCATCAGGCGCGCACTTCATCTTGTAACGTCACTGTTAAAAGATGAACGCGGCCGTCTCGATTCAGTCTAGTTTGATATCTGAATTAAATGGGCTCCTTCATACTTCATCATAGTTTTATTTAAATTTCTTATTTTCTTACACATTAGTTATGAGTAACTCAAAACATTTCCTAACAGTATGAACCTTAGTGGATGTTTTTTCTGACAACATCGCTGTACGTTTCGCTCGGACTGTATATACGGGTATATATATAATGAAACGTGTGTCAAGTGGTAGATCCACATTCCTCATTCACCGCTGTTAAAGGAAGTTTAAGTGCTCACAAAAACTCCAATTTTCCCTTTCAATGCATCAAGTGTTAAGACGTGCATCACAACAAACAGGGCCACGTTACGTCGACTGTAAACAATGCGTTTCGGGAATTCCCTTGCTTTTTATGCGGGAACACATTCCTTAGGGATACCGTTTGTTTGTTTAAATGGCATTCATTTTTTTAACGTCACCTTGAAAATTCGTCCGTAACTCACGTGACAGACACACATTCATATAAGCTTGAACAAACGTTCAATGCATATATATTAATATATATTATACGTTATACTTCTACTCTAAAAATCATACATAGATGCTTATATAAAATAATGGGATAATACGTTTTTTTTTTTAATTTAAATAATAGTTTATTTAAACATAATTTAATTCCACCTGCAAACATGTGCAATTGATGATAATCAATATAAATAATATAAGAGATTATTTGTAAACGGTACAGTGGTGATATAAAAAGCTCTGTGAAGTCGAAGCTGCGCCAGCTAAGAGAACAGGATGTCGGACTGGTTGACGCACACAGGCGTACGCGCACACACATTCACATACACACAGGCCATGCACGCACACATCGACCAACGGCCTCGCCAGTCGCCGCTCACGGAAATGTGCGTGCCAGAGACTGCCTTGGCGCTCTCCGAATAAACCCAAAATATATTCTCGCTAAGGAAAGAACGAAAATCAAATACTAGAATAAGCAGACTCTGATGATGAATAAAAAGAAATAATTTAAGGTTATAGAATATAGTCGATATGAACAAAAATAATTGATTAACGTTCAAACAATGAACATAACGGTGTGAGAGGGCCGGGCTGGTATCTAATCTCCGATCACCGATCACCTGTAAACGAGAGCCAGCTCCATGAATGGAACCCTGTACCCCATCACGTGCGTCTTACACCGGGAGGAATGTTAATCGCAAATCGGTCATTCAATGGACTACAATTCGATATCGCAAATTAACTCTTCACGCTTTAGAAGCTCATGAATGAACAACAAAAAATACTACATAAGGCATTCGTAGTCGTTTTTATATTGTACTATTAAAAATACATCGAACAGGCTTCGAAGTTTCTATACTGCCACGCGAGCGTAATATTTTTTCATATAAAGAAACTCTCGCAATACAACTCGAATAAAAGTACCTATATAATAAATATGTTCTTTATAATGATAAATTGAATTTGCATTTTCTCTTTCTGTAGCTTCATAATGAAGAGCGGTGCCGGTCGCTCTCTGCCCCATTTTATAGTTAACTATAACATAGCGTTCGTCGAAGCGTAGGTTGCTGTAGCGTTAGATACACTCGGACGGCCGCTACGCGATGTTATTATACTCTACAGCTGTGTGCGTTCGTTCACGTGCACCTCACACACACAGACGCAGCTCCGTGCTCCCCCCTCCGCCCTCCTGCCGTCAGCCCCTCAGTCGACCCGGTCTCCCCGCTGCCCCGCGCTTCACCCCCGCGCAGACCCTCGCTCGCTCGACAACGATATGGCTTAGCGCGTTGTGAGGCAATGCCGTGCCGCCATCTATTCGCTTTTTCCAATGCCATAGAAAGTTCGTTCGACTCGCCAGTCGCCCCACCGATCGAACTTTTCTGCCTTCTGACCCCTACATCGTCGCTTGCTTCGACACCCTCGTTTTACACTCTCATGATATGCTCGGTACACTTCTGGATCTCTTTCATATGTCGAAGTATTCTCATCCGCTCCCGGCATGCTTATAAAATACCTAATAGTCATTCGGCGTCGGTGATAAAATGAACGTCGGACGTTTCCCAGTTTCGAGCGAACAGAACGAGCGACGCGACGCGCATCAGAAAAAGAACTTTACGACAAGATTAGAAAGAGCGTTCGGAGCGGCAACGTCGCACGGCCACGTTCCAAGCTGCGGAGCGGCAACGCGAAGCGGCAACGTCATATACTAAATTTATTTTCATGAGCGCCAGCGCTGGCGACGGCACCGCTATATTGAATACTATCAGAATTCTCTTCCATAAACACGCTCCGTGTTTCTCTGCGGCGAGCACACGGGCAACCTCAAAAACGTTTGAAATGTATCAGCGAAGGGTTCGCCACGCGCTGTGTTCGTTCGCAGCGAACAATGGATGTCGGAACGGTTCATTTTCCTCGCAGCGATAAACGGGTGACGCAAAATGATTATTTGCAGCGTTGCGATGAGTGTCCGCGCTGACTCAAGCCGCGTCGCCCTCTGTTTGTGAGCTCGATTCTCATTGCACACTATCTTTAACGACGAATGCAACGTCTTGAAATATTTCCACCGGTCCTATGTGGCCATTTGGACTTATAATAAGTATGATAGGAATGGCCTACATTCTTTAAGAGTTAGTTAAGATATTCTAATATTTACTGTACTCATATGACTATACATGTTGAATGTAAAGGAGCTCAGTAGAGTTGTTTATAATCGTGTGCCGCCTAATTGTGACGGCAGGTGCAGTGGCATCTGCTACGGTCTAGTTGATCTTTTTTTCAAGTGAAGTCCCGTTGGATTACCTTCGCAAAAGGCAGTATTTTCTCACCCCCATGTTTGACCGCGCGATGTTTAACAATCATATTAGTAAAGGGCTGGCATCTGAAACGTTATGGAGTGCCAGCTGTTATTAAGAAAAAACATCAGCATTATTCTCGATAAATATAACTCCGTAATATTTTAAGAAAAACAGAAGATAATTTGCTATATTTTTTCCTTCTTCAGTGTTTCAGCACTCAACCCCAAAATTTCCTTCGAGAAACTTTTGTTAATTGACGACGTTACAATCTTTTGTATTTCATACAATTCCTGTGAAGAATGCGAACATATTGTAGGGGCAAATCCCACAGTCGTGTTTGGGATCACGGTCTCTTTACCTGGCCCGTTCAGTGTGGGGTGGCTCCCCGGGTGCATATTGTGTCCAAAAAAAGAAGGGTCTCACAAAGCGGATCGGGCTCAGGTATCTGGCATTTTTAAAACCGTATCTTTATATTATCTGAGGGCGCCAATTTTGTTCTTCTTATTCCTATTCTTCCGTCCTAACATGAGACATGTTCATGTGGTGTTCTTCAGTAGTTCGTTACACGGTCTCCGATAAAACTGTCTCTCGATGACAATCCTTTTGAAGTATATTATACCAATTACTTTTGTCGTACAAATGTTACAAAAGGTTTTTTCAGCTTGTTTCTTGTAGAATATTTAAAATTTAAGTTTTCCGTGCAAAATATATTAACATATGAAATTTTGTGTTGCAGGGCTCGGGCGGCGGGTGCGGCGCCAAACGGCGCGCCGGCTCCCCGTGCGAGGCCGGCGGTAAAGTCGCGCGCTGGGAGGACTCCATAGCTCGGCTGGAGGCGGTGGCCGCGGGCGCGGGCGGCGGAGAGTGCTGGCGGGCCGAGGACGAGGAGAGGCGAGCCTGTCGCCGGAGGTGGTGCGGCGGCTGGTGCGGGGCTCACGACACCATTCGCGCGGAGAACGGCAAGTCCTACCTCGAATTGGGGGGAGCCGCCGCCCGCGCTTGCTGCGACGGCCGCGCCGCCGGCCGCTGCGCCTCCAGGCGCTGCTACCGCGAAAGACGACTCAAGATGATGAACCTGTGCGCGCTCAAGCTTGCGCGCTTCCGCCAGACCGCGGACCCCTCGCTGCGGCGATCCGTGCTGGTCTGCAACACGCTCAGGGGCATCGAAAGGGAGATGGAGCGCGAGAGCGCCGAAGAGACGCCCGCGCCCCCGGAGGCCAGCGGGCCGACGCTCGGATTCGGCGGGGCCGCGAGGTGCGAGCTGCTGGGTGCCAGGGATCCCGCCGCGGGTCGAGCTACGCCCTTTCCCGCGCCACCCGCGCCCGACCGGGACTCCGGGTACGGCGACGAGGAGCAGCGCACCATCGACTGGGGCTCGGTGCTGAGCCTGTCGTCCCGTTCGGCGCTCGATCCCCCGGAGGACGCGTGGCCGGACGACTGGGGCTGGAGCGAGGACAGCTTCGTGCGGTTGCTGGTGCCCACGAGTTAGTGGTCGGCGCGCGGGCAGGACGCGCCCGCGCCGCACTAAGCGCCTGTGATAGCGGGCCGGGGAGGCTCGCGGGCCGCGCCAGCTGAGGCCGGCCGCGCGGTCGGCGAGGGGCTCCGTCCGCGCCGCCCGCGCCTCTCATCTAGTCGGCGCCACGCCGCCACAGTCACTAGTTAGTGTTATGTGATTATTACTGGGAAGGTGCTAGCTTCGGACGACACGCGGGACTTGATCGCGAGCCGAGTTATTTTTGATAGTTTTTTTTTCTTTAAGTGGACGATGACGGAGAGTGGAGTGACTTAGCCGAAGACCTTGTCGCCGTTCGTATGGAGACTCGTGTTTAAAAATTTTGTTGAAATTATTGTGTAATTGATTAATTAAATATATGCTATATTTATTACGTTGAGAGAGAGAGAGTTGTGGGGATTTAAAATTATTTCTGTCTTGATATTTTCTATCTGATGTATTATCTATGACGGGGCGTGACTGCTGGTGGGTTGTATAAAGTCTAAGCTGTAATCCACTGCCGAGGGCCGGGGCCGGTGCCGGGGCCGGTGCTCGTCGGTGTCATCTTCATAGTCTTCACTGTGTCAGTTTTTTCGTCGCTCGGTTTTCATTGAATTCCTTCGACCGTAGGATCACGTCTCTGACATGGACTCGCGACCTTCGTCAGACTAGTGTGGACAGGTGCCGAATGGTAGCAGCCTTGTAGTGTTAGGTTGCTTTAGCAGAGATTATTTCGTTTTAATTGTACTTACACGAATGCTGAACTTCATCGGCAGCTTCAGGCGCTGAACGTGGTGTCAATTAACCAGCCTTATCGCCACGCAATACGGAATTCATATCGAATCGTCGTCTTGCGTTCTTCAACTCACATTCAGACGCGATTCAGGTTATCGTGTACACGAAGTTTCGAGACACTTCACCGACGGAATTGTTAGACAACCCGACCCGACGACCGCCATCCGAGACGCCCCATGGAAACGTAAAATTAAATGCAATAGATCGTTTATTAAATATATGGAAATATATAATTTTTAAATGTATTCTCTACTAACAGTTAAATGCAGTTCCTAATATGTAATGTGTTATATTATTAAGGTATTAAACATTATTTCATCTATGTCATTTTAATTTTGGTGACTCGTCGGATGGCCGTCGTTGCTCGGAGTCCTGTGGAACACGCTCGATGTTATAGCGTATAAGTTAAATCCTTATTTGGATAGATCCGCGTAGAATGCAATGTGATTTGATACATCGGAATAATTTGCTGTCATTCCAATAGCGCACACAACCCGCCCTCTCCAGGGGAGGTGTGAAACCCGGTGACGTCATCGATGGATGCGATGACGTCACTCGTCAACGTTAGGACCCCGCTGGCGATGTCGGGTTGGTTATTCCGCGCGAAATGGGACCCCAAGACTCCAATTACTATCGGTGCTTGTAATTACTCGGCCTTTTCGGGCACGCGGACATTGCGGACAAAATTAACCGATTTGCTAGACGAGCTTAAAGGTTCTGTGCTATCGACATCGAATGTTTAGAATACGTGTGGATCGATTGTTTTTGTGCGTGACGATCACCGACGTAGAGGAGGCCGGAGGTCCCAGGAACGCGGCACGGAGACTGCATGGACCAAACATACCTACCCAGCACGACTTTTAATAGGTTAAAGTACAAATTTCAATAAAAATAAGTGCTCCGGCGCATGTTTGTCCACCGTTGTCAATTACTCAAATATATGAATTGTGATTCGGTAGCTAATGAGATAAAAAGAAACGATGTTCTTTAATGTAGTGTAAATATTATATACTGAGTTGGGCATTACGGCGCGGTGGCCGCTCCGAGCGCGGCGTTGTACATACAGTTTGTAACATTATAGTTATATTGATCGGCGGGCGCTAGCTCTGCCGCGCGGCGTCGCCCGTTCCCGTCTCTAATTAACGACATCTGTTCTGTCCAATACACTCGTACAGATATACAAGTAACATAATTCATTTTTTTTATATATGATAGGATGTCACAAAACGTTGCCAGTACATTTCTTGAGGATGCCTAGTTAGTTATAATGGATGGGTTTTAAACTCTCTAGTAAGTGGTGCACTGGACGATGGTTCAGTTCAGGACTCTCCTTGTTTCCGAACGGATTTCTTTGCATACTCACCTATCTAGATGTATTTTGTTTCGGTTTCTTGAACTTGTCCGTATGGTTGGTTGTGATGGTTTACTTAAGTAAGTTAGCGAAATATGGGTAAATGATTCTATTTGAAGTTAATATACTTAACACGTTTGTACTAAAACTAGCCTACATCTTTATATACGTGTTGCGGAGCGCCCGCGGTCGAGCATTTTTTATTGAAATGTACTTAAAAGTTAATTAATTAGACGTGACTACAATTAAGATTTTTGTTTTAAGTTAAAATTACCTTGACTGTACCAATTAGAATAATGAAACGCCGGCGCTCGCAACACATATATGATATACTATATGCTTGCAATTATGTACAAAATGACAGATATAAATAAATGATAATAAAAAAAAAACATTTTTCTACATTACATAATCTATCCATTGCATTAAATGTTTTTTCTTGAAATACCTATGTATGTGAAGAAAATTGTAAATTTATATATATGTATCGTGCTCAATATGGGACAGTCGGTGCGAATTCTGATGTTTGTCTGTCAAATTTTAAAATGATGTACAAATAAGGGGGTATTTAGTGTTGTGAGGGCAGCAATAATAGTGAGCGGCACATCGCCCGTGACGTCACACCGCCCGTGACGTCACAAGCTGCGGACGCTTCATAGAAGGGCCTCGGCGACATACGTAAACTTATAAACATTTCTAAGTGTAATTTTCTTAGTGTCTTCATTGCCATTGGTTACCAAAAAAACGACAGGATGTTTTTTTATTTGTTTGTTTGTTTGTTATTAAACTTTCTTGTATATTAATTATAGAAGAAAATACTCCCGTTCTAGAAAAGAATTGTAAAAAAAAAAACAATTTTGAATAAAACTGTGTCATACATCGAATAGTTATTTATGCGTTCCTCATGTTAAGAGCTGTTCAAGATTGTTTCTCGTATGTTCTAATGTAAGATATACTGTAATATAATTATTGTTTAAGATGTTGTGTCGAAAATAACAAGAACAGGAATAATTTTTGTGAAACAATGGCACAAAGAATTAACATACATATTATATATATTATAGAAACAGGAATGTGTCTATAAGAGCAATTTTTATAATAAATATTTACTGTTGATGAAACCAGTGACTTTCATTTAAACTCGCAATCACACCCGCGGCTTCGGAACGTACGTACGTACGTACGCTCGGAAATTATCTGCGAGCGTAAGTAACGTCGTTGTTTAAAGAATAACACAAAGAGTCAATTAAAATGGTATTCCATATCAAAATACTAACATTTTGATTTACGTCCCTTTCAATCTAAGATTTATAATACTTTGTTAAATTATCGTCACAATAAAATACATTCATAAACATCATATAATTCATATAATATTTACTTATTACATTAAATACGGTATTACGTGCATCTTAGATAGTCAATTGGTATCACCGCTTGCACCCTGGATGCCGTGTAAAGTCCTCTTGTGTTTCCACATATCGCCCGAACGTCTGACAAAATTATTTTCATTGTAAATCATTTGAATGAGAATCATGACACCAAACAAGCCAAGTAGTGCCATCTATCCATCTCCCTCGTAACTAACAAAAATTAGTACAGTCCTTTTTATGAATTTAAACTCATTATTATTTTTTATAATAAATATAGAGATACACATGAAATGACAAAGAAGTTTAAATAATCTCTTATGTGATTAGTTGTTAATTCATAGACAAAACAAACGCATACGATTGGGCGTTGAACGTAGAATCGTCTTTAACAGTCCGTTAAAAGTCAAGGTATTAAAGTCAGTCACATTGTTGACTGCGCTGACTATTATTAGTAATAAGATTCCAAGTAAGATTTGCCTTCAGCGTTTTCCTTCACCTATTTATTATATACAAGGAAGAAATTTTAATTAATTTTAACGGTTAGCTACGTCAAAATAGACGCTTAGAATAAAATACTCAAGAAACAAACATTTATCAGGGAGTTTATGAGGATTGTCTATAAAATTGACTTTAGTGTGCAAAGTGGGTGTTTTGGAGTATAGGTTTCGTATACATTTTTAATTTGGGAATTGGATGGTATTAACTATTATCACATTAATTGGCTGTATGTTGTCGACCTGTGCGTCGTGTTACCTGAACGCTGTGCCGCAAACGTCACACTCGTGAGGTTTTTCCCCCGTGTGTATGAGTGTGTGGACTGTGCGAGCGTACGGCCGACGGAAGGCTGCCCCGCAAATTTCGCATTTGTACGGCCTGGTTAATGCAATATATAATATATGTATGGGTTATATAAATAAATGTACGTTTTATGCTATATATAATATTAATATTATGACTTACAACGGTACAGCACACAGCAGTTTATGCCGTCGTATACAACCTTCATAAAAGTAGAACCGGTCATCGTCAAGGAGGCGAATAGCTTCAGAGAGATTTTACTACTTGCTGATCACTATCTCGCAGATAGTTTTAATAAATTATGCATAAAAAAAATATTTTTCTCCTACAGCGAGCAAATATTATCCGTTGAAAATGTTTATTACGGTAACTTAAAATAAGTTTGATTACTCATAATAAATAATACTTCGGTGAAGATCGCGAATTAAGAGGCAACCTTATAATTACGAGAGCTTTTATTACCAGACCAGTGTGATGAAACATAAAGCGGAATGTTGAGTTTTACATACACTAACGCCATCTATGCGCGGAAAGTTGCATTAATTTAAGACCGTAGTCGATAACTTCGTTGTTTGATATTTTACCTAAAAGAAGTACTGCGTTTTATATCTTTCTGAGTATGGATGTCTAGTGTATGAAGTTTGAGCTCGTCTTCTGTTATTCTTGACTTAAGGGTGGCTACAAAAAGCGGCCGAGGCGCACCGTTTAACTTGCCCTCCGAAGCAAGAAGCTTCACGATTGATCACAGTTTTTCAATGATCAATGAATAGTTCAATTATAATAGTAACAGAGTCTTAACTGAATATATCTTATACTTAATAAGTAGGTACATATAAATAAAAAAGCTGTCCGAATTCGATAAGGTGTTTGGAACAATGAAAATTATTTTCCGAAAACCGAGATTAATACTTAATTTTTTTTTATATTTAACGACTTACAAAAACTATCAATATTGAGATTAACATACAAGAGTATGACATCATAGAAAATAACGAGTAAAATGTACTAACTAAAGACATATCGTTTGTCATAGTATTAAAACTAGCGCAGTATTTCCTTATAAGAATTTATGCCGTAACTGAGGTCTTCTGTCATTTATCTTAACCCTCGCGATACGTTCTCGTCTAGTGATCATACAATTTAGTTTTTGTTAATATTTTTATACTTTCATTGTTTTAATTATTAAATATAATTACTGATAATCGCGATAGATGGCGCTTAGTATAAAGTTGTATTGGTAAAGTATTCAGAACAACCGATGTGTATCGAGTTATAACATTGAACAGTTTTTTATATCTCTAAACTAAATACTAATGTAGTTGATTCGTGAGATATAAAGAAACTAACAGCTGTAAATAACAAGTATATGTGACAAATTATTATAGAACATTGATATGGTCCCATATTCGATGAAATGGCCTTTTATTTCCAAACGAGAAACAAACTCTTGTGCCGATGTTTTCAGTCAGTCGAAACAATTTCGTCATCATGACGACGTTTTTCTAAGTGTCGAGTCTGGGAGTGACTACTGAGTACTTGCTAACAATATGTGATGCACAGTATCGCACCTCTGGTCCGTGTGTATCCTGGCGTGTTCCCTGAGCCTGGCGGCCGCGGTGAAAGTTTTACTACAAGAGGTGCAGGCGAACGGTCGCTCTCCGGTGTGAGTACGCCGGTGGTCATCGCGCTCCACCTGCACATACCTCGCACGATCTCTATGGAGTATTGCCGTACATACACCTGGATATACAGGTGTCTGTTCGGCTTGACCGCTGTGTTGCTATTATTTGTTTTAATGTCCTTGAAGCGGTCAGTTTTAATAGGAGGATTCTTCCTCTATGATTGGGTTAAGGAGGTCGCGTGTTTGAACAAGGAGGTGGTATGCGATATGTTGAACGATTTTTTTTCTACACATAAACTTTGTTGTTGTAAGAGTTTTATGGTAAATTGTAATATATAACGTTATCTTTCCATTCATCTAACATATATCACGGACTGTTCTGGCTACTGAAACACAGAACATCAAAATATTTGAACTTTTCAACATACAAACTAATCTATCTTGTTTATAAAATCTTTTGACGCGTATTCACTGAAATAACTTAAATTTCTTTTAAATTATAATAGATTCTTAAATAAAGGTGCGCTTAAGGTACACTACCTTAACTTTGAAGGCCTTGTCGCACAGGTCGCACGGGTAAGGCCTTTCTCCGGTATGCATGCGCATGTGGATAGCGAGGTGACCGCTCTGGTTAAAGCGTCTCCCGCACACGCGACACGGATAGCCCTGTGGGTGATTCACTAATAATAGGCAATTTTTTTTTTGTTATATTTGTATAGTGTAATAGGAATTATGATGATTAATGATTATTACATATGTATATAACTTTTTTAATATAGATATTTTTCATAAATGATTTTTATTCTTTAAAATAAGCATAGGTATAATACGTAGTGAGAAAATATTGAAAATAACACCGAGGTTCAGTGACGTCTTTACTAACAAAGACCTGATCGTAGTAATCATACAATGGGCTATAATTTTCTCAGCGCTGGTTTAAATTAAAAATTAAACTTAACAACTCACTGGCTTAGAAACTTTGTGCATCTTTTTATGTGTGTGCAGCGCGCACATGCTCCCCAGTACTTTGTCACAGTCCTCGCACACGTACGCGGTGAGGGGGGCGCCGGGCGGACGATCCTCGCCGCGCTTGTGTCGATACAGCTCCCTTGTTAAACAATAATTATAACAGTTCTTTCAATATTTATATTGTATTTAATTAAAGAGTCAATTCTGTTTTATTATTAGTTAGCGAATACAGATTTAATACGAAGCCTTCGCTGTATAGATAAGTTATGAAATATAAATACAGAAATTAACCCAGTTTAGATATAATTGAGAGAACATTTTTCTTTTATTTCTTATTCCTAATGATATACATTTGTATTGAATGTATAAAAAAGATAGACTAACAAATGCTATATGCTATATCTCGAATAATGAGAAGACATTGTCATTAGTCAGATGAGAGAATTCGTTTTGATATCTTATACAGTTTGCTACCTAGCGGTCGTGAATAGTTGGTTGCAGGATCCACAGTTCCACATCTTGTTGGTGTTCCCGGAGTAAGGCCGACGTCTCCGAGGCTGGCACTGTATCGTGTGCGCCCTGAGCTCCTCGCCGTTAACAAAATGTCTCCCACACACACCACACGGATGTTCAGATACATGAGGAGCAACTGATTCCAAGATAGGATTCTCCTGGTAGCAAGTGGTAAGACTTTCGCGAGTATTCATTTAAATGAAACTAATATTTTCGGATTACTGCGCGACATTCACGTCTCGTCTGCCCGCGATCACGGTGGCTGCAGTCACCGAAACGTCGGGAGTATGTAGTTTTTAAAAATAATAAATTACGGGTAGTTAACCGAAAATATTAGTTTCATTTAAACATTATTACATCACAAATAAAATAATATTTATGAATGGTTTCCGAACGTAAGCCATGCA
This sequence comes from Danaus plexippus, assembly GCF_018135715.1. Classification (NCBI taxonomy): domain Eukaryota; kingdom Metazoa; phylum Arthropoda; class Insecta; order Lepidoptera; family Nymphalidae; genus Danaus; species Danaus plexippus. The sequence continues at coordinate 1,948,183 of NW_026869853.1, forward strand.
AACCGATATGACATTAACTATGTACTTATGATGAGCAAACATCTAGAACTGAATGTTTTTTTATTCATCATAAATCCTTTTTAAGCTTAACACGAATACTTATAATTGCGATTATTAGAAGACAATTATTTACGAAGGATCCATTGAGAAAACATTTGTTATTCGAGTGAAAGTCATGAAAAGAGTTATCGTGAAATTAGAAAATTTTATCAACAATTAAATCTAGGAATTAAAGACTTATTCGTGTGTAGACAAGTATGTAGACTATTCATTTAAATTAAAATAATATTTTCGGATTACTAAGCGTTATTTCATTACTTTCAAATATGCATAATCCCGACGTTTCGGTTACTTTGCAGTTTGCAGCAACCGTGATCACGAGCAGACGAGATGGGAAATTTCACGGAACTCATAAAGAAACCGTAGTATTCCGAAAATATAACTTTTATTTAAATGTACATTCGCGAAAGTCTTAGTCCTAATTAGACTATTCATTAATTCGTAAGTTTAGTCCACACAAAGAGGAACAGATCATATAAAGTGTAATAACCATTAGTATAGGATAGTAATCTTCATGTGCGAAACACGCCAGGCGATGTCTATCCAAAGCCTCGCCGTTAGCGAACAGGTAGCTGCAGTAATCGCACACAAACATGGTGGCCAACTTTCGTAAACCAATATTGCTTCCATCTCTCGTTTCCGTGCAGCACAATAGTTCTAAAATATTTGTATCTAATTCAGTCTCATAACAAGCCCCACCACAGCCTCCCACTGGTAAGTTTTAACATTTGAAGTACGTCAAACAGAAATCTATACTCTATATTTGCTCCCAATGAATTCTAAAGAGCGAATCTATCTTTAGATACCTAATAATAAACAAGTCTACTATAAATAGCAAGCTATAAATAAACTATGAATAAAAAAAACATGAATATAATCTGTTACTTGTATGTACGTTAGTTGTAGGTCATGTAAAAGATATTAATTCGTTATGAATGTAGAGTCACTATCACAACCGTATCCGGTATCATGTCTGAAGCCCGAGAGTGAATCTCTCGATTCCTACTCGACGCTAGTGAGTAGTGTTCATTGTTTCATATAATCCGATATGTCTCATTAGGCACAGGACATATCTGTGTCAATAGCTGGGTAATTACTCACCGCGGGGCTGCGAGTCGAGCGCAGTTGACAACACACGCTCGCACACACCGCACACCAACCATTCACACTCGAAGCTAGATTCTGAAATGTAGTTCATTTACAATTAATTTATTCACAGATTTTTCTCGTTCTAATTATATTGGGATTAGTTTTTATGTTACAACAATAACATCAATCATAGCACAAATCCGATCTCTTTCGCAGATTTGTAGGAGGAAATAAACGTATTATCGATTATATATCGAGAGAAATTGACTTTAAAATGTAATTGTTATTGAATAGAGAGACAAACATTTTGAATATTTTTTAAGTTCATATCGTTAATCTACGTATTGAGGAGTAAGTATCCGTTATATTTTATCATATAATAATTTGTGTAAACCTTCATATGTGCAACTCGAATATACAAAGTCGAAAAGCTAAATGGAACACGAAAAAGGAATTATATTAATGAAGCCATGTCATTAAAAAGAATGTTAGTAAAATTGAACAGCCCTATTTATTTACATAAATATCTCAGTATCCGGATTAAGTCCAGTTTGTCCGCTCAGTATAAGTAATAAGTTTCTGCATGCAATTTGCTGACCTATTTTATAAAGTGCACAGAGAGCTGCGATTCTCGTTCTTTTGTCGTCAAGCAGTAGTCCGGAGTCGGGCGTTTGTAGCAGAAATGAGAGAAAATCAAAGCATTCGACCTAATTGCATTCCTGGATTTTGCTTAGTTTTTAAGAGACGTAAGAATTTTTTGAATTAATATCCAATTAATAAAAATATTATTATATTTTATATTCAGTAAGATTGAGACTGTTTTAAATGTGAAATGCATATAGCGACTAGATATGATCTTGAGTAATCCGTTGTTTTTTTTAACAATATTAGTCCTTAAAACCAGAGCCTACGTTAATCATCTCGATCTGTCGAAAATTAACTCTGACGTTACCAAACTGATAATATTTTTCAAGTTATTTAACATTCACCTTGTGTATCAATATGTTCTACACTTGTTGAGGTGCTCGGTTCCTGATCTGATGTAGGAACGGTTGCGTGCACGAGAACTGTGTGGTCCAGTAACTCAGCATCCGTCGTGAAGATCTCATGGCAAATAACACACGAATGGAGAGCCAGGAGGTCCGGTCCGGCTTCTGGCTCCTAAAATAACTTTAAATTGAACCACATACACCATGATTAAAATTAATACGAAACAAAATTGTGAATTAATTCTTGTTTTGTAATATCTTATTCAGTTGTATTCCTTTTATATTTGCTTTTAATGATTGTATAAATTGATTAACGTTTAAATAATTTTAAGCAATAACAACTTTATATTTATAAGATAAGTCAAATACTTCTCGAGAGAAGTTGTCCCTTAATAGTTTTTAATATTCGATATATTTCCACAAAGATGTTTAAGATTTAATCACATATATCAATATATAAATTATAATTGTAACAAAGTTTTATAATAAAGACGGGGTGAAATATTATTTTTGTTACTTGATAAATTTAAAATTACCCTATCCAAAGTGAAAGTTCTCTACTTCGAGGGAGTGGAAATGAATTCGTGAAATATAGAAAAAAGATTCCTTTGTACGATAGGTGTAACTATTGATATTTGAATTTGGAATCAACCTTATTAGCAGTATCCGAAGATTCCTGAATCGGCAGCAGAAATTGATTGACCGTATTATCATCTAATAAGGTAGGCTCGTAGTTGAACAAATTTTCTGATTGCACAACATAAAGCTCTAAGTTTTGTTCGTCTCTAGTCTGTGCTACATTCAAAGTCGAGACAGTCTCAACATTAAAAGATTTTCCTGAAATATTTGAATTAAACGATAGCTGATTTTCAACTGTGGATATTATTGCCTCCGTGACTTTTACTAGATCTTTGTCATTTGTTATTAGCTCAGAACCCATTGCATCGTTGTTGAAAAAAATATCGTCTGAGCTATAATTGTCACCTAGGGTGTCTGTTAATTCTTTATACGGGAAATCAGGTGGGTCGAACATCATATTGCAATCTGAAAATATAAAGCTTATATATTTCAAATAATATCTTTTTATGGATTCTTCATAATTAGTTATGTATTTTTAAGTATAAAATGACAATTATATGAAAAAACAGAAAAAGTAATTTTTGAATTTCTCAAGAACAATTCTTTAATTAGGCCGTAAATGGTCTTAAAAACTTTTTACAGCTAATTCAAAGGTGTTCATATTGTATCTATATTATGTTTTTCTATGCTACGGCATCATACATTTTAATACCTGTTTATATATTACTAAACATAACGTAGATGTCACTTTGACATAAAGAAGATTTTGACAGTTGTTAGTTTTCGTTGTTGATAAACGAAAGCGGGGTTGTTTTTAAAACTTTGAGTTTTTAATATAAATTAAGATGAAGACTGATTTACAGACGCCGGAAAAACCGAAAATTCCATTACCAACACTATCTCAAATAAATGCCGATAGAATAACGCTTGTAAGTATTAGCGTTTAGGTTATATATAGTATTTAAAAATTATACATTTTATTACATTTACTACCATTTTGTACATAAAAATGTGGAATTTACTGTTAAAGATAATATTAAAATGAAATTTAACATCTGAAATTTCTGTCATTATTGGTCTTATTTAAGGTAAAATAATTTCAACATGTTTTGCAAGACATATATATGATAAATACTGATATGATATCCTTATTATTATTACTTTATATGTAACCAAGCCGACATAGGATAACAGAATATATTTATGTCATCTCATAGAATAAATTAAGAGTTAACAACAATTACATCTCAGTATGATCATTACATACAATTTAGTTCAGTTAGTTTTGAATGGATGAAGTAAAATATATTTATAGTTAGTATTAACCAATTAGATGTAACCAAAACCAAAGGATAACAATATGAATCGTGAATGTAAAAAATAATATAACAAAAATAATATTAAAAAGAAAGTGTAAAGTCTGTAAATAAACTACATATATTATATAAACTAAACCATCTAATGGGGTCATATTAAAAGAGTCATACATGAGATCTGAATGGATTTAAACATAATTCCATCATGTAGGCCGTTTTTATAATGACCATGTAGCCCACTGGTATTTCCATAACTATGAAATCTATGTAACTATCCTCAGTGAATTTATATGTTTTTTGGCATTTTATTCAGTTAGCTCAACAGTACTGGTCTCCGCAAACCAAAGAGGAACACTTACCCTATGATGCTGCTATTGTGGAGTCAATTTATCAAGCGGAGATCCTCGGTTCAAAGTAAGTTACATAAATTTATTTTCATCAAACGTCACTCTTCAGTCTTGGCCTCATTGAATTTAACTGACTATTTCAGGGTCAATGGCCTTATAGAGTTTGTTGACCTCATTTTGTTTTTTTTTTTTTAATTTGCCAGCTTTTATGTTTTTAGTAATTATGTCTTTTTATTATCTATGATACAAGATTATTTTATTCAAAAAACGAGTAATAAAAATTTCATTTTAATTATTAACAAAAAAAAATCATACCAACATAAATAAAGTATTGATTTAAAATTACATTGATTGTATAGATATTTAACATTATGACTTCAGTGATATACATATATTTCATGTAACAAACAATCTGTTTTGTTTTAAATAAAATATATAGATTTAAATAACACTAACACAATTGGTTTAAAATGTCTATCCTTCCACTTTGCTGACCTGTTCACCATACTTTTCAGTTTTGGTGTCCGTCGCATCATGATGTTGGAGTTTTCTCAATATCTTGAGAACTATCTCTGGCCCCACTATGTGACTGGGGAGGCTACACACTCGCATATGATGTCAATTATAGTTATGATCAATGAGAAGTTCAGGGAGAGGGTGCCGGCTTGGCAGGTATACATTAATTACACATACAAACATATATATGATCTTAACAAACTGACAGCAAATTTGTGTTTATTAATTATGAATGTTGGCCAACAGCTTCTTGAACATTTTATCATTTGACAACTGAATACAACTGGTACATTACGGAACACCACACATTTGGAATTTTAGTGAAGTGGTTTCACATAGCCTTTTCCACCTTTTCTTTGAAAAGTTATTTAACCCCCAAGACTTATCTAGCCTAGATTATATATACATAATATATTCATTAATTTTATATTATATAAGTCATTTTCCTGTTATGTTCTATATATATAAAAATTTATTTATAATGATAGATCGGTTTGTACTCTGAATTTTTTAATCTGTCATATATGTTTCATATTATTTGAAACTTATTTAATTCACTGCCGGGATGAAATGTCATTCTGACTTTAGAATTTTATTGAAAATTATTAAATTTTTTTAATAATAACTTTCTATACTTCAGGCGTTCCTCAAACAGCCAGATCACTTCCCTGGTTTCTTTGAGCAAGTTTTAAAAGCAAGTGTATCAGATAGCAACCACATGAAGGAGCAGACGGCATTGTTGTGCTTCCTGAACCACTGCTTTGGCAGTATGGAAGTACAGCTTTGTAGGGACCAGGTTAAACGACTGGTTTCACTTAGTATGTGGATTAGTTTACAAGAAGGTGTGTTTTGATTTCTTTATGTTTATAAAAACATCAAATAAAGACCATAGATAAATAAAGTAATAATGTTTTTATTTTGTATTTAATAGAATGTCACTAATCTTGGTAATTTTTTTAATATATCAGGTAGAAGAAACCAGGAATTCAAAGCTGTACCAAAATGGCGGAAGTATTGGAGAGCTATACAAAAGAAAGACAAGCCGGAGTTGTTAGAAAAATTGAACTGGGAACGGAGGTATCTTCAGCGGCTGATGATTAAGTTCATGGGGATCCTGGAGAGTATTCCAGAGAGTGGTGATGTCAATGTTGATGCTGTTCGGTAAGTTTTATTAATAAATTTATAGTTATTGGAATTTTCCAAACTACAAACGAGAATGTTTCTGAGGAAGTATGGGTGGATTGGTGTTTGTTGCTCCTACACATAAAAATTACTGAACAGATTTTAATAAAACTATCCATTGATGTAGCTTAGAGATCACAATGGAGATAGTTTCGGATATTTTTGGTACTTTGAGTATTATTTGATATTGTAAATGCAGGAGGCAGTCATTAAAAGATAGTATTTTCATTTTGACTACAGTTAAGTGGTTATGTATTAACTATTCAGGTTTTTATGTGTTATGAAGGTACTGCGAGCGGTTCCTTGAGCTGGTGATCGAGTTGGAGGCTTTGCTGCCAACTCGTCGCTTCTTCAACACCGTGCTGGATGATTGTCACCTCGTTGTCCGCTGTCAACTGGCTCCACTTATCACACGAACAGAAGGACAGCTGTTCGCTCAGGTTAGTGCTGACAACACTATATATATGATATTATTTGTCTTGAATTAATTCAAATGGCATTGATTTGACAATCGTAACTTAACTTTATATGACCCTTTCAATGTATGTTAAGCTTAACAGAAACATATATATATATATATATGGGAACGTTCAGTTTGTTTAAACTAAATTTGATAGCCAATGAAAAGTATTTCTTTCTTCGACTGTTCGAAATTATAATAACATTTTTATATATCTGTTTACATTCTACGTCTTCACTCGTAAAAGGGTACTTTGGATTTAATATAATATATTAAAGCTTTAATTGAAGCTTCTCTCATCATAGGAATATGAGGAATATAAAAGTCGCGTGTTTAAAAGTCAAGTCGATAAAATCTAAGGGCCGAATTATTTTCTTATCACATTATACAATTAAAATTTGTTTAAATTAATACATTTATTAAAAATTAAAAGTGACTGCACACCACGCTATCTAGATGATAAAAAAGCATTTTATAATAAAAATCTAAATTTTTGACTTGACCTCTACTTAGCTTAGGATGTTAAAATTATTAATGTAAATTCATATTACTGCAAAGTCCAGGAAGAATCTTCCTATTTCTTACTTAATACTTTATATGCGATTTACTTTTAACTGCCCTAAGCATTATTTAAATATATGGATCCAAAGGTGTCAACAACAGTCGCATACATATTTGCAATTTTATACATCAATGAAAAAATTATACGATTACAAGTGTTTCAATATCTACTTTCATTGGTTTACATATATAGTTAAAGAAAGTTGAATTTTCCTTTTAAAAATAAGAAGACTTGTTTATGGTTGTGAAGTTACTTTTTAATTTCTACATTCGAAGCATCATGTGTCATAACCAATTCTGTATAGCCTATGTCAATTATTAATATTTTGACAACGTCAAATGTCAAAAGTGTTTTGTCAATTTCCACTATTTCAGTATGATTGAAGTCATAGCTTAATAAAAAAACTATATGCATATAATCACGCCCTTAACATTTGTTATACATTTTAAATCATACAAATGAATTTACAGCTAATAGCTATCGTTTATTTAAAAAATAAACCTTAAAAAATTTAGACATTATATATATGGCACACTGAAAATAAAATAGGTATTACATATATTAACGTCATATATAACAAGAAATAGTTTCGGTTATAAAAATAAAAGAGACAATACAGTCACAAGTTTATTCTTCAAATGTCGATGCAATTAAAACAATGTGAAAGTGTATAAAAAAAAGTATAAAATGCTATACTTTCGAGAGCACAAAGTTATATCTAACAATAAGTATTACATATTAGTGCAAGAGAGCAAATATTTTTCAAAAACTACAATCTACTAGCTGCATTTGTACTAACCCATAAGCCTTTAGATATTGGGACGGACAAAATGTGATATTAGTCTTACAGCTTTTATGAAACTACAAATTTTAAATCATTGTAACCTTTTATACAAATCATATGTAAATAAGAGCTTTGTACACACTCATATAACAAAAAAACTTGCAATTTTTTTTAAAAATAGACACTTAAAAGTAATCCGATTCAAACTCAAGCTTTCAATTAATACCTAATAAGTAACATCAATGAGCATTTAAAATTAATTCAATATCAAAGTATATTTGGCTTACATTTGTGCTTACAATCTTCCAATTAATGCAAAATATTACTCAAATTAATTAACTTAATTCAAAGAACTATACAAAGTGTAAAACTTTAAAAAATTCATTTCCCTAATCTCGACTATAACCAATACAGTACTTTAGTTTTATAAAATTTAAAATCAGTTAATTGATATGGCCAGCACCTTTAAATACACCAATGCGAATGTAACGTCTATAAGGCACAATATCACCCAATTCATTAAAATGTGTATGACACTAATAGTGTAACTTCAAATAATCTTATACAAAGAGATTCTCTAATATACTAATGCATAGCAAAAACCCTTGGTATATCCTAATAAATACTGCTAAGGTCACGTGATTAGTTCTTAGATTTTTTTTTAATAATTTCCTCCGTTCATATGAGTCATTTCATCGCCCCACTCCCCGGTTGGAATGGGCTCGGCGTAACAACAACTCTTTCTTAACAGAAATGTTACATGTGACTGTTTAACAACGCACACATAGAATATCAGAATTGCCTGTAATAGATTAACAACTATATGGGCGTATAACAAACCATCGAAATTGAGCCAGGACAAGAGAAGAAACAACCAGGCCATTGTCATTATAAGAAATAGCTGCAGGAAGAGATCGAAACTGTAAAAGAATAAACAAAATATGTCTCATACAATGTCATATTTAATATAAAACAAAAAATAAGAAAACAAACTCACCATCCTTTCAATTTATAATGAATTCTCCCGTATATATTTATCCTCTTTATAACTTTTAAAGTTGTTATATAGAAGAATAGATTAAATATGATAGTGAAGGCTATAGGAGTGAAGAATATTGCAATACCCAGCCATCCTGAAAATAATATAATGTAATAAAAAAATTACTGTATTAAGAAATTTAAAATTCATATAAGATAGTAGGACTCTTTACCTATGGTTTCCTGTTCTATGTCATCTATTAAGATTGATGATGAGAATTGTGTTTTCATTTTTCTGTAAGGATTTGTACCGGTGTCCAGTAGGAAGTGCGCACATATAGCCATACCGGCCATGAGCACTACACACGACCAAACCACACTCGAATAATAGCAGTATTTACGAACATCCGTCACTCTGAGAAAGACATTTCGTGATCTGGAATAAAAAAGCTCATGTAACAATAATAATCAAATCTTGACAAAAAAACCTAATCCATGTGAGGTTTATCAGAAGAAACTGAATCAGTGTTCTTTTTAAACAAAAAAAAAATTGTAAGTAATCAAGTAAAGTATTGGGAAAAGCTCAAAAAATATATTGAATTTCTATTACTGCTCACTTAAATGTCTTCCAGATGTAAAATCCAAAACTATTCAGCCAGAAAAAGGCACCCAGTAGACTGATGTAAAGGATTATATCTGAAAAAAATAATTTTCATATAGATTTATGTTAAATAAACATGAGTAGGTTTAAAATGTACATAGTCTTGCATACCTGTGATCATAAAGCTGACGTGATTGCTAAATTCCGTGAATATTCTGACAAAATCAGCCGCCTGGCTCACAATTAGACATATATTGATTGTGGTGATTATATTTCCGGCCAAGTCTCTTAATGTCGGCAAAACAAAGTATATTATAGCAACCAGCAGAAATAGTACCATTGCAATGGCATGGAAAAGTGGATTTAGAACCTTTTTCATTAAGAAACTGGTTTCTCTCCAGTTAATCTTCACTTCTGGAACACATACCAATCCATATTGACCGGTCACATTTGAACTTGTTATTACAATCTGTAACAAAAATTATGTATTAAACAAGAACTGTCCAGTAATAAAAATTTATTTATAGATGGGAAATATTTTAACAGGTTAAAATTTAAAATAAAAGATGACTTTTTCAGTTAATTGTTATAACATATTCCATTTACCAATAATTTAACCTTTTATCAGATACATAGATAATTAAATGAAAACATTTTTAATGAAAGTCAAAGGTTATAATTAAATCTAGTTGTATCGTGACTGGAATATATAACGGAACTGTACAATATTACATTAAAATCAGTATTTAAATTGATTCATCATTTAAAGCCGATTTAGACTATTCGATTAATTCTTAAATAACAAAAAAAAAAAAATTAACTTATATAAGTAGCAAAATAATCATATAAAATTATTATAATAATCATTAAGATACACACATAGTGAAATGGAAGAGTAAAGAGACATCAGAACAAAAAACAAGAGAATTCTGATGATAAATGCCAATTTTTGTCTAAACATTACATCCACTTATTGTTCAAGGCGTAACCTGAGCCATATATGAGTCAGATGTGACAATTCTATATGAATTAAATAATAATTACCTTGTCCATACAATATTTGTTCTGATCATGAATGTATGAAGATGGTTCCTTAACAGCTGGTATTACTATTGCCTCATGGATAAGTGTGTTTGTCATTAATGGGTCGTCCTTAACAGGATTGTCGCCATGTTCATGGTGTATAACATGTCTCAACCGTCCATCGGATAAAAGATTCAGTCTGGAATGTTAAAAATATATTAATAATAACTAGGATTTTTAGCGACAAAATTGTTTGTGCTATTTTCCAAAACAATAATTGTTCTTACTCATCTTCGGATGTTCTAAAGTCAAATATTGGTCTTTGTTGTGTGGTCTCGCAATTTGGTACTCCGTAAATGTATCTGAAATACTTCACAGTAGTATCCTTGCCATCTTCACTTTTGAATTGAGGATTCCAAACACCTACAAACAATATATTATAATTCTTAGTCAAGTTGATGCAATTATTTCCATCAAGGTTATAGTTTTTTTGCTAGATAAGGTGTATTTATATATTAATTGAAGTCATTATTATGTCGAAGCTGCTTACTTTCATTATATTTTTCAGCCAGTCTACAAACTGAGTTGACCATAATCTCATTATGTTCACAACACTTGTTTATTTTCACGGAGTTTTGTTGTTCCGATAAATCGTTTAAATCTGTATCACCAACGTCGGCTTTAACGCAAAGTGAATGTAACGATAGTAATATCATAAAACCAAGGCACCACATTTTGTATATTATATAAACTCATTAATTCATTCTAAAATAACATCTAAGTTAACTCGACACTGTTATCAATAAAGTTTATAAAGATTGCTGCTTAGATTTAGAATACTCTAATTAAATACATAATTTTTATAATCTATATTCAGATATCAGTTCTTTGATATAAATAACATTGTAAATCGAATGAGTCGCTTATTTTTATAACTAAGCGTATCAATTTTATTGCTTCATCTGTGTTCAAATGACAAAAATTGAAACTTAAAAAACACTTAACAGTTGAGTTTTCACAAATGTCAAATGTATTTAGTGACGTTTTACCTTTTTAAACACAGACAATTGATGGTCTGAAGCTATCTGACTAAAGGCACTGGCACACATGCTCAATTTATACTTTAATTTCAAAGTAAAATTTAATATTATTTTTTAATATTCAATCATTGTTCTTTTACAGTAATTGTGTTTATAACTTATTTTTCTCGTATACACTTATCTTTGCTAATATACACTGACATTTGTAAATTATTACTATCTCAAAAGTATCACAATAGTATTGTATTTTATAAATTATAAATCGTCCGTCCCTTTTAGTTTAAGAAAGATGCAAAATATATTTTCATTTCATCATTATTAAAATTCTCTTGTTTAAATAAAGCGAATTCAAGCTTGAATTTATAATAAAAAATTCTAAATTTTTTACAGCTTTCTTGGATACAACATTATTTTTAAGATAAACAGTAACACTGAAATCGTTGTTATCATAGATAGCTATAAAATAATTTGTAGTCGGTGACAAATAATATTGTTAATTTGTCTATTCACCCCACGATGTCTATTTTCCTGGTAGTTATAGTCTAAAATCAACACATCTCACCACCCGTTTTGTACATAAATCGATATTTTTTCCCTCCTTATGGTTGACATTTAGTACGTTCAATCTCTTACGAACTAGTAACAGAGTTACTAATATATTTATTTTTGTGATAATCTTTACTTACTCCTTCAGCTTACATTCACTTTTCAAAAATCTTTTCACCTCAGATAAAACTAACAAAATGTCTGTAGTAATAGCAAAAAGTATTAGGATAGTGAATGAAACAAAGTTAACATTTTAAAAATCATTATATTATCTCTAACAATGACATGCATTATAAAATCATTTTAACATATTTAATAATAATAAAACTCTTTATATACATTACACTATTGTATGTTTTAACAATTTATATATCAGACTTCTATCTAAATTATCTATATTAAGACTAATCGCCATTGAGTCTTATTTATTCTACATTATGGCACGATAAGATAACAATGTCTCTATAGTAATCTAGAAATTTCTTTATCGATAAATACATTGATTATATCATACAATGTCTCCATGTTAAAATTTTATAGTATCGTATAGTTATATAATTTTAATTCGGTTAATATTAACCACATATCAATATCGCGATCTGTGCATTGAAAACAAAGCATTAGAGGGTATTTAAAAGAGATTCCTTTATGGTTATTCCTATTCAAATATCAATATATTTTACACAATGCGAACTGGCGTTTGTAAAATATACACAGGTATTGCATAACAATTTCATAGTTCTGCTACAATCATATATAAACAACGAAGACCATGAAATTGTTTGAGGTTTAATAGATAATATTAAATTTAAATAATTTTAATTTAACCTAACCTCAACGGTATCATCCGCTAATATCTGTTGATCATCTGAGTCGTCGTGAGGACTCAGTTTCTCTGCTATAGGTCGTGTTATAAACAAACAGCAGTTCTCACCTGCCAGACCTTGCATGGCTCGTCTTCGGAACACGACCAGAATCAGAAATATAACGATACCTTGGAGGCAGTTGAAGGTGTCCATTATTTTCCTGTAAAATTGTTATAATTGAGATGAGTAATCTACATACGGAGTAAAGTAGAATTTGGAAATTGTATTCCGAAAGTGTTAGCATGGGTTTATTTTTTTATGCTCGTCCTGTGTTCTTCAATATGGAAGTAATGTATCTTCAAAAATGATATTTACCAAATTATATGGGCCTCCCCGTGTGCGAAGCTAGCTATCTCAAATATCCATGAAATCCCCATGACGAGGAACAGCTTCAGGGACACCAAGAACCTAAAACCGTTTAAATAAATACATTGGGTTATACCCTAAAAACATGACAGGATTTGATTAAAACTTGTTTTTATTATTCTACCCACTATTGATTAAATTATCTGACTACCAGAGAAAAAAATTTAATATAACATAATAATACAGGATATTTGACTTGTTGTTAAACTACGTACCTATGTTTAAGGTTATTTAGCTTATTAACTTCGTATTTCCTGGTGTGTCTCCAGAGGTTGATGGAAGATAGGACGAATAGGATAACGTTTGTGGCGATGAGAATAGCTATAGGTCCGTAGAAGAATATCCAAGTTTCCGTTCGCCCTAGAAAGCAGACAGCCATGAAATATATATTTAAAAATTTCTAGTATTAAAACTTTTTCAGGATGGTTTGCGACATTAAATCACGCCAGTAAGGTCGAATGGATTTTCATGAGTAATGTCGGAGTATGATTTAGGACTTTGACATATGCTTTTTTCCTCTCACCTTTAAACCAGCAGCTGCCATCTCCAATCCCCGGTTTGTAGTGGCTCCCTTCTACAAAGTTAGTGATGAGCGATACTATGAGGAAGAAGATAGTAAAACCCCAGGCATAGCAATTATACATAAAGTACTGTTTCTTTTCCGTCTTCTTCAAATAGCTGGCGTCTCTGATAAAAGAGTTACATCGGTTAGTTCCTACAGCTTATATTCAAAAGTCGATTTTATAATTCAAAACATTAATCTGTACTCACTCCACAGTTCTGTACATGTTGATGCTTATGACGTTCATCCAGAAGAAGGTAGCCATCATCCAAAAGTAGACGAGAAAACCTAGAATGCATTTTATATTACAATTATAATATTACAAAAAAATTATAAAGATACATACATATCTATAATTTTCTATGTACCTTTCGATGTATACTTTTGTATAATTACCTGTTACAGTACATATTTCTCCCTTAAATCCAGGGCTCAGCTGTAGTATCCCTAGCGATAGGAAACCCAGCGCCATGCTGACGCACATGCTCATATAACAGACGCCTTGCAGATCCCTAAAAAGAGATCACTTGTAAAGATAATTTTGTTTTGCCTTTGTTATTTTGCAAGTGTCGAAGGTCACCATTATCGTTTATGGAAATATCTTTATATACTAATGAATGCGATAAGAAGTATTTTTGTTGCAGTTGCTTTGTCCATTATAGTTTAATTAAATAACATCCCTTTCAAATGAAATGTACTTAATAATTCTATGTTCATATAAAACCGTATAGGCGTTTTGCTTGAACGATGAACAAATATTCATTCTTCCATCATTACTTTAATTCAATTTTTATACTCATAAAATAAGATAGTCACAGAATAGTTGGATAATACCAGTTATAGGACCAGAATATAAATAGCATATTGAAAAATATATTAGTGTTTGTATTATAAAAACAAGATTACCTCATTTGTGGCAAGTACATGTATATAGCGAATGTGGCAAGTAGAAAGACTACAGATATCAGTGTAAGGACTCCACCAGTTTCGATGTCGTAATTCTTGATCTCCTCAAAGCAGACCACAGCCACTGGGATTGTACCCAAATCCGGTTCCGACGAGTTCTTATACATTTTACCGATGCAATACCTGGGAAAATTATATGTATATATATATTTCAAAACTTAATGTCTTTTATAATTATATTGTTATACATTCATAACTATGAAATCGCAGCTAACTTCTATTGTTTCCGTTCGATTTTAACAACACATATAATATGTAGTAAAACTTGATGACTAGTTGCTCTGACATCTCTGCTGGGATTCGTTTTCCTCACGCCTTATCGTTTTTATACCTTGTATGTACAGAACAAAATTTGTTGCCCGTTTTTAAAAGTGACAATAAAAACATACGAACTTGGTCACATTTTCGTATAATGAGGTAGGATGAAGATTTTTAAGGATCTTTACGAAGCCGAGAAACTTACAAAGAGGGATCTTCAACGAACACAAATCCCGGAGAGTCCAACGTAGAAACACTATTCCCCTTTAGCACGATGTCTCTCAGTAGGATGTGTCCCAAGGAGCAGTTCATGTTAATCCTGTAGGTTCCATTTCCGCAGTAGCCTCTCGATCTTATGATCTCATCGTTCGGACAACACAGGTCCGCTGACAGCGCCAGCCCGCTCACCGCCAGCAATAATACAATTGATTCCTGAAATCCAGGACATATCCATACAATCTCAATTCTTAATTTAAAATATGCATTAAATGTTAAGAAATTTTATAAATAAATTAAATTTAAATTAATATAAAGTGACGTAGCTTAATATTGCATAGAAATATAAATTATTTATTCTATATTAAAAAAATATAGTTTTATTCTTAATTAAATATTACATAAGCCTAATTCGTTATTGTAAAAATGTTTGGATACATCTATTTATTAAAATTTTTTGAGATGGCAACAATTGTTGATGTGGCTTTTGTTGCAATTGAAATAATTTTTATATTTAGTGAACCTTGTATATGAAAATATATATGGGCGCGTTTTTACGACTAAATAACTTATCTTAATATGATGATAAATAGAAATAATCTTAATGATAATTACAAATATTGGTTTAAAAGTAGGTACAAATATCTTTCTATCTAAGACTTAAGATTTTATTTAAATGATCTGTAATAATCTTTGATCCACTCAATAACTGTCGTTGTTCCTAGGGTAGGTTAACAATTTAGAGGACATTACAAATAAGCATGAGATTTAAAAAACAATTTTGACATAGTTTAAAAGATATTTCTCAAAATATTCGTATTTTGTTGTTAAATATAACTTTTTCCTTAGAAGGCATCTTACTATGATATATATTTATTTTCCTAAAATATCTTATACATTAAAAATAACTTTTCCCTTAGAAGACATCTTACTATTATATATATTTTTTTTTCTTAAAATATCTTATACATAAAAAGTACATAAATTTCTTCATTATCCAAATTTCTCAGGGAATTTTCTTCAACATCTACAATATGAAAGTTAATTGAAAAATATTATGAATTAACAAAAATATTAGTATTAGTATATATCTTACTGAAATTTTTGAATACAATATTCAAAAAATAAACAAAACTGCCGCGTATATATTCAAACTCAAAAATTTCGGTTATTCTTAATCTTAAAGGATGTTGATATAATTATTTGAAAAAAAAAATTATTAGTCAGGTTATTATATAAGGTCCAGAGGAAATATACATACATAAGTTTGATTTAAACTTAAAAAAATAATTAAATAAGTATCAGGTTATATATTTTGTCGATACATTATCGTTGTTATTTATATTTTTCACTATCACTTATAGTTCTGTGTGAGATCCGGTTGCATTACCAGAGGTCATTCAACTTTTGTAAACTAAATTATAATATTTAATTAACCTATCTGAATTGGTCGAATAAAATAGCTTATTTTGTTTAAATAAAAGCCCTCAAAATGTACATTTGAAACGTTAGGTATTTATAGTATTGCCGTTTTTATAGTAATTAAATTGTTTAGAAGTTTATTTTTTACGTAAATGTTATTCGTATATTTTTCTCAAAGTGACCTTTTTTATTCGTCTAAAAATAATATTATAGTCTAAAAATCTCTTATAAACTACTTGTAAAACATATCGTGTATTAATCAATTTAATTTGTTTTCATAGTATATATTTTATTCTGAAACACAAACACATCAAAGTCATTTAAGAAATTACGAATTTAATGATATGATAAATATGTTTTTGTCGATATCAGTATTATTCAGATTAATTTATTTTTTATTTAAAATTAATTTCTAATCGATTTATTTAAATAGGTTTTTTGAGAACGCGTTCCAGCCTTTAGTCGCTGGGTATATTGTATGTGTGAATTCCAACTAATATAACAAATTCGAAGGTAATTTTTTCAGTCTGCTGAGATGACTGGCAAACAGATTTATATGTTCAACAAGCAAAATAACTACACGAATTATCTAGCATTTGTTACTACACGTAGGAACATGACAACATCTATTTATCCTACGTTTACCTTAAAAAAATCATTAAATTGTAATATTTATGGGTTACCAAATAATTGTCTGAAATTATTTTTATATAAAGGAAATGCCTTTGAATTATTTGTAGAAAGTTCAAAGCACATCTATTTGTTTAAATGTATTATGTAGTATAGTTTATGGTTGTCCAATCTATGATCATAAATTATATGTAAGGTTTGGGCTCTGATTGAGTGTTCTGAGTCATAGCGTACGAAAGTGGGTCAGTCGACAATCAGTGGCCGATAATTATATGTAAGGAGGGTAATTCGTTGTCTTAGACAAAGGTCAATGCTGAAACTACACATGCAGTGTCATACAACCGACGCTTAATAACATCAATGGTTGATGTATTTCATTATTTCCGTTCATTTGTATTATTTAATGATCCATATTAAAAAAAAAAAAACATAACGAAGTTTAGAAAAGGGTTGTTTCATGGAACCGTTATTTATTTATAAATTTATATTAAACGTAAAGCTGATATGAATGTTTCCACTCCCTCAGTCTGAGCCAACTTTGCATCATCACATAACATACCGTATTTAAACAGTTTTCATTAATGAATCCTCGCATATTACAGTATTTCTTTTTTAATTTCGACTGAGAGTGGTTGACAGTTGACTGTCATTCCACCCGTTGTTAGGTGATAATACGCAGGTTTTACGCACTATTTCATGAAGAGTCTAATCACCCATTTTTTTAAAGACAATAAAATCTTTAATTTAAAGTGAACACAGATAGATTCAAAGTTTTCAAATCCTTTGCCGTTCTCATTGGGAAGGAGCAAACCTACAGCCTCGTTCAGATCTAAGGGCGGTAGTATTAGACGAACATATGTAGTTTATTTTCTAACGGTTTCTTATGTAGTATGACTATACAAATCTTGTGCTGAACACCGTGAAACTATCACAAAGAGTTTTTTTTTTATATATGTATAAATAAATATGAAAAGTTCTCTTTGTGTATCGATATTCGTAACTCCGTTACTTTAAACAAATATGTATTAAACAAGCGCACTCGCAATATATTTTAATGAGTCAAAGTTATAAGTAAGTGTCAAACGTCTCAGATTTCATAGTTATCTTAACAGAGATTTGTGTATGAATAAAAAAATATAAGTATTAAAACTTTATCAGAAGTAAATGCTGGAATGATCAGAGATTCTAAGAAATTATATTTATAACGAGAAGTAATTAATATAACGTCTTTACGTATGTTTTGAATGTGGATTCGAATTCTTAAACGAGTCTCTTATGTCAATAGAGGGAAATCCTACCGTGTTAAGATTATTGACAACTTACAGTGAGTAATCGTTTAAGCCGTAAATGAATACGTCATACGAATAACATATGTATGTGCGAGTAACTTCTTAAAAGAATTTCCGTGTTAACAAAACCACAATCAACGTTCTAGCAATAGGTAATTTTGAAAATTATAATTTTGTATGTACTTTTAAGCACCCTTGATGATATTTACGAATCAAAAAAATTTTCGGTTTTTATTGCTTAGATCGTGTTTAACTATAAACAGTCACCGGCTTTGCTCGTGTCTTTAAATTTATAATATAATGATTGAAAATTTATCGTAATTTAGAACAATTCGCAGATTTTGTTGTAGCGATGACACATATTAAGCGACTTATCTTTATTTGAAGCGTTTTTAAATTTCTTGGATCGCTGTACAATAAAAACACGTCAGTCTAAGTATCCACTATAATAAAAAAATATATATATTCTCCTAAATGTTCAGAATGGATTAACACGCAGATGCGACACATGTGTATTGGCGGAGATAATATCTGTTAAACATATTTTAATTAGAAATGGTATTCAGTATTAAATATTCATGCTTAAACAAATGTCCCTTACTTAGTCAAGTTGGACACATTCATTTCAATGTTTTCCTACCTATAAATTATATAGTCTGCAGTGTGCGCACTCAGAGAGAAACTAGCGGGTACGTCCAATAAAATGTTGGTTTTATTTTTGTCACACTTGGACTTATAAAAAGACCATTCATAAAGTACTTCAATACGATTATATCCATATGTTTACTATAAGTTTGCATCGTTACACTAAATACGGATCGTTTGACGTATCTTATTCAATAAAATACTCTAATGCATACAGATTTATGAATGAGAAACTTGAAAAGTTCCGTATAGAAGCGTATGATGATGTGTGAATTAACGTTGTCGTGTGCTATTGGAAATATCGTTGAGTTAACGATTCGAACACATACTAAGGGTACACAGGTTATCTAAACTTGTTTACAAAATCATTAATACAAAGTAAATAAAGTCGAGTGACTTGTTTTTGTATAAATGAAGCCATTAGAAAGATAGGAGAATACATTACTTAGAATTTTTTAGATTCATATTGCTATCAGCTGTTGATAATTGTTTGAGTTATAAATAGATTGTCATTAAATTGATTCACATAATAGTGCTCTTAAATTAATGCTGTTACTTTTAAAAACATTGGAATTATGACTATTAACTAGGTCGTATCTAGAATCTAGATGATAAAATATACACAGATAATATCTAATGGAAGTTTAGAATCCGGATATCCTTAATGTTATAATGGTACATAATTTATTAACCGAAAAGCATGTAACATATACTTTGTATGTCTGTTTATGTGACACTCACTATGCATTGCTGTTTTATACCCGATAGTAAAATATAAGACAGATAAGAATTACTAGAAAACGTTCCGGTTAGAGGAAAAAATAACATATTTTTCTATTCATATAAATCATGTTTGAATCACTTTTATTGCTAGGTGAAATATTTTTGTAATTTGTTATACAAACTTCAGGACTTGGTTCGCTTACCACAATTTTGTATCAAAAACAGACAGTATTAAGTTTTTTTGTTTTTTCGTTATTCATTTACCCGCATCGATACTGTGTTTTGCGAAGATTTGTGAATGAAATAACTGTTTGGATTGACGGCGCACACTCGTGGTACGGACACTGCAGTTTCGACTGAGATTTTACTGATAGCATTTGAAAAATTTCCTAACTCTAAATCAATTAATATTCCTTTTATTGATTATTCTTCTTTAAAGCTGTTAAGGTTTCCATAAATAACCAAGCTTTAACATTATATATATGTAATGTTATATTCTAATTCCAAAAATTTGATTAATTTGAAAACATTTTTTTTTAAGAATTCGCATATCTATTAAACCTCAATTTTCGCTTCAGAAAAATTCAAATTTTAAAATATTTTTCATTTTTTTATCATTTATTAATTACAAGAAAAATAATCTATTTTTTATGTCTTTATAATATATATATATATATATATAAAGAAAATACTGGCACAGCGTGTAGTTTGTTATATGTGAGTTTTTTCTCACTTTCCATAATATCCATCCACACATTATACCACATTGCTTTTTATTTGAGTAAAACTGGGCATTTAATGTTCACTCCAGTCGGAACATCCCCTTTTTATCTCCCATAGATATTGTCAAGATTGAGAGGAAATTAATAAAAGCTGTCTTTAAAGACATCTTTATACTTTCAGCTACAATTTAATCGTTTTCTAGAATTATTTACAGATCTTTCAGTACTTTGTTATTACGAAAATATTAAAATTGCTCACATTGACCATTGATAACTTTGGTTTCATTCTTAAAAAGAGGTACAGAAACATATTAATCTATTTATATAATCTGTACCGTCGAGTAAGTGTTGAAAAAAAGGTATTAAGTTATGTAACGGCAGGTGTTCGACTGGTTTCTCTACATCTATTCCCAGTACCATGATATGTATCACAGCATTTTCTCCATAGATTCAAGTCTAAGAGATCGATTTTTGCATTTCTTCTGCATATCAAAGTTAATTGAAATATGCTGTAGGTTTAAATTTGTCTGAAGCTAAAGATTCATATAAGTATTTGAATTTTGTTACGTATTTGTTAGCAAAGTCGTTCCTTTCAGATATTTAATATTATTTATCGATCAAATAAAGTATACACCTTATACTTAATTTTTTTTGAATAAGCTTATATAAATTATGTGACAGTCAAGTGTGTAGAAAAAATATTTTTATACATCAATTGGCATTATGTATTTGACTTAAAAAAAAAATCTAACATTATTCTAATCTGTAATACTTATAAATAACATTGGATAATGCTTTTTAAATTTTGATTTTCTAATAGATTTTAAATGTATTTTTGAAAGACCAAAACCTAGAATGTGCAGTCGATGTCTGCACTAATAACAATATATACTCGTATAAAATACATATGGAATATGCAGCGATGTAAAAATACACTACAATACTGAAAGTATAACGTTGTTTAGGCGATGAAAGTATATAAGTAGTATATAGTCTTTATTTGAAACACTTATCACTCGACGCCTTTTAACCTATAACACAAAATGATATGATTATAAATTATTTATATTAATATTCATACGGCCGTCTCAAGTTCTGAGAAATACAGATTTTTTGTGTTTTTTTTTGTACGATCTGATGTAAATATAGCAAACGTGGTTCAACGAACCTATCGTACATTCTTAAGAAACATGCATACTCATTGTGCATTTTGCATTATTTAAGTCCTTAACCCAAATTGCACTGTTTTCAATCTACCCTCAAAAAAAATTTTTTTTTATTGTTCCGTGATTGTAAGATGATTATTATATATTGTAAGTTATTGTAATTCTTCTAGCATCAGTGAAAGAAATAAATAACAGTCATGATAAAATTAAACACACACAAATCTGGAATTGTTATTGAAATATAATGAAATGCTATTTGAGAAGACAATGAAAAACGACATTTTCATACACACTAAGATCAGTCGTGTAGTTACGGGTGATGAAACATATAAATGATCTTATAAATATTAAGGTAAATGAACGATTCATCCTAAATTACTTATATAATTAAAAACTAGAATATTGTTTAACTAGTGTAATAGCAATGCCAACGCAAACATAACATTTTAAAGCGACGCTGATAATGCTAGTATCTCTCAAACAGTCACACTTATCTATTTGAAAACAGGCAGAGAAATATGTATTTAATAACAATAATTATAAATAAAATACGTCGTTAATGAAAAAAAAAACTCTAGCAATATTTTAGTTAATACGAGATATTCATGAAATGAATACAAACTACCCTCGAATATTAAATGGATTTAAAAATGTATGGAAAACATTATAAATTTTTTTATCATAAAATCTTACCTTCATAATGAAATTATTATCACAATTATTTTATAGTACACTAGATATACGTGCGTTATCACATCACCAACTAAATGATGGACGGGGCGTATTTTTTTTTTATTATATTTAATATTATCAATGACAATTATATCTGTATACCGATGCGCGTGCGCCGCTGGCGACTTACACGACAGAGTAAACGTGTTTGCTTTTATACCGCGAGCCGGTTCCTTTGTCGCATTCATTGGGGTTACATTAATTAGGTCATATATACATTTTTTTTAATTTTCATCTCAATCCTCTCGATGACTATAGACAATTGACAGGTATAGTGATTTCATATATAGGAACTTTTTGATCCATCAGAATTCAGGAAGGTGTTATTTTAATTGTTTGTTGTTTGATACAATTTTTTTTCTATATTATATATATTTATTGTGGACACTGAAAAGAAAATATTAGCGTTTCTTGCATATTTTTATCTTGATATGGGAATCCCAATCCGTAAACAAATAAAAGAAAAAATATTAATTTGTGGTTGTAACCGATAGTTTGAGTTAATTATAATATATTTATAACTAACGTCCTTAAAGTAAGAGAGGTTATAAAAAAAGGTTTCCTTTTTTAAAGATATTAAGGGTCTATGGTTGGTTGGTTGGGTGTTTTGAAATATGGCCTTCATCCGTGCAAAGACGTGCACAGTATATTCTGCCCGTGTCGTGTACTATGGAGGTGACACGATCCATTAATCCATTCGGATTTTTTTGGGGATATAACGTCAAAATCAATAAAAATCAAACGTTAAATTCAAAGGTACATATGTTTTATTATTGTTCATTCTCTCCTCCATTCTATGCGACACTGGCAGAAAATATTATGAACGTTTTTAAACCAACGTCCATACTAATGAACTAAGTTTTCAATATCTAATTTTTGGATCTATAATTTCTACAAAAAAAAAAAAATCTTATTAAACTATAAGCTATAATTAAAGTGTGGTCGAGATTGTTTCCTTCTACTTGACATTTACAATGATATTTTTTTTTTCCATAAAATCATTATGGAAAAATTAAAAATATTGCAGACTTTGTGTTTACTTCGTTTTTTATATTTTAAATATATCTTAATATATACCAAAATTTTTAAAATTACATACCTACGTTTACATATTAAAAAACTGGTGAATATGACATTTGTACTTCATGGTTGGGATAAAATGTTTGTATTGAATAATTTTGTTGTTCATTGATTGGCTTAACTAAATAAGGTTATTTGTTTTTCTCTTATTAGTTTGACCGATTCTCGAATGTTCTGTTGTGTCGATGGCTAAATTTTTTATTTATAAAATGTGTTTTAAATATATATGTAAACTGACTTTAAAATCATAAAAATATATGTCTAGATATTCCCATGTAATTGTCATTAGTTATAATTCTAAGTAGTGAAACGAGGTGCGTCAGAACATGGAGATTGAAGTCTACGTCTTGCGTATAAATTAATACTAAGCGCCGGTGATTATGTTAATCAATACCTTACTTGTACTATTAATAACTTTTTTAAAGCAGTTCGGTGTCAAATGACGTAACAATAACTAAATGAACCTGTCGTCGTTATACTGGAGACAGGGCTCGGCGTTTAAATTTCTTTTCAGTTATTGAAACACGATATTCGTGATATTATTAAAAAGGTAGTAATAGCCGTTCTGTTACAAGCATATTGTTTTGAATGATCTGTGGACTGTATGCTTGGATCGAGTAAGCGTTTTTTATGTGTTATCAAATAACCTACGTTAATACTACAAAGATATACCCACATATGTGTGAATGAAATTTAAAGGTCGGTATGTAGACTGACGATGAAAACTAAAAGTAAGCAGAATGTTGTGCTTTTTAACTATATTACTGAGCGTCCAGTTTAAATTTTTAGTAATATCAAACATTCGATATATAAATGAAATTTTCTTAAATAGTAAATTAACGTCTGAATGTCGTTCATCATTATTAAGTGAAACTAAGATTTTCGTTTAGACTACGCGTGTTTCGTTATTTGAAAACTATACTTCGGACGTTTCGTTTCCTTTACAGCAACAGTGATCACGGGCAGACGAGATGGAAAAGACTGTCATTTGTTCAGTCGACAATTTCATCTCGTCTGCGCTTTAAAATAATAAAAAAACGCGTTGTTTATCGGAAAATCTTAAATATCATTTCGTATCTATTTTCTTGATTTATGTGTACTATGGCAGTAATATTAATGTATAAAACTTTAAATTTTGTTAGTTACATATATATATATATATATATACCTACTTATAATTCGTTTTTAAAATTACTAAAAATAAAAACTATGATATCGACATAGATGGCATTACTTTATTACAACTTGTAGCTAAGCTGTTTATGAGCTAACCGATAGATGGCGTTGAAATTAATAATTAATCATGTAAGTTTACTCATCGAATGTGCTATAGTAATACATTCTTACTTGAAATTTAGAATAAGTACCAAATGTTTCATTTTTAGGGTAAAATACTAATAATGAATTTATAAGTTACAATCCAAAAATGTGACGGGTTTAACGTCCGCGGACAGATGTTCCCGTAACTCAAACCGTCTTATGTAGAATAAATCTCAGGGATCTCATAAAATAAATACACTGACATGATATTCAAAAGAATATTTTAATATTTAGAAAATAAGAAAAAAGTTAATATAAAAAAAAAACAACTTTTTACAATATAAGCGAAATTACTAAAAATAATTATTATGTATTGTGACGATTCCCTTATAATGATGAACTCAAGATTCTATAACAAACAACATTTTAATGTTAATAATAATTATCGGTGGTTAAATGCTTAGCTTTTGCTATTTTTATCTTATTCTTAATTTAAAATTTATATGTATATATACATAAAGAAATAAGTTCAGTTCAACATGGAATAAATATGTTAATGTGGAATACATGAGATATGAAGCGAGTTTAATTAGGGTATAAAAACAAAATTGTGTCCCCCAAAATTTAAATACATACAATTATAAATTTTATACATACAACACGCGAATATATATTTTTATTACAAACATAAATAAGCAGTTGAAACGTTTACGTTAACATATATTTGAACTACAACTGCTAAGTTTGTCAATATTTTTATTACTTAATAAATATTGTGCAATTTCTTATTCATGTTTTCTGTATAAATTTAAAAGTTTCAAACATGTGCAATTGCTGACTCATCCGTAGTTGCTGTTCGCATTAAAAACATTAGCATTAAAATAATATTTTTTCATACATTTCTAGATGAAAAATTGCCTGTAACAATTTCACTATAACTCATTATCATTAACGATATAATACATACAAGAAACAAGTCACGACAATACTGTTAGTTACTGTAGCATAAGTAATCGAGATACATCATTCAGTTGTGTATACGAATATTGATTCTAATGCGTATAAAATAAGGACTAGTATACTTTGAACAGCAGTGCAGCTGTTTCATTTCTCCTCAAGGGCTACACCTATCGTGTGTTCGACGACATCTTCCTCGTCATCCCCGACCGCTAGATGGCGTTCTACACAGCCAGCCACGCATTCCAACCAGCCTTTATTATACAGCTCCTTAATAACACGCTTCCGGAATACAACGAGCACCAGAAATAATAACAATCCTTGTAATAAGTTGAAGAAGTCCAGTATGACCCTGGAATATATAAACTCATTATATAAAGAACACATTCAACGTGTTGTAAGCGGCGTGCATTTTTTGTCTCAATCCTTTTTCAGCGACAGCTGCAAACGGGATCTCGGTTAACAGTTAAGTCGTTGAACCCGGCTTAAATTATATTTTACTTGATGCCGGCTTGTTTGTATGTTTAAATATAGCTTGAACAAGTCATTTAAATAATGACTTATAGTAATGTATTTATAGATTCATTGATACGATATCACTTGGTGACGTTGTCAGCTGTCTATGAATTATTGTGCAAATATCTGACATACTTGCCACGTCGACACTTGGTGTGACTAAAGTATTGTCTTAGACGTCATTGAATTCGACAAACTCACTTAAGATATAAGGCGTTGTACACATAATGCTAATTCTTGAAGATTATTATCTATGTACTAATATATAAGTAAAATATTCCACTTAAAATAAGATATAATATACCTTTTTTTAGTGTTTTACTACACTTGTTTTTTTTATTTTTATTTATGACTAAAAATTTATATTTTATACTTTATCCTTAAGTGTGAAATCAAATTGTTAATAGTAAAATGGCGCTGTAATCAAGCAATTTATAGACATGGTTTTCGTAATACATACCATATGATATGGGGTTTGCTTAAAGAGCTGATCATCTCAAATATCCACGCCAGTCCCATGACTATGAACATTCTTACTGTCATCCAGAATCTGTAATAAAAAATAAAGATTTGAAAAGTCCCTAACAGATACAAGAAAATCTCTAGACTCTATACTATGATGTACAAATTTATTACAAGTAATATGTAGGTGTTATAATATTTCCCTATATATAAGTTTAAAATCATTTTAAATATCCTTTTATTGTGTCAAAATATATTTTATTCACTAATTGTATGACGTAAATAACATTAATATGTTAATTCGACGTCTGTTTCCGTTTAATCAATATTACGTAACAGGATTACTAACAGCCGAAAATCATTAAATGGGGAAACTCGTAACGATTTATTATGGATAAACAAAAACGTGCAAAAATATACACGCGACTTGTATACTGTGCCTTTGTTCGTAAAAATAAAACCAGGACTATCCAATATTCCATGAATATGCAGATACTGTCAAGTGTGAAGGTTTATTTAACAGACCAAACAAACTGTTTTTTACAAATTCGTTGTCTCGTCATATTATACTTTACAATATGCTGACTGTAAGTTTTAAACTATACATTGTAAGAGTTATTATTTTTTCATTCATAACTTCAAACGTAACTAAAGTAGGTTATTTAATGAGAGAAGGCGATCGTGTGTAGTGACAACACAATCTAGAGTTAGTCATACAGGTCTTACTTGTATTTGAGCGCCTTTATGTGTGTGGATGCGAAGGTGTGCCGCCAGAGACTGAGCGATATGTACATAAAGATGACCATGTTGCTGACAATCAATATTGTCATCACGCTGTACATGTAATACCATTGTTGTTTGTAATCTAAAAACAAATACACTCATATATTTTAAACATATCTCCTTAGTTAATTGATATAACTTTGTACGTAGCTTAAAATGTTGAATCTAATATCGTTTTTGATACGAACGTCTGAAATAAGAATGGCTTGAAGTTATTTAAAGTGACTTATTGACAGTTTTCATTTAGTGAATATAGGCAGAAAAAACTGTTGCAACTTTCAGGTAAAACATAACGTATGTATGCGTATATTATCAAAAGTTTTAGGTGTACTCTTATTATTGATTAGACGAGATACGTCAAGGGTGACTTATTTTCAACATTGTAAACCCCAAAAAAGGGACAGTTCATCGAATCCTCTTGCGAATTACTTGAATTAGTGTTCAGAGAATTTTAATCTACACATTTTTTTAATAAATTCCGATCTTTTGTTTGCGTATTTTAAGCTTTTATTTATATGGACTTCAAAAATAGGTGAGATTATAATCTTTTTGGTCACAAAAGCATCTCGTAGTTTTAACACGAATCATTACAAACTTATTTTTAACATAATTATAACTATTCAAAAATATTTTTTTTGATTTCACAGATTTTCTAATTTATTGAACAGAATTAAAATAATCGTATACTAATTTTTTTAAAACTTATTTAAACTAATATTTTTACGATCAGATCCAAGATATTTTTGTCATTTTGAGTAACAAAACTTATCCTACCAAAAAACCAGCACGTGTTCAATCCTATTCCAGGTTTTCGATGTTTCCCAGGTGTGAAATTGACAATAGCCAGAATTATAGTAAGGATTGTAGGACATCCCCAGGCGTAAAGCGCGTACCACATAAAAGCCTTCCAGCTGTAGTCGATTGAAGTCGGCCGCCTGGAATATAATAGTTATCATCAGTTTTATATAAAATTATAACGCAATTGACATTTATAACAAGTTTTTTTTTTTTAATTTTACTAGCTCATAGATTTGAGCGTTCTGAAATTAATAAATACAATTATAATGAATAAAATTTAACTCACTCTAAACTCCGCAATATTTGTATGGATATTGAGTTGGACCAGAAAAACGTGGCCAGAATAAAGAAATAGGCGACGAAGCCTCTCACAGCACACCATTTCAAATCGGAATATTCCATGATATTCATAATGGCCAATGTACTGAGACCTATCGCGAGGCTCGCGCAGAAGTTTATTATACTCTTGCCTAGAAGATCTCTGTAACGAAAGAGTAATTTAATTATAAACAATGCAAGTGGTCACATTGTTCCAAAGATATTTTAAATAATTAAATTATGAATCACATATTATTTTGCAAATTGCAAAAATCGGTGAGATATAAAAGATGAGAAATGAGCTTAAATGAAGAGTAAATAGCGACAGAATTTTTGTTTTTTACCTCAACTTGGGTAGCATGCTGTACACTATCACTGTGATGACCAGAAATACAACTGACACTATCATGCAGTACCCGTAGACGCTCTCCTCCAAGATCTTCTCGTCTACATCTGAACATATTACGGCGACAGGATCATCAGAAAACCTCGTTCCGTTAGATACACAAAACCTGGAATGACACTGTTCAGTTAAAGACAGTGAGGAGTACGTTATGGGAAGATTATTGTTATTTATCATAATGGATATATTTAAGTGCTAAAGGTTGGGAAAAAACATATTTTTACATAATAACTGTCACAAATTCTCGAGTCTACATCCTGCGCATGCACATACGTTCTCACGGAGAATATTTGTATAAATAAAACGAATATTTTCGGATTTACTACGAATTCTTTTTTTATTCTAAACTACATACTCCCGGTGTTAAAGATGACGACAGTAAAAATTTTCATCGCGTGCCCGTGGTCACGTTAGCTGAAAAGTAATCGAAACGCCGGGAGTATGTAATTTAACATACTAAAAAAAAGCTTGCGAAGGTTTTAGGTCTCAGAAAATTTGTATTCGTTTTGGCCAAAATAAAATTCCGTCAAAAAATACATAGGTATAATATTTGTATAGGCGTAAAATTTTGTTATGGATTTTCGGCTATCATTTTGATATAAATACAAAATGTCCAGTTTAGCATTTTTATATTAATATCCGTCTCGTGGGCGCTAAAAGTTCCCAAAACTAACTGTTTGAGCAGTAAAGATATTTAAGTAATACAAGCACATTTAAAGGCTATATATAATAATTTTAATTCCGTTTTTTTCTCATATTTTTACTCTGAAATTATATACTGAAAGAAGGTTTTATGTATCACTTAAATATTTTTATTATATCTATCATCATATATGGAATACGATGTATAATATATAGAAGAGATATAGAATAATAAGCCAAGAATATGTAAATAATTACTTATCACTTTCTAGTTCAATAACCATATCCTCGTTTAAATTCAATATCAGAGAATCCTCACTGGCTGTGAAGTTGAACATTTGTAACGACAAGTGATCAACATGAGAACACGTGAGACTTGTTGATGAAGTTTTGTTAGTTAGCAAATCCACGCAGACATTCCCATCGTCTTCTACAACGCCATGTTTGCAGCAATCGCTGGCCTCACAGCCGGCCAGGCCGATTGTCAAGAACAGAAAAATCAACTTCATTTTCACACACGAGAATCACGATTTTACTATTATGTCAAATGTTGGTGACCATTTTTACAAACGAAACGCTAAATTCGTTGTCGTATTTTCTATCGTCCTGAGACGAACCGATTGATACGTCCTTTTCCGGCGCCGGCGCACACCGTACTAAATAGTAAACTCTTCTGGTTTCAGTAATAAGCCTCCCGCTAACGGGCAGCTCTGTTTAAAGTCGCTCTGTTGCTTTTCTATTATGGTATGGTATTAAGGCCAGACATACATTCGCTATCAATTCCTATGGAAAAGCACAGTTGTGAGGGTAGTGAAAGATATTCAACGTTATAAGTAATCTGAAATAAATTTTTATTTAAAAGTTTTAGTATCATTAAGAAAATAAGTTGTCTGAGATAACTTATAAAGGAATTCTTTAAAAAAATTATCGTAAACATTTGTATATAGAAAAGGTTGAAGCAAGCAAAAACTGTACCCTTTTTTTTAAGCAGTTGGATAGGGATAAAATTTATGGTCAAATTTATTGGGGGATAAAGATATTAAAGATATTTTTATATGATATTTAAAGAGAAATATAAGAATATTAGACATTGCACCTATAACGTGAAGTGAAATGAAGTTCCAATGCGATAAGTTTTGTCATTTTATTTAATCTTACTAAATTTCATTTCCATAATATATGGCAGTCATTACATCACATCAACGTGGCCTTCAATTACTAGTATTGTAATTTATCATATATTTTTTTATTAAAACATTAGAAACTACCTGTGCTCGTGTTCTCCGCATCGAGTTTATTTTTATATGTACATACTGATGATTTTTTTTAAATAAAAGTTCTTTAAGGCGCTTCCCATTATACTGGATAATCCTTATCAGTAAGCAAAATTCCATTGAAAGTAAGTCTCGTCGTTTCAGAATTTAGCCGGAACAAACAGACAGACCGATTAACAAAATGTATATCAAAACATAAGTTATAAACACACGATTCCTATTTTATTTATTTAAAAATATTACTTGTAACGGGACATGAACAGTAGAAAATAATCTTTTTACTATTGCTAGTTCATTGACATTTCCACTCGTCCAAATTTAAATTAACAATCGATTTCAACTTCTTGCTGTTCTCAATCACTAGCATTATTTGAGAGACAAAAATAGTTCATGCGTCATGCAATACAAAACCGCGATAAAAAAATCAAACGTATCTTACGTTAAAAACTTAAGGACTTCGTTAATAAGGAACTTAAATAGTACTTCTCTTATCTCTTTCATATAATTAATTTTATATATTACACTATATTTCATGATTCACTTTGACTTATCGGCACAACTGAGAGTATTTTCTAAATTTTTGTTTTCCAAACATTAGTAAGAATTTATTTAATGATATTTTTAAACGTACAATATTTATATTGTATGGGGTACGTTATTGAGGTTAGATTTTAAACAAAAATCTACGTCAGTTAGCTTTAATACCGATAAAGATAAAATATCGCATGCTGATAACCGCATAACAAGGGTCTGTACTATAAAATTTCTACTTAGTGGTCAAAGAAACAGTTAAATTCCCTGAACTCTTAAGAAATCGAATTTCACTTGTACTGAGCTCTATTTTGTTTGCTAAACTCACTACAGTAGCAAATATTAGTGATTTTGTTAACTCAGTCCCGCATAACCAGTAAAGTGAGAATAACTCACTCACAATCACCTGTATCGCAGCGTGGTGTAGTTAAAAAAAATAACAAACAAAAAAGTAGCAAAAAACTGAGATGGCAAAACTTTTAAGAGGAATAAATTTTTTTTATCTTATGACAACACTGAAAAATTACTGTTACTACGTTAATTTTTTAAATATAATCTGTAATTATATTAATGATTCTTAAAAAAATATTATTAGTTTAATATATTGTATATAAATTTAGATATATCAGCAATATGGTTTTTATTGAGGTTTATGAAAAAACTATTTTTGTTACAGCTTCTCGAGATGCTGAAATTTTATGCTCGTTTTGAGATCAGCGACGAAACCGGTGATCCCATGACCGACCGCGACATGACCTTACAGCACTATTCCAGAATAACATCACTACAGGTACATCTTATTCATGAGTGTCTATTGAACTGAATTTTGTTCCTATCTTTGGGTATACCGTTTATATTTCTTATCGTTCTCTTCATTTAACTTTTAAACCCAAATTTAACATAATGATATTGATTTTTAACAATTATCAAATATATTACGACGTTTCAGAAAGCTGCGTTTACAAAGTTTCCCGATCTAAGATTGTTCTCTCTAGCAAACGTAGCAAGCGTTGATACCAGGGAATCTCTTCAGAAACACTTTGGGAATCTCAGGTATTTTTAGGGTTCATTATTAAATTAATAATAATTTGACTTTTTTTTGTAATACTAATATCATTCCAGTGATAAGGCATTAAGGGCCATTGCCACTTATCTGAATTTAGTTCCCACGGAAGGCAAGGAAGATGAAGCGCCTTGGCACAGACTGGACAAAGATTTCCTCAGGGAACTTTTGGTGAGTTACTAATACATAATATGCGTAGTAATTTATTTTATGATTGAATTCCAGATAACTCGCCATGTGTTTTATTTCGTCTGACTCAGTACATATTAAAAGCTATTAGAGTAAATATAGACTGAAGTGTAAAAACCCACAGCTACATACGATACATCTTATACACGTTATATTATTTAATGTCTGATGAATGTAGATATCAAGACACGAGCGAAGAATTTCTCAGCTGGAAGAATTGAATTCAATGCCCCTATATCCCACCGAGAAGGTTGTGTGGGACGAGCACGTGGTGCCGACTGAGGTTTACAGCGGGGAGCGATGCCTCGCCTTACCCAAACTTAATCTCCAATTCCTGACACTTCACGATTACCTGTTGAGGAACTTCAACCTTTTCCGCCTAGAGAGTACATGTACGTATCGCTGTGTCCCATAATTTTCGATTAGTCACAAACATCTGGTGAACTAATGCTGATTACTTGTGATTTCACGCTCAATAGATGCTGTATCATATGACCGGCCTCGCCCACAAGTTGCTCATTCATTTGAATAAAACAATTGTCGAGATTGTTCGCAATTAATAACTTGTAAACATTCATAAATTTTAAAGCATATCTTCTCAATGGGTTTCTTATTTGTGTTTATACTGGCAGTCGTGAAAGAAAACTCGTGTTTTAACGTTAATTACGGCTTTGTAGTATCACATAACCGCGAAATTCAAAATTAAATAATAAATATTGCTAATACAGAATATAATCAACTTGTCTTAATTGTTAGACTTGTATACCGTATACGTTATTTTAGCACCACAATTATCTGAACTTCAATTTCAAAAGCCCTATTCGGTCTTAGTCTAGGAAAACGCCCTATTCGGTCTTAGTCTAGGAAACACGAAGCGTAAAAAGAACTCCCTCTTTATCTTTGGGTGTGTTTCCATTTCAGACGATCGGCGAGTAAGATAAAAGATTCTTGGTTCAGATAAGCTTCATCAAATTCCATTTTAGTTGTAACTTTATTTAGACCTGAGTTGAGGTCAGGTAGAGGTCAGATAATAATTTTTGATAGGATTTTTTCTTAACTTTGTATTTTCTATTAACACGTTGACTGATCAAATAAATCAAGATGCTCTATTGACTTTTATTTCTTAAATGTCATCTATTACGGTTGGTTTAAATGTATATTATTACGCTATGTCCAATATTACGTGAATTTTAAGTTAATTTTAAATGTAACTTTTATATAAATTGATGCCGCACAATAAGTCCTTTGTTAAATCACTAGATAGAGTCATTTATTGTAATAATTTTATGACGTTGACTCTAAATCGTGCAAATCTACATCAGTCTGTGTTATTGCGATATAAAAGGTACGATTATATATATATATTAAAGTGTTTCTGATTTCATAAACATCGAACGGGATTCAACGTCATAGCGTCATTTGTAGCAAATAAATTAAATATCATTATTGTACTATAAGTTGCTCATATGACTTCCGAGAAATCTTTGTCGTCGGAGAAGTATATGTTTTTTATTCTCATACTGAATTTGACCGGCAACTCTAAAAGTATCGGTCAGGTAACGAATATCAGTCCTCAAAAAAAATATAATCAAAGTCGACAGTCTGAACGTATAGGGTCCATACAGGACAAAATTTACTAAAACGTAAAACAGTTGCTATGTTTCGAGCATAACGTTTATTAATTTAGTTGGTGGCTTCTTCATTCACTATATGATTAAATCGTGGCTTCATCTCAGTTACTTTTTATTTATGAATTAGAAAAAAAATCAATAATGTCTATATAAATTAGCGACAAAAAATCAAATTAATACAAGGTTTATTTAAGAACAAATAGAGCGAAATAAAAGACCGAAGTTAGGATAGGGGACGTGGTTATTCTGATTTTCAAAAAACAGTGATAATATTGTGCTGAAGTAACAAACCTGTGTCACGTTTATTAGCTTTTCTTAGGAACTATCATGAACTGTCTAGCGCGTAGGTCTGAAAAGTTTTACAAGCCTCTGTTTGCCACTGGAAGAGAACCCAATTGACTATCGGTAGTTCAAGTCTCTCAAGCATTGAAAGATGCAACGTACAACGTCATAATATCGGAACCACAAGCCTATAAAGTTAATGTGCGGTGTGAGATGCGGTCACTTCGCCGAACCTAGACACTGTCTGCATGACCTTGAGCTAGGTGATGATGGTGAACCAAATTTACGTTCCTGTATTTTCATTATAACACGTTTATATATGTAAAAGGACACAGATTTGTCGTTACATCATAATATTTAATAATTTAATTACTTATTTGCGAAATACACGAAAAAAATCTAAATCAACCATACTATCTGAGCCATCTCTTTGTTCATTAAAATAAACAG
Source organism: Danaus plexippus (assembly GCF_018135715.1). Lineage (NCBI taxonomy): Eukaryota > Metazoa > Arthropoda > Insecta > Lepidoptera > Nymphalidae > Danaus > Danaus plexippus. The sequence goes on from NW_026869853.1 coordinate 1,983,457, forward strand.
TGTTTCGGCGTCTACGCCTTCTAAATATTTGTTTATATGGAATTTAGGTCATTATCCAATAATTTGGAAATATCACAACGTTATCTGGTGACTGCTCTCTGAATTATTTCAAACTAATCTTTAAACAAATGCCCGGCGACGCGACGTCATCACTTTGTCCTGTAACACGTCGTTTGAGGTACACATAATGTTTGCTTGTGACACACTAACCGGTTATTTGTTTACATTTACGAAGTTTGTTTAAGTGATAGCAAATTTGAAATTCACACATAAAATATTTAACATATGTTTATAATTTCAATTATTTTTTTTCTATTGGTGACATAAAATTTTACTTCATTACTATAAAATTATTTATTATATTCATGGGAGCGTTATCTCTAGTCACTTGAACGCGTGACATTATTTCGCGTCAACAATTAACAAGCTGTTGTTTGTGTCGTTATCTTAAAAGATAATATAGATCTATTAATATCTAGACGGTACAGTGAACTCTATAAATCCTTCCAGATGAGATCCGTCAGGACATTGAGGATGCTGTTTATCGCCTGTCACCATGGTAACGTATTCTTAATATTTTATTATGAATATCTTAATGGAACAGAGGACGTAGTTTTAAAACGTTATGTAAATATGATATTTAAATTAATGTAAAATTTATTCCAATTTTAAATGATACCAGAAAAAATGGTTGTGGTGTTAGAGATCTGATCCGATTTGAATTGAATATTACAAAGCCTGTTTGATTTTACGCAAAACTTGAATTATTGGGAGAAATTCCATTCCCTAATAAGAAGCGAAAGGCAGGTGGCTGTTTCATTGTTTCTCATTAACAGAACAATATTCACTTTGTGAACCCATGACCTTTTTGGACTTGCCTTAATTATATGACCATACAGAAGTATATGAAAGGAGTAAATTAATTTATATATTTACAACGGATTTACTATTTTACCACGATAAACTTCTAACATACCAGGAAATCTGAAGACGGTACTGTGATATTCGGAGGCTGGGCACGTATGGCTCATCCTATCCAAAGCTTCGCTGTGGTTGAGGTGGCGAAACCGAATATAGGAGAGAAGGCGCCTTCAAGGGTCCGTGCTGACGTCACAGTGACCCTCAGCGTCAGGAACGAGATCAAGCACGAGTGGGAGAGTCTCAGGAAGCACGATGTATGCTTCCTTATAACCGTACGGCCTAGCGAGGGTATAGGTATGACCGTGTCCATAATTATTCTCTAACCACTCGACCAATGTCCCTTTTAATATATAATGAAAATTTCATTTATACTATAAGAAATATAACACTTCAAGGAAATTATTTCTATTAAGTAACTAATCTTATAAGACACGATAGCTTAATTAGCAAAGTGACTGGGACGCTTTATCCCGATACTTACAGGTTCAATCCGGCTCACGTCAATTATTTTTTGTTATATTATGTATTTTTATCATATTGAATAATTATCTGGTTAAGGGCCGTCCATTAATCACGTGAGGTTCGAAAGGGGGGAGGGGGTATAAAATCACGAAATATCACAAAGGGGTGGGGGGTTGTAATATATGACGTGTATTTATTTTTTCGGGATACTGAACCGAAAAGCGGCGTTCATCTCTTTGGCCCCACGCTATAATAGTTAGGTAATAATAGTGAGGTGTACAATGTTCGTCCTACCCTCATGCTCACGCGACGATAAAACAGTAGATCGAGAGATTCTCTGCGTAGTGCGCGAAAACGATGACGCCGAGTGGCTTGACGAAACGGATGTTGATCTTCAACCAAGCACTGTGCCAGCATCTGTCTTGCAAGATGCTTTATATCCAGTTATTGGTGCAGAGGAAAATCTGACGAACCCGTGGTCTGCGGATACTGCACATTAAAGCTGTCTACATTTAAACGTTATAATAATAATTATTGTAGTCTTTAATTTTCTATAATAAAATTAGATTATACCGAAAGCTGTATTTTATAAATATTTAAAAATAGTTACGAAATTTGTCTAGTTACTAAAAATACACGTGATATAGGAAGGGAGGTGGGGGGTAGTCTTAAACCTCACTATGCATCACCAAGGGGGAGGGAGGGTGAAAAAATCTAAAAAAAAAACGACACGTGACTAATGGACGGCCCCTTATATATTTTATAACAAAGCTCTCGGTTTCTACGATCGAAAGCGTTGCGTAATCTTGACCCATCGACCTTGATAACTGAGAATAGAAAAAGCTTTATTATGTATAAAATATCATTAAATAGCATGTATCGATGTCAAGTTTATTCATATAAAATGTGTATTATGTTACATGACATATATAAGATTTTGTTACTCTACTGTATATATTTCTTTTATTTATAAACAAAGTACATATCGCCTTTTATATATACGTCAAATGTAATTATATATATATATGTATATACACTAAAATGTTCAAATGCTTTGAACTGAATGTGACGTGAGACGATTATTATCCAGGGACGAAATACGATTACAAGAAGAGTATGGTCGACCAGGCTGGTATAGTCTACATCCGAGGTTGTGAGGTCGAGGGGATGTTGGACGCCGGCGGGAGGGTCATAGAGGACGGGCCAGAACCTCGACCAGAACTAGAGGGAGATTCCAGAACATTCAGGCTGCTGCTAGACCCTAACCAGTATAGGTTGGACCTTGACGAAGCCAGCAAAGGAAAAGAGGTAATATAAGATTTCATTGTACGTAATAATTAAGGGATACCAAAATACATCGAAATCGATTTATTTCAAAAATTGCCAATAGAAAGAGATAGACATAAAAATATTTGTGCATACTAGCGTTTGCTAATGACTTTGTTCAAGAATTTTTTTTTTTTTGTAAAATCAAACAGTATTATGGACCTCAAGGTGACTGGGACTTAACTTCAGTTAAAAGTACATAGCCTTATATTATTATGTAAATATAATTCAGTCGATGTGTTCAAGTAATTGGCAGCTAGAAATAGCTTGAACAATCGAAAAACATATCTCTATACAAACATAGCCTTACGTACATAACGACATAACGGCCGATTTAAGTCTGGTTAATGATCATCGGGCTGATATACACACCGCGCACGCTTTGTATTCAAATATGTATTCGGACATTTGGTAGGTTTAATTGCAAATTTGTATACAATGTAATATTTAAATTCTATTTATAAGGCGTTAGTAGTGATTACGTGCGCGTAATAGTTTAAATATAGGCAACGACGCATAAAATATGGGCGCTTGACTTTTATATGAATTTGGTTTGTTTTGGCAAATGACCCTTTTTTTTGTCGAAGTCTCTTTCGTCACGTATGATCCCGCTCAAAAGTCACAAGTCCTTTTACAATAATCACATATAATTAAAGTACAAATTTAACATCATTCCTCAAGAAGGATATTTTTTAATAAAAATTATACACATTTCTTTGTAATATTTTTTTTATTATTATAGTTAAATAATAATAAATTAGCAAAACGCCAGCTTGAAATATACCGTACGTAATTAAAATGTTTAGTTGTGATTTATTAAGAGTCCTTAGTACGGGTTTACATCGTAAACCTAAGCACGAACGGTTTTAAAGTTCATTATCATAGTAAACAATCGTGCCGTCACAATTATTTAAATTAAGTATGATATAAATCTTTGAAAAATACAAATGTGGTGTTTTCATATATCACAAATTAAAAACTATAATTCTATAGTTATTTAAATCGACGATGTAATTTGTTGTAAGCGTTATTCACTTCCCGAACTGAAGACGAGTTTCCAAAGTGTGTTTACGATGACGAATTTATTTAGAGGACTTTTTTTTTAAATTTAGGACACATTGTCATTATGAACATTTATCGCACTATTCTAAAATTATATCTTGATTATTTTAAGATATAATTTTATAAAAAAATCAATATTATATAAGTCTATTTTTGAATTTGCGTGCTATAATACGGTTTGAGTCGTAAAAACAATCATTCAGATTTATGCTAACCACGTAACCGAGACCTCGTATCGTCTGAGGCCTATCGTATGCGGGTAGACTTAGTTAACTGCCTATAATATATTTATTTATGTTCAAAACTGAACACATATCTTTTTTACCTTTCCCATTCATCCTACCTGGCTGTAATGCGACATGCAATAGATGAACGATTAAATTCGAAGCGTCATAACAAAACTTAAATTTAAAAATTCTAAATAGCATGCTTAATTTTTTCATAATTTCTAAGTCGATTTAATACAAAGTCAATATATTACAATGTGAATAAGCCTTAAAATGTAGCGAAGGTAAACCAAATTCTCATAAATAGCTCGAACACCAGCATAATGACTTGGATTTTCGATAGCGTATAAGAATATATATTTTTATATGAAAATACAATTTAGATAAGATAAGTACATTATTTTTAATTTGTATCATATATAGTTTTTTAAAATTAACATATATTTTGCTTCGTGTCTCCGAATAAGATAGTACTATAAACAACATATATCAATAGTTGTATTACTGAACGTAAAATATGATGATTTTTTATAGAAAAAAATAAAAAATTTCCCTACATTAACCTAACAAGATTTTTCCGTACACAAATTCCGGTCGACTATATTACTCTTCTATTCACAACTGACTTCTCTATTTTAAACTATGAGGAAATTGTTTGAAATAACCGAGTCATTTCAATGAAATACTTTAAATTTCCAGAGAATAAGAATTTTTAATACAGCACGCTCTTTATAAATCGCTACTTCCGTATTCCTTCTCCCTTATAAAATCTTCAATCATTTTCCCCGTCTCTAAATATTCTAGTATAATAATTAGTAACTTATGTTCGATGATGTTGAAACGTTTTATGGCATTGATTTAAATTGCACTAGTGGTTGCCCGCGACTTCATCGCCCTGAACTTTGCGCGAACTGTCAACCGGCTAGGACATTTATAGCATGTGTTACGGAACTACACGGAATTTCCGTATAAATACAAGTCTATGTCTTATTCTACATTACCATAAAGTTTTATCAAATTCCGTTTAGTAGTTTTGGCGTGAAGGACCAACCTACATACAAACAGAGTCACAAACTTTCGCATCAATGCTACTAATAGAATATTCTTTGTCACTTTAAAATATATTTCCAACTTTTAAATTGCTGATACGAAAAATCAGAACTCTCAATCAAAACAGTCGGAAGGTCGTTCTCAAAGAAAATACTCGCAGGGGTCTTAAAATAACCCGTCCATTTAAACCGATACGTGGGCCAACCGTCGTAAACAAACTGTTAGCATGTCGACACGAAACCATAAACTTTGTCGCAGATTTTAATTGTCATACAGACAATGAAAGAATTCAATTAAAAGTATTTATTTTTGTACAAATATCTGTTATATGATAGAAAATAAATAAATAATATATTTATATTTTTAATGGTCGTCCTTGTACATATGTTATTTATATAATTGTATTGATCTAAGGACAAACAAATGACCTTGATCAGTTATTCCTTAATTTCTTATTAAGTTGGTTAAAATTGAAACTATAATATTCGCGTTGTTCTTTAACGCGATCAAAAGATTTTTTATTGCATCAATATAGTGTTGTGAGGTTATAAGTTATTATTTGCTAGTCTCATTTTGTACTAAATCGTAACTAAAAACGAGTAGAAAAAAGGGTTTGTACAAAATTTCACCGTGAACTGCCAGTTTTTATTTATTTTCAGTACTCTTCTCAAGGTCAACTATCGATTGACACTGTGTACTTAAAAGTAAACAGTTACATCCAGGTTCTAAGGATATAAAGTTAAATCTTATAAAAATGTAAATACAGGATGTGTACGAGACATTCAATATCGTTGTCCGACGGAAGCCTAAAGAGAACAACTTTAAGGCTGTTCTGGAGACGATACGAGAGCTGATGAACACGGAGTGCGTGGTGCCTGAGTGGCTTCATGACATAGTGCTGGGCTATGGCGACCCTGGGCAGGCGCACTACACCAGGTGATTACGATGATAGATATAGATGGAGATAGAATATGAAATTATGTGATAGAATATCTAAAAGAAAAACTATATCTTAGTTTTATCTTTAGTTAGAAAAATTTTTAAATGGAGGATTTTTTTTTGTTTTTGTTTTCTATATTACCACGAACTGGAAGCGAAAGTCTTTAATTTGCCTCTACATCATTCACTTATATATATACTATATATGGGGTTTTCCAATAGGGACGCTTGAACTTTGACAGCTGATTGCGGCCATGTTGTTTGAGTGACAGCTGTCAAATGCAGTGTGTTATATTCATTCCGTCCTCCCAAACCACCATGGCAGGTTACAGTGTCGAACAGCACGTGCAAATCATAAAATTGTTTTATGAAAATGGGTCTTCAGTTCGAGCAACGTTCCGCGCACTTCGCCCGTTTTACGGTCGCGATGATCGTCCTGCCGAGTCGACTATCCGTCGATTGGTGGACAAATTCGAGTCAACCGGGTCAGTTAACAATCAGCCGGTTCCCGTGCGTCAACGTAACGCGAGATCTGCCGAGAATATCGCCGCTGTGCGCGACAGTGTCCTCGAAAACCCGCGGCAGTCAATTCCGCGTCGCGCACAGGAACTCGGCCTTTCGCAGACGACAACTTGGCGAATTTTGCGTTGTGACTTGAGCCTGCACCCGTACAAGATCCAGCTGACCCAAGAGCTCAAGGTTAATGACCATAGACAGCGCCGTGTGTTCGCTGACTGGGCATTAGAGCAGTTGGAAGTTGACGCCGATTTTGGCAAAAAAATCATCTTCAGCGACGAGGCGCATTTTTGGATGAATGGCTATGTCAACAAGCAAAATTGCCGTATTTGGGACGAGACCAATCCACACGAGGTTCACCAAGTGGCAATGCACCCGCAGAAAGTGACTGTTTGGTGCGGATTTTGGGCCAGAGGCGTGATTGGTCCGTATTTTTTCGAAAACGATAATGGTGTGGCCGTCACCGTCAATGGTGAGCGATACCGGTCGATGATAACCAACTTCTTTTGGCCTGAAATCGAGAATATGGATCTGGACAACATGTGGTTTCAACAGGACGGCGCTACGTGCCACACAGCACACGCTACGATGGAAGTTCTGCACGAGCAATTTCTGGACATGGTCATCTCGCGCGGAGGCGACGTGAACTGGCCACCGAGATCGTGCGATTTGACCCCGCTGGACTTTTTCTTGTGGGGTTTTCTTAAGTCGCAGGTCTATGCCAACAAGCCGCAAACCACCGATGCCCTCAAAGTCAACATACGCCACGCCATCGATCAAATACAGCCCGATTTGTGCGCCAGAGTCATCGAAAATTGGACCTTTCGTGTGCGCGCCACCAACCGAAGCCGTGGCGGTCATTTGAATGATGTCATATTCCATACATAATGGGTTCGATAGACCTTCCAAATAAAAAAAAATTTCGCAAATATCTTTCCTACATGTATTTTTTTTGCATTTCAAAGATCAAGCGCCCTTAATGGAAAACCCTATATAAAAGATTATCAAATCATTAAATTCGTAATTTTTTGTCATAATATCAAAGCCTTCTGAATACATATCTTATAACAAAATTATTTTATAACCTTGTTCTCGCCAGGATGCCCAACGAAATCCCTACCCTGGATTTCAACGACACGTTCCTGGATATGGAACATCTACGGAACAGTTTCCCGGGACACGAGATAAAGGTACAGACGGACGATCCGCGGAAACTCGTCCGACCGTTCAAGTGAGTATCAACTCTATACACACTAATTATAAACAAACGCACACTTATATAGGCCTATCAATTTATTTAAATTATGTATATAATTTTTTTTACCTCAACCACAATTTCTCTTGTTTCCACTGTCAAAAGGGTTCCTGGTAGAGATATCTTTTAAGAGATAACTTATCCTTTGTAGATCACATTTATTTCCATAGCTATATAGCTATTGAATATATATTTCAATCGTAATAAATAAGGAGAATAAAATCTAAAATTGATCTTAAACAGCAAGACACGAACCTGTTACCTACTTTTTTATTTTACTTCAAGCATAAACTCAACATAATATAAGTTTAATTTAAATGAATAATCGGGAAAGTCTTAGATCTGGTAATTAAAAACGAAATCATAAAAAATTTTATATTACAGATTGACTTTCGAGAACGTTCTACGTAAACAGCGAGGCGAAACGGATATGGATGAAGAGGAACCCAAGAAGGTTATAGTTGTAGAACCTCACGTGCTGCCCAAGAGAGGGCCGTACCTGTACAATGAACCTAAAAAGTAATTTTACCATTAACTAGACCCGTACTAATTGAACGTTAAAAAAAAGCTTCGTTTTATCTCTGGTATGAGTAAATAAGTTTTTTCGTAACCAAAATAATATTACTACATCAAAATATTAGTATCTTCAACTACAAAAGAGTTTTAATGATCTTTATATCCGTCAGGAACAACATACTGTTTACGCCGACCCAGGTGGAAGCGATCCGTTCAGGAATGCAGCCGGGGCTGACGGTCGTGGTGGGACCTCCCGGCACGGGTACACGTTACACTGAATTATAATTATATTTATATAGAAAGTAACATTATATCAGTCTGCATTCACGCACTGATGACATCAAAACTATTGGATATTTTAAATTAAAAAATATATATATAGTTTTATTTTTGCAACGCTTCCTCACATAAAGCTGCCATATCTTAATGTAATATAAGTTTTCAGTTGTAAGTGACAACCGTTTTTCACAAGCTCCGCGTGTACACCACTAGTGTTCTGTTCCGCGTACACACGCGGACCTTGTCCATATCAAGGTCACAAGTAACACATAGCTTGAAAAAATATGAATGTACACAAAATTTTTCAACGTAATTATTTTATTTTTAACATCGTTTATAATAATAAAAATTATTTTTTAGTTATCTCTCATAATTAACTATATATATAAAACAAAGTTTACATTCATAATGAGTAACTTTGTACTGACGTTTGTACACAACGGACGTATTGAACATAAGAACTTCCTGTACACACAAATATCACATCCTTACTAGCCATGCCTCCCAACTTTACTTGGCTTGTTGTTCAGATCCAACACATTCTCTTGTTCTACATCAGTTAAAAGTAACAATTTTTTTTTGTCGTATACAGATTTGGCGAACATATTGCGAGACAGTTTGTCCTTTATAACAACTCTGTCATGCACCGTATAACTAATAATATAACGTAACAGTTATCAACGATCACTTTATACGTGTAGAGTTAAAGCAATCGAAATTTGTATCAAGATAACATCTTTAGCACCGGATTTTCAAACAATTCATCACTCATTTAAGTGAATGAATAACCTTTTGGAATTATCTCATCGTTATGACGTCATTTCCTTTTTGATCTCACATTTGCAGTCACTTGAATAACTACGTTACATACTTCAATGAAATTTATTTTCGGATTTGACTCCGGTTTTTTGTTTGAGTTAACTCGTACCACTCTTAGGGACACCGCGATTAGGGAATAAAGGTCATTGAGAAATCTTTGGCGATAACCGACAGACACTTTCATCTGGTCTATTCTTGATCACGGTTACTGCGGAAAAAAATTAATATCTCATATAAAACGCATGTTATATACAAAAAAATATAGTTTTGTTTAAGTTAGTCAAAACTTCAGTAAATATAAAAACATTCACTCGTTACGATACGTATCTAGTCTTCGAATGTATTTTACTGTTTAAGAATAATATATATGTACAATAATAAGTCTGTCTATCCATCCGTTCGCTTCTTTCGGAGATGGAAACGTCGAACCCATTTTAATATTAAGGATCTATCGAAAGAACTTAACGTAAGCGAAACGAGCAGAGCCACAGGAAAACGCTAGTCGTATTAGTATTTTAATATTATTTCATTAAAGACGATTTGAAAACCGTTTTAGGAGTTATTTATATAGGTTTCAAATAAATACTTCCTCAGTTACTACAATTCGATCCAATGTAATAGTTAATATTAATATATATATATATATATATATATATATATATATATATATTTGTACTTAAAACAGGTAAAACTGATGTCGCAGTCCAGATAATATCGAACTTGTACCACAACTTCCCGTCCCAGAGGACGTTAGTTGTGACGCACAGTAATCAAGCTCTTAACCAGCTGTTCGAGAAGGTTGCTGAGCTGGATGTGGACGAAAGGCACCTGCTGCGTCTTGGACACGGCGAGGAGGCTTTGCAGACGGACAAGGACTTCTCCAGGTGAAGACTTCCACCGGTTTTCGTAGTGTTCCAGCAGTGTTCAATATGCCTACATAGGAGACAAAACTTAGGACAGTCCGTTCATTTTTGATCGTATCAAGTAGTTCAACACGACTAAAGAAAATCCTTCCAGATGTCGCGACAATATATTACAGCTATAGTTTATTTGTAAACGAAACGGCATTATTGTATATAAATCATAGTTTGCTCTAAGTTATATCAAAACTATATATATCTATATACAAAAATTGCGCATATTCTAGGTATGGACGTGTGAATTACGTGCTGGCAAAGCGTTTGGAGCTCCTCGGTCAGGTGTCGCGTCTTCAGACCACGCTGGGGGCGGGGGGAGAGGCGGGTGGGGCGGGAGGGGAGGCCGGAGCCACGTGCGAGTTAGCACACCACTTCCACGTGTATCACGTCAAGCCGAGATGGGAAGCCTTCCTCAGGACATGCGAAAGAGATCAGGTTTGAGCACATCATAACAGAAATTAATATTTAAAGATTTGTAATCATTTTGTATATCATACAAAATGATTACAAATCGAGGGTACTTATATATGGGAAAGTATTATTGAATATTTTTTCCGGAGCTTGATGACTATTCTACGGAACCCAGTTTGGGAGTCTCTGTTATATAAAACCATTTTAAACTTCTACTTAATCCACGTGTACTTTAAAACCAGGCTCAGGGAGAGAAGTACATATTTGTTCAAAGCTTAGCACCAATTGAGTCCGACTAAAATAACTAAGTTTGCCTAAATGGAGATGATAAATTATCTTATATTTAAGTATCATCATATATTAATACTTAAAAATAATTTGAATATCAATGGACAGTCGACACATAGCTTACTTTTATTAATAACAGGTCAATGTTAATAATAAATTAAGATTAAAATGAGAAATATTTCTTTTTAATCTGTGGTCGAGTATAAAGTGCTAGTGACGTATTGTCAAATAATTTTAAAATGATTGGTCATACGGTAAATAGTATTGTTTCACAATAATATTGTTTTTTTTTCTAGAAAAAGTCTGTAGAAACCATCAGTAAAGAGTTCCCATTCCACGAGTTCTTCGACGGTGCTCCCAAGCCGCTGTTCCCGGGGAAGTCTTATGATGAAGATATGGAGATCGCACACAGTTGCTATAGGTAATACATAGAGCCTATATAAATATATTCTCCGATGAACTTTAATTTTTTTTCAATACATTTCAACACTAAATTACAATTTTTTCTTCAAATACCGTTTCTAACTCATCTTTGACCTAAGAAGAAATGTCCAGTTTCCAGAAGAACCGTTGAAAAATTTCGTAATTTATATTTTTCTTTTGTATCAACATAAGATGCTGAATAATGATATTAATGGACACCCCCAGATACATCCGCCACATCTTCGAGGAGTTGGAGGAGTTCCGAGCGTTCGAGCTGCTGCGATCCGGTCTGGACAGGTCCAAGTACCTACTGGTGAAGGAAGCTAAGATCATAGCCATGACTTGCACACACGCAGCGCTCAAACGATCTGAACTAGTACAAATGGGTATGAATATATATATATATATATATATATCTTTTATTCTGCTATGAATTCGACACTTCAGTAATATTTTTGGTTTATTACTTTAATATTTTATAAAATTTGCTAAAACGTTACCTTATTACGTATCGGACGTTCACTGAGAATGGTCGCTAGAGATATGATGCGGGTAGTTCTCAATGAAATATAATTTTAATCACTATCCAGTCATAATATTAATTTAATTGAAAATAAAATGCAAACTAATTTCCGTTTTGTTTGTCGTTTTAGAACGTTCCTTGGCACATTGTTTTGTATGTTGATTATTGATGTCCTTCAAATTACACGATCTAAAATGTGTTTTATTTTAAAAGGTTTTTTTTCATCGTTTTTATGTTCACCCATAATGAAATCGCTTCATCGAAATCAATATTTTTGCATAAAATAAATCTCCTTATAATTTTCAGGTTTCAAATACGACAACATTCTGATGGAGGAGTCCGCACAAATTCTTGAAATAGAGACCTTCATACCACTGCTGCTGCAGAACCCTCAAGATGGTAGGTCCCGGTTGAAGAGGTGGATAATGATCGGCGACCACCACCAGCTACCGCCGGTGGTGAAGAACATGGCTTTCCAGAAGTACTGTAATATGGAACAAAGCCTTTTCACGAGGATGGTGAGACTCGGTGTGCCGTATGTGGAGTTGGATGCTCAGGGAAGAGCCAGATCTAGGTAAGAATATGTATATATTCTCACAACTACCCTCAATAATAACGTGCCCAATAAAACCTATATATACTTAATTTGATATAAAAACCAAAAACGTACATCGTAATATATTCTCATAATAAATAGAAACATAATGAATTAATATGTATTGACATAGAAATTTTTACTAATGTCAAATCATTGATATGTTGTATAAAAAGTAACTCTATATTATTTATTAAATACGGTAACAAAATCCCAGATGTAAAGCAGTCGTAACATTATAACATTATCGTTTAATTCCAGCATATGCAACCTGTACCGCTGGCGCTATCGTAACCTGGGAGACCTGCGACACGTCTGCCAGCTGCCAGAGTACCGCGCGGCCAACGCCGGCCTCAGGCACGACATACAACTCATCAATGTAGACGACTTTAATGGAGCTGGAGAGACGGAACCCAGCCCGTACTTCTATCAGGTAATAAAATAAACTCGCAATTACCAAATGATAACAGTTTCAATAGAGCCAACGTAACAAGATAAAAAATGTAAACATTGTCAACGGTATTGTGTATGAATTCAAATTTAAAATAAAAACGAAGGAGCCATAAAAAAGATATTTTTTTTAATTGTATTTTTTAAATTATAATGGATATTAAAATGTAATAATTAATATTGTTGTAGAATTTGGCAGAAGCGGAATATGTCGTGGCCGTGTTTATGTACATGCGTCTGATAGGCTGGCCAGCTGAGAAGATCTCGATCCTCACCACTTACAACGGACAGAAACATCTCATTAGGGACGTTATAAACAAACGGTGCGCCGACAACCCGCTCATTGGGAGACCACATAAGGTATATACAGCAATAGTATAAAGACTAGTTTATAATAGTGCGTGCAGTCCCTTAGCACGGAAGAAGTGAAACTTCGTAATTGAAAACAATTCATATGCTCTAAATTACATCAAAAAATAAAATACTGCTACTATTAAATTATATACACATATCAAATCAAACTAAAAAGTAATGAATATTATAAATAAACTTAAAGTTTACTTCGCTGAAAGCAAGAGTACCATGCGCATGCACTTGGAATCTACCGACTCATTCTCTATCTCTCTCCTACTTTCTACATTCTTGTATATTTCTTTCTCTCTCCGTCAGCGTAAACGTTTAACGCAACCTTGTTGAAAGTCGAATAAAAAGTTTCACTTCTCTATATACTTAGTATTATTTATATAAATGCATATTTTTACTGTACAGGTGACGACAGTAGACAAGTATCAGGGTCAGCAGAACGACATCGCTCTCATATCGCTCGTGCGGACGAAGGCGGTGGGTCACGTGAGGGATCTGAGACGTCTTATAGTGGCGACCTCTAGGGCTCGCCTCGGACTGTATATCTTCGCTAGAGCCAGCCTCTTCAGGAACTGCTTCGAATTGCAGCCGACATTCAATCAGGTATATGGATATGATTAGCTGTACTATTCGTTTATGAGCTATTTCAATCCTCGTGTGTAAGACTCTGTGGAATCTCCTGACTTTATTCGTTGTTTTTCGTCGACTTTTGTGATGTATTCTCCTCTCTTGCTAAATCCCTCTCTAAGACCCAATCGACCCTGGATATTCTCTTATTGCTATAAATATATCCAGTCAATCTTCACACAATTACTATAGTCAGCCTTATGAATTAAAATTCTAAATATACCCCAAAAAAAAATGTTTTGTCCACAGTTGTTAGAGCGGCCGTTACAGCTGGAGTTGATCCCGGGTGAGTCATACCCGGCCCAGAGGACGCTCAGTGCTGCCGTGCCCGAGGAGCTAGTGCTGCGTGTAATGGACATGCCGCACATGGCGCGATACGTTTACGATATGTACATACAGAGAGTCAGGGACTCAGCTCAGGTTGGTCACACGTAGTAAACAGTCAAGGAACTGTTATAAATAGAACCCTCGGTTATAATTCGACAATTTTTGTATGTTATTTATTATAACATCGCAATGGTTCCGTTTCAATTTTCACTTTTAGTAATATATATACAAAAACTTATATAAATGTTATGTACATTATATATGTATATAATATCTGATAAAATGTCTGAAACGCAAATAAGTGATGATCTTATTGTTAGTTATATGTAAACAGTCTGTGTATACAGTCCGCTCACACGAACAACTCGATAAAATGTTATATTAATTCTATTCAGGTAAATTAACTTACCACCCAGAAGAATGAATTTGCAATATATGATAAAACTAGTTCTAAACACATATACAGTATTTTTATATGATTTATAACCAACCTGTACCCAGGATTCCACATGGAGCGCCCCCGGATCTGATCGTTCAGCTCGCTCCAAGGAGGCGGATCATCACGTGGCGGTGCACCCGGGGGGTGACAGCGACGAGGACGACGCCACCGCCTTCCAACCCACGGATATAGTGAACGAGATCGAGGAACAGGAGTGAAGCTGTTGTGCTGATTAGAATTAAGTCGCAATAAACATTTTGTAAAAAAAATCTCGTCTTTTTTCTGATAAGTCATAGTAATGCCTGTTTTTACGTTTAATATACCGTGGTCAACTTGAGTCGTATTATTGTTATATAATATATATATATATCTTAGTTTTCGTTATTATTAATCTGAACAGAAGTATATTTTTTTTATGTTAAGCGATTTTTTTACTTATCATTTATTATTCGTAGAGTAATATAGTTTAATTATTAAAATGAGACCATTATAAATATATAAGGCTTATTCGATGTAGTCTCCATTGACTGCAAGACAGTCCTTTAAACGTTCAGGGCCAGTTATCAATAACAGCACTCTTGATATGGGCAATTTTTACTGCAAATCGTATGGCTTGTTTTTTAGGACTCTAAAGCTGACTATAAACCAGTGACTTCTTTATAGCTAACACTTTGCCAAGCTATAACTGTAGTCGGATAATTCTTTGTTGACTAATTGGGTAGGTTTTATCATAAAAACGGTGATTTTGTTTATTAAAATATTGCTAATTGGTAAAAAAATCTCATCCGGGAAAAAAACATCTATGATCTCCATTAGAATATCGCTTAAATAGTGTTTTTGATTTTACCACCACATCCCTTTTATATTTCAAAAAGCACATTCAGAATAATTCCAAAATGACAAATTTAAATGTCAAAGGCAATTTTTGTTTATTTTTAATTGTGACAAGTTTTTATGGCCATAGTAAGCGTAATAAATCTTTATACTATATCGCAAAAATGTCAATGTTTTAAAGAATTTCAAATTGCTTATCCTTATGATTGATTTCTTATTAAGTCCCTGTTATTGTCATATTTATTTATTTTTTTCGCAACATCTTAAAAACCAAAACGAAGTTTATACAATTAGAAAAGTTAATGTATTATAATTATTAATGCAGGGTATAGTTTGGTTTTGTTTACAGATTACAGGTCAAGGTAGAGTTTGTGCAATGACTTATCACAAAGGAAAACAGCATAAAAAATAATAACAATATTTATATAGAAATCAATTCATGAACATAACATCGCATTATTAAAAAAGGCCATCGATTTCACCGGTCTCGGTGTTCAGATCTATGTCGTAGATGCTGGGTCTTGTAGGAAGGCCAGGCATTTTGGATATCTCGCCAACCATAGGAACAACAAAACCAGCGCCGGCGGACACGAAAATATCATTGATACGAAGAGTGAATCCGGTAGGAGCACCCTTGATACTGGGGTCGCCGGTCAGCGAATTAGAAGTCTTGGCCATACATATCGCCAGCTTATCGTAGCCCTAGAAAAAATATGACATCAGCCAAACAACTCAAACTATTTCAGATATGAACAATTCGGAATACTTACCCTATCATTCAAAACTTTAATTTTCTCCAAAACCACATCTGTGTATTCCACTGTCCCAGCTCCGTACATCTCTACAGCGATCTTCTTAATTTTATCTTGGATCGTCATTTCCAATGGATAGAGATATTGGAAGTTCGAGGGACGGTCGCAGGCTTCTACGACCGCGTCCGCTAGTTCCAAGGCGCCAGCGCCTCCCTTAGCCCAGTGATCGCAAATAACAGCACGGAAAGCTCCATTTTTCAAGGCATATTCTCTAACCATGTTCAGTTCTGCTTCTGTGTCGTTTCTGTATTAATATTATTTATATAAAATGTCTTAGTTATAAACTTATATAATTATGTTTTGATAAATTTTGTTCCATACCCGTGTTTGTTAACAGCAATAACGACAGGAACGCCAAACTTATTGCCGTTGCTGATGTGTTTTCCTAAATTGCACAGTCCTTTGCTAAGCAGTTCCAAGTTTTCCTGTGACAAAATAAATAAATAGCTTTAGATTAATCATAAAGCCCTTAATGTTTTTTCACCAATGAATTCACAAGGACAACATGACACGAATCTGATATTTGTTATAAAATTATAATCAACTTACTCAAGTTAATCCGAACACATCGTTATTAAGAAATTGCAAAAACGGTCAGTCACATAAAGTTTGCATTTATAATATTGATAATCGCACATGATATGTATTTAAATAGAATATATAATTTTATTTAAAAGTTTGGTAGTATATTACGATCATACTTGGACATATACTGAGTGGAGCGGTTGTCCAGGGCTGACGGTAGGTCCTCCGCCGTGCATCTTGAGCGCGCGGACTGTACTCACGATGACAGCGCAGTGAGGGGTGTCGCCGCTCGAACGACACTTTATGTCAAAGAACTTTTCCATACCTAGACCGATTAGACTTTAGTGTGTCATTAATCAGAAGTTGTGAGTAAATTAAAAGACAAAAATAATGTAAAATTCCAATCTAATCAAAATGTTTCAGTGTAAAAAAAAAAAATTCTGTGAAATAATCGACAGCCATTTTGACCCTTCATCGTTTTATATTGGTGTAGACAAAAAATATGAATAAAATAAATAGCGACCACATAATCTTTATAGCAAATCTTACCGATGTCAGATCCAAAGCCGGCTTCAGTTGCCACATAGCCATTTTCTCGGGCCAGTTTCATGGCTATCTTATCGGCAAGTATAGAGGAGCATCCATGAGCTATGTTGGCGAACGGTCCCGTGTGGACCAATACAGGAGTACCTTCCAAAGTCTGCATCAATGTGGGCTCAAAGGCGTCCTTAAGCAACACCATTAAAGCCCCTGTAATGCCCTGAAAGATAAAAAAATCAAACATTAGTACTACGTGTTAAATATTTTGCATTAATTATTCAGTGTTTTAACTTACAAGATCATCAGCTATTACTGGTTTGCCGTTTGTGTCCAGAGCTACCACCATATTCGCGAGTCTCTCCTTAATATCATTCACATCCTTGCCCAGAGCCAACACAGCCATAATTTCAGACGCTACGGCGATGTCAAAACTAGTCTCACGGGTAAAACCTTTCTCAGTGGGTGATTGTCCGATAGTAATTTTACGTAAATATCTATCGTTCAAATCCACGACTAAAAAAAAAGAGATATTAATACATAATAGTTTATAAATTTCTTAATATATAACTAAATCATAGCGACCCATTCACCTCTATTCCACATAACTTTTTTGGGGTCGATGTTAAGTCGTGCAAATTTAACTCTTTCTTCTGGTGTTAAGGCGTTCGGATCGGTCTTTTCGATTCCCAATCTCTTTAATCTTCTCAACTGAATGGGGGAGAATTTCCTGACTCCTTTAATTTCTGGCACCAAACGATCATACAGAGGACCGTCTTTTTGTGTTAGCTCATGGAAGATCCTGGCATCCATGTGAGCTGCGAGGAGATTGTTGGCTGCAGAAACGGCGTGAATGTCACCAGTGAGATGAAGGTTGAAATCTTCCATAGGAATGACCTGTTTGCAATAAAATTTCATGACTCACATGGAACAGCCCTTCAAAACACCAACGTAAAACATCTTGCCATATCGCTTATAGTTAAAAATCTAATTATTAATATTAATACGTAAATTAATCAAATCTATGCCAGTAAAAAAAATCATACTGTATAAATTGCGCACCTGTGAGTATCCTCCGCCAGCGGCTCCGCCCTTGACTCCGAAGGTTGGTCCCTGACTGGGCTGACGCATGACGGCGAAGGCGTTCCTTCCGCGATGAGCACCCAGAGCCTGCACCAGACCGATCAACGTCGTACTCTTACCCTCACCGAGAGGAGTGGGGGTTATGCTAAAATAAAGACACACAGGAAACTCAATTTCACGCATGAATGAAGCTTACGCAGTAACTTATGCTATACCTATAGAATTCTCTGGCTCGAGTGCATAAAAATATAAACAAAAGATAATATGAAACTAGTATTATTCGGAGGTGACACCTCGTCTGCCCGTGATCACGGTTGCTGCAAAGTAACCGAAACGTCAGGATTATGTAGTTTTTAAATAATAAAATCCGCGTAGTAAATCCGAATAATACTAGTTTCATTTAAATGAATACTCGCCAAAATCTTAGATCTCATTATTAAAAGATAATATTTTTACTACCATAAAAGATAACGTCGTGTTGTGTCTATTATATTGTAGGTAACAAATAAATTCTGAAAAATATATTTTTACACAAAAAGATATTGAAATAATCGTAATTTTTAATTTAACATTGTAAAACGATTGTATGGTTTGACTTACTTACTTAGATCAGAAATTAAATTATCAAACAAAGCAGTTTAACTTTCAATTATACGATTTGTATACATCAGTGTGTGTGTAACAATTTTAGATTTAGCTAATTTTAGTTCTCTATTGATTCGTATGGAATAAAAATACTTCGTTAAAAGCATTTTACAACAATTGCTTGTAAAATTGACTTATATTTTTTATTTTGATTACCATCTAACACACATAAATAGTGTTATTGTTAGGCATCCTCTCAACCATCCACTTACCCAGCCACGACGATGTATTTTCCGCCACGCTGATCTCGGAGACGATCCAGCACAGACAAAGATATTTTCGCCTTGGTATTACCATATTGTGACACCTCACTGGGGAACAATCCTATCTCCTCCGCCAACTTACTAATATATTTAGGTTTTTGAGAACGCGCTATAACAATGTCGCTGTTAAAAAAATAGAAAGAAATATCTGCCATTAAAATGACGGTTAAAACGATAATTAAAAACTCACTATAATTACAAATACAATAACTAGGAAAGACGTAAATGTAATTTTAAATGAATTTACTCACGGTCGTTTAAAAAGGACTAATTTTTTACACATCTATTATTTCGACTCAGGTTGTAATAGCAAAAATTGTTTCCTTTTTTAAATGAATCATAGGCACAGATACAAACACTTCATACTTCTGGATTCTAGGAACAGACCTTGGAGGTGGCGAAACCGTGCTAAGTCTAAGCGGCTGCAGCGGCCACACGGGCGTAGAGATCCGTTGGAGTTGTCTGCTAGCAGCCAACACGGTGTTTTTCATCAACATAGCCACAGTCATGGGACCCACACCGCCGGGTACAGGGGTTACATGCGACGCGACCTGTACCGCCTCGGAATATGCCACGTCACCTACCAACCTCCGGCCGCTGGGTTTTGATGTATCTGGTGACACCACATCAGTTGAGTTTTAAAATTCCTCCTTAGAATTTAACATCAATGAATAAAGGATAATACCGACGATTCTCGTTTGAAATACACCAATGCAGCTTGTTTATTTAAATTAAAACGTACATTAAAATATTACCAATTTAAAAACAAACAGTGCCTTCATTGTATTACAATAAACAAAAATACCGTAAACAATTATCACAAAAAAAAACGCATTTTATACTGAAATTAACTCGGCAGTACTGCATGAAAGATATCTTGATAGTAAATGCTATAAGAACATTCAATGGGTTTGTTGTTGATAACTTCCATTCATTGTTAGTCTCATATTTTGTAAACACCCTAACAGTTATTTCTTCTGTATAAATAGAAGCTTATCAAATACACTTAATGTCATGCAATTTGCGTGTTATTCAAATTACATACGTACCTGGGATGGGATTAATCCCGCAGTCTATTACCACCGCCCCCGGTTTAATCCAAGAGCCACGAACCATTTCTGCTTTACCAATCGCTACCACTAAAATATCAGCGGTTTTGGTCTGAAAATATACGAATCTGTTTAGAGACATTGGTATAGACATAGAGTTTGGAATCTATTTATTTAGCTGTAATTATGTCAGTTAAAACTAAGGACAAGGAGATGGACTAAACGCAATATTTCTACCCACAATTTCACTTAAGTTCTTAGTCTTCGAGTGGCAAACGGTAACAGTGGCGTTTTCCCACTTGAGAAGTTCAGCTACTGGTGTTCCAACGATCCTACTGCGTCCGATAACCACCGCCTGTTTGCCTTCGATAGAGATTCCAGTACGTTTGATGAGTTCTATACAACCAGCTGGGGTGCAAGAAACGAAGCCTGACATATCACCGAGGGCCACACGTCCTTCGTTTTCAGTATTCAATCTGACAAAAAGGATTATTCAACATTAAAAGTTTTATGTTTAAAATTATAGTCCCTGAAATAGTGGTTATTGACCACGAATTCTATTTTCATACAGTATTTTTCTATTACCTTACTAAATTAGTCATTACAAAGATTAAAAATTGTTTGGAATATTGTCACATGTCTTTCAAAATATAACTCATACCCGTCAACATCTTTCTGCGACGAGACAGCGTCGGTGATGAGATGCGAGTCGATTTTCTCGACCGAATCCAGTGGCATCTGAACTATTATGCCATGTACTAACGGCGAATCATTTAGAGCTGTCAACTTTGTAAGTAGCTGGAATAATTCATTAACAGCTGAATGTATGCTCCATACATAGAAATTAGAGACTATTTTAAATATTATATATACATTTTCTGAAATAACCCAATGTCATCAGTCAAAGCACAATGCCTGGATTAGCAAAATGATTAGAATGCGATCTTAAAGAAGTGCCAGGTTTCAAAAATTTTATTCAAAATTTTCTATTTAAATTTAAATTCGATGTATTTTTTTGGTTATCCTATTCGCTATAGTCGATATCTTTGCGACTTTGTCAATGAAATATTTGATAATTGCGCTATAAATCGTAATATGCTAAGCGGTAAACAATTCAAGTTCATATGATGTAAGTTATCGTGGGTCAGGTCTGGGGTCGACGATATTATCGAGAAATACAACAACTGTATTACGTTAGTTCACCTCAAATTTTATTATTGTATTTTCGTCAAACTAATAAAATATGTTTTTTATGATAGTATCGAGTTAGAATTATTTTTTTTATAAAAAAATTATATATGATAATCTCTTTAAAAAGAAAACAACATAAGCCAATCTCTTCCTCTTTTGAATTTTTTATGGTGTTATTTATTTCACGTCGATATTTTTGTGTTTGTATGTCCATATTGTTTTTTCCAAACTCATGTAAGGCATTTTTGGTAAATGATTACTCGATCAAGTTCATCACGCATTCGATTTTAACATGAAATGAGATTGTTATGAGCACTTTACCTCAGCCTGCGAGATTTCTCTGGGAAGTTTGATGTGTTCAGCAGCTATGCCGATGTTTTCTGCTGCTTTCAGCTTGGCCCGGATGTAAACGTTGGAGTCTTCTCGTCCTCCGACCTGCACGATAGCCAGCTTTGGTTGGAAGCCAGGGTGCTGTTGACCCATGACGGCCACTTGCTGACGGAGGTCATTTTCTATAGATCTACGAAAAAATATTTTACATAAATGTTTTAGGAATAACTTAAAAATACCATTAAAAAGTATTCAAAATTATTTTCACAGTTAGTTAGCATGACCATACGAGGTATTTCTTTGGATATTTAGTGAGATACGGAAACTTTCTTTTTGGAATACCTTTTAACGTAATTATTTGTGTTACCATTATTTAATATTATGTATTGCTCCAACTTTTTCTGTATAAAAAAAAATTCTTCGTTCTTTTACTTGACCATTCTAGAAACATCTTTTTTCGAATTCCTTTTCTATATCGATAGATTAATTTAGTTTTAAAAACCATTAAAATTAAATAACTTTAAGACGGTTCCGGTAATATATTGTCTGTAATATATTTTGTAAATGTTAGTCTTACCTAGCTGTTTGTGTACCAGAAATCACTTGAGCAGACATTGTTTTAAGACGACTTTATTTTACAAACTAAAACGAGATCATAACTAACAGCCTCAGATCAAGCAACCCTGATAACCTCGTGTTTATTATAACGTATGAACAAATTTATTATAATATATTTTCAAATTTATATTTCATAGATTATAGAGAAATAAAGTTACATCTAAATAATTCTCGTAAAATAACACAAATTTATATAGTTTAAAAAAGTACACACCTTAGAGCAGTTTTGCAATAATTACTAAGAGGTTTAAACAAGTAGCTCATAGTAAATTTCATCATTAACAACTTTATATTATTATTATTTTTTCTCAAATCTTAACACTTCTATCAATCTTCAGTTTAGGATATTATTGTACCGAATATGATTCAACAATGAAGACAGTGTATTGTTTTTATCGTTAGGAAATTATGAAATAGTGTAATGATAAGTAAAGAAATAGCTAAATGAGATCCAAATAGTGTTTGAACTTAAATTACACTGTGACATTAAGGAGATTTAAATATAACATTTAAATTACATAAATATAAATTTAAATATGAATTTATGTAAAGCACACATATGAAATCAAAAATAGTATTGTAATTTTTAAAAAATAATCAAAAATTGTAACAAAATATATATATTAGTTTACACATATAATAAAAAGATTTTAAAAACAAAAAATAATATAGAAGAAACCTCTTAGCATTCAATGGATTCATCGTGCGGGTGCCGGGTCCATCGCGTTGCAGGGAGAGGAGCTTCAACAGTGCCTGGGACTTGGGACCTGGGACTTGGACCCATATGTTGTTTAAGGGGCCCCTATCTAACGCGGGTTAAACGCTCACCTCCACCATCCAAGCTCCTCTCTCTATCTAACGAAATATGAAACGAACCTACTGGGGCTGCCTTCGAAGTACGTTCCAAAAATGAATTGATATTAGTTCTGGACAAGCCCAGGTCTTTTAGTAGGTTGTAGAGAGATTTAGCCTATATTCCACTCGCTTCCACTTCTACCGCGTACAAATCCATGACGAACCTATTCCTAGAGAGTTCGTTAGTGAGGTCGTAATATTTATTAACCTTAGTCAACTTACCAACAATCGTCGTGCTTCAACACCATTAAGTGTTTTAGGTATTTGAAATACCAGGCTCGTCTCTTGTAATTTTTTCCCGCGCGTAAAGCATTTCAAGTCCGTATTCGCACCGTTTAAGCCGTTTATATCGACTGGTAGACAGATCTTTCAAAATAGAAGTTCACACAGTGATATCTTAGATTTTCGGGTGTACACATTTGAATGACAGTTTCATCTCGTCTACCATTTATCACCGTTGCAAAAGAACCGAAACATCAGGTGTATGTGGTTTTAAAATAATAAAATCTAAAAATCTTAGTTTCATTAGTTATTATATTAGCTTTCTGCCAATGAAAGTTTCGCCAAAATCGATCTCGCAGCTTAAAAGATTCACCACAACGAAAAGCTTAAAAAATTAAAAATTGGCAAAAATATTTTTTTGTAAATGATTTATATTCATTGCATATAAAGCGTTTATTGAAGTGATGACTTTTTATGGGAGGGTAAACCGTTCCGTAACCTAAGGCGTAACGGCACCACTGGTGTGGTGTCCCTTTCTCTCAAGTATACAGCATCAGTGTTTCACGCATGCGGCAAAAGTTTTTCAAGTAATATTCAAGTGATTCATAAACAGATTATCAATTGAGTGTAGATATAAATAACTTAAGTAATAACCTAATCTTTTTATAAGTTACCCAATTACTATATTAAATAGTTTAAGTTATCACTTCTTTCGAGCGTCCTGAGACGCACAAATTCTATTTTTATTACAAAAACACTACAATTTTATATTCTAATGCACATAAAATTAAACAGCCCCTATTAATGAGCAGTAATGACTTAATTTTGACATTTAGTATGATGCTCACCGCGAGCTTTAGTTGTCCCATTAAATACGGAGGATTTGTAGTTTTTCATTCATGAAACTTCGCACGATATAGTATTAACGTAGGTCATTGAACGAGAAAAGTGAAAGGCTTCGTACGTTTGTAACGATGCGAACTTGCCGTAAGCATAATAAAAATTCAAAACCATTTTATAATCTACAAATTTCAATGTCCGTCCTTGAAATAAAAAATATATTCTGTCAAAAGACCAAAAAGTACCGATAATACAAGAAAAACTACGTTTATTTGAATGTTTGTTACTCTGTTGCCCTCCCAGGAGCAGCTTTTTAATAGTTTAACATGGAATAAGACCAATAAAATAAATTAGAAAATCGCTTAACAAAATACAATTTGCAAGCCGAATACTTTGTTTTTATGGTTATTAAGATAATTTGCTTAAAATGGTAGAAAGATAAATATTGTTACTATTGCTCTTTGAAGGTTCTTCAGGGTATGCATCTGATGGAGAGATTCTTAATGACTCGTACCTATGAGAATTAATAATTATTCTCTGTTTACGATTACTACATTTATCTTATTTAAAGCGATCAGAAGCACAATTGCGATTAAAAACATTCAGAGAATAATTGAAGTTTATATTTTGTGAACACGTTAAAAACAAATTTAATATTTCCAGACATAGCCTACGTATAATATGTCGGGTAGTTTAATAAAAATGTAATGAAAACTTTTATAAAATTCTTTTGAATTGGCGGAAGTTCAGAGGAACGCCCTTAATTTCAATCGCAAATTTGTAATAAGATTTCTACGAAAACGGAATGCAACATTTATTTAACGCTATAGCATTTTATATATATAATAAAAATAATAAAAATTGCGAATGTATTTTTATAAACTTATATAAATGTTGCTATTAAGTAAATTACTAGAGGATAAGTATTTTTTCCTATACTTCCTTATAACAGATTTTTTTCTAATATAAACTTGTGAAATATAGACATTATTTAATTTTACTTAATTTTTAATTAAAAAAAAACTATAAATTCAACTATTCTATGAAATATTTAAAATAATTACACATGTTCGTTAATATTGAAATAGTCTGTTTAATTTTTAAACAACGTTTTTGACGTTGTACCTACTTATAAAAATTAAATTATAACTTTACATTAAATATTTACTATATTATACAATATAAAAAATGAGGTTCTAGTAGAGAATTTAATTAAATATTTCCTTGTTATCATAGGTGGCGGCTCTGAATTAACGTAACGATTAGCATTAAGATCTCAGTAAAACGTTTGTATGAAAATATATTTAAAAATCTCTTTCAAAAATATAAACACAATTATAAATACAATACCTATATAATACTTTGAAATTTATGTAATAGGTACTTAGTGTGACATATGAAAAGGTAGATAGAGATAGGTACATATGGAGTAGTTATATCAATTAAATTACACGAAAAAAAAAATTGTTAAACAGTTGTGAATTTGAAGACAAGACATTTAACGAGTTAAATCAATTAGCATATAATATAATAGCAACAGTATTGAAAACAGAATAACGAAATATAATAATTACTTAGTACATACACACTTAAAACGAATAAATTATTTACTTACATTATTTCAGCGTCAATGTCCTCCTGATTTTTCCATGTCATTTTAACACAATATGAAAATAAAAATATATATCTTTTCGCAAAACTTCCGCGACGTGTTGCTAGCGTCAACGCGGGCACTTAATGAAGAATATTCTCCGACTCAAACTGGTTTTGTTACAAACAACAAATAAAAGCTGTTACACACGTACCCACTAATATATTCATTGCCGAATATTTTACAAGCACGACACTGAAATGCTAATGTTTGTTAAATTCACTTTTACTATAATATGTTGGACAATTCGCGCGTGTGGTATATGCTTTATATTAATATCAAAAATGATTTTATACCGATTTTTGACACGAAGTAATCTTATTTCTTACATTTTAAAAAACGAATCCTTCAACAGTCACTTCAGCTGTGTTCCCTTTATAATTATTATGCAATCGGTACGAAATGAATCGCTGGATCTAATTGCTTATTCAATGAAAAGAATTAAAAAAAAACTAACAATCGGTACAACGTGATTAGCGACGATTTATTTTAATAAATATTAAGTGTTAACGTAAATAATATGCATGTTTTCATTCTTATAAGTTACTGTATAGCTACAAATATATATTAAAGTAACAATTCAGCATAAACAGCGTTATTAATTATTATTAATCATGGTTAAATGTTCTTGTAAACTATTATAAGATCCAGCGTTTTAGATACAGTCGTATTAACTGTAGTGATAGCTGAAACTGACGACTCCCTGTTTAATGGTTTGACCGACAGTAACTACTAGTACCGTTAAGAGAAACCTGGTTCACAGCACCAAGGTCTGTCAGTGAAATGTATGAAAGTGAGATGAGAATAGATAAAAAGTATGTATATCTATTGAGTAGAGGTTATTGGTGGTTACTTAGTAGAAATCCCGCTCGCTCCTTATTGAAAATTATTTGAAGCAGTTTATATCATATTCATCATCAGCCTCTCGGAGCCCACTGCTGAGCAAAGGCCTCTTCTCGCATGGAGGAGGTTAGAGCACTAATCACCACGCTTGCTCAAGACGGGTTGGCGATTTCAATCTTATAATTTGAAATTATAAGACCAGGTTTCCCCACGATGTTTTCCTTCACCGTCCGTCAGTGGTGTCTAAATACCCTTAGAAAGTACATATGACTCGGAAAAGATCACATTGGTACTTGTCAGGTTTCGAACCCGCGCCCTCACCTATGACAGGCGGGCCTTCACCCTCCAGGCCACCACGACTTCTTTATATGCATATTGTATTCAATCCGACCATTTTTTACAGCTGCTGTGTATTTTAAATAAAAGTCTAAAGTGTATTTTAAATAAAATAAATAAAACTAAAAAGAACGCGTTAAAAATTGTACTAACAAGCAATTTTAATTACATATTGATACACCCTGTAGAGGACTAGAGATATTATTGTAAGGCAGTATTGAATTAAAACAATATATTTTTTCCAAATTAACTTTATTACCTATTAGTAAAAAAATAACAAGACAAATCAACTTAAATGTAATGAAACAAAAATGTATAACAAACATATCACTTTATATAGATTCATAGTAATTATGAGAATATTACCTTTTAAACCAACCGTATATTTATACTCTGTTGTCAGAAAATGCACATATTTATAATCTGTGGACATTTGTCAAGAACACAAAATCATTACACGAACAAAACAACGTAAGTCAAGTCACAATAAGATCTATAAACAATAAATCTCAAATGAAATTTAAAAAAAATATGTAAGTAAAAAAATTATATAACTCAGAAACAACACAGATATATATATTTATTTATTTATTTATGTCAAAATTATATAACAATTTCTGTTTTACAGTCTATGATAACACAGCTTTGAAGTCTTCCTCTTTATCGCGATGAGAATTTGAACTGAGATGAATTCTCATCGAGTGCACCGGCATTGGTGTTGATCCACACAGCTTGCACGCTAGGACGGTGTCGTTAGACACCAGCGACCTGGAGAAATACGTTTACATTATGAGAGATATAAAGATATGTTATATTGAAACATTTATAATGAATAAGCAGGATTCGAACCTACGATCTCCCTTAAGATCGTTTGAGTTGCTTTGCTAACTTAGCTATCGTGTCATACTGTTTGATAAAGTGGAACTCGATTTTCCAAAGAGTGTAGGTTCAAATCCTACTTGTAGTCAAGTATTATAAATGCAAAACATTAATGAATAAATATTCTTGAGATCTTTAGCGAGTATTCATTTACAAATATATATATATTTTGGATATACGACGCGTTATTTATTACTTTGAACTACATACGACGTTTCTTTTACTTTGTATCATCCGTGATCACGGGCAGACGAGATGAGAACTTTCATCGAACTCATAAAAAACGTTCAGGAATCCGAAAATATTAGTTTTATTTTAATATTATTCTTATCATATTTCATAGTTCCCAATACCCTCACCTGCTGACTCTCATTTTGAGGTCATCGTTGTCCCTCTTCAACGCCAGCAGAGTGTCTCTGTCCTTTGGGCGTAGTTCTAATGGCGAGTGCAATGAGTACACGACAGCTCTCTCAACCATATCCGGTATAGTGATCTCCAACAGCTCATCCTCCGGTATAGACTTCCATTCCCAGGCGTTAACAACGCTTTCAGTCTCACGGTGTTTCCGACGTTTCAGTAGCAACCTGAGGTTAATTTTTTTTTTAACAATTCCAAAGGTCAGATGGGATCGGAGGTAATAAAATCAACCGGTGACAGCTGGTTACATCGAAAACATCATGTCATGACTCGCAGATAATAAATTTAATGGCATATTTTTTTTTTAATTCTTATCTGCATGTCGTAAAAATATCATAATACCGACTGCAATCATATATTTAGTTGATAGGACTTTAAACCTTACGATGTCACGATTTTTTCTAGATATACAGTTTAAATTTTTCTTAAACAACCCAAAAAAAAAAAATACCATCTCTTAGGTCGTGAATAGTTTAAAGTACCCTCTGGTACTTTCTATTGAATTCAGAATTTAACAAAATGGCTACCATAATTTAAACATTATAATTTTGAACCCGTTTCACTGAAGTCAGTTAAAATATAACTAAAATAGTTGTTGGTAATATATATCACATTTTGTAAGTAGTGACTAGTGAGTGATTTAGCACTTTCACATATGAACTTTAGTTATAGTTAAGTGTAGAGCGGGGTTATTTGGTCATAGATTTAAATTTAGCGATCTAAACGGCTCGGACAGGCAAATGACAAAAATAAATCGCGATTATTTATTATTTTTTTGCCACACAAATAAATAGTTTAGTTAACATTGAACCCATAGCTTTGTTGGTAGTTAGTAGTTTTCTTTCCATACAAGTGATCCACTCGCCTCATCAATGTATGAGGCGAGTCTAAAATTTAATTCTGACTTAGAAATCTTTACCAATTGATGTTTACCATTGACTTAGTAATGATGATTTCCGAACAAATCGATGGGAATACCTCTTATTCTTATACTCTAAAAATTTTATAGAAATACCGCGTAATGTTTACCAAATTAATGCTATTAGTTTAAAATTAAATTTCATGGTAAATAAAATATGTCCGCAAAAAATATTCATAAGCTCACTGTTATTTTTGTACACAATTTATAAAGAGCAATGGAACATCTTATAAGAGATATTTTGTAAAATCGTTCACTGGAAAATATATATCGATATAAAAAATTATTACACCATATAAATATGGTTTTTGCATACATTTACGATATTATTAGTTTTTTTTAGTTAAAAATATACTGGTTATCAAAGTTCACATTATAATGGACGAATATGGTTCCTTTGTAACTCACTGCATGAGATCTTCTCGTATATACTTGGGCACGTTGACCCTTAGCTCGTCGTCCATGGCCGGCGAGTCCTGACCCTCGCTGCAGTACAGCATGTAGTCCATCAGGTGGCGGATATGGTTTACCTGTAGAGTAATGTCGGAAAATATGATCTAGAGATTAAACTGACCTAAGGCGGCTCTACTAACGATGGTTGTTGTAATGCAGTGAAAATAATGAAAATACACATATATGTATATTTTTCAATAATATAGTCGGTTACTTAGATTATTAGACAACACATAAATATATGCCCGTGTCGTTTGATATATAAATAAGGTTTCCGTGTGGTAACAAAACACAACTGTACAGGCAGTTGTTAACAAAACCTTGTTTATTAAAACTAACAGCTTCGTATTAGATGAATATAGCGTATTTTTTATCATCATCGTCATCAGCCTCTCGGAGCCCACTGCTGAGCAAAGGCCTCTTGTCGCATGGAGAAGGTTAGAGCATTAATCACCAGGCTTGCTCAAGACGGGTCGGCGATTTCAATTTTATAATTTGAAATTATAAGACCAGGTTTCCCCACGATGTTTTCCTTCACCGCCCGTCAGTGGTGTCTAAATACTCTTAGATAGTACATATGACTCGGAAAAATTACATTGGTACTTGCCAGGTTTCGAGCCCGCGCCCTCATGAGAGGCGGCCCTTAACCTCCAGCCAGGCCAACACGACCTTATTTTTATTTACGAGGGTTTAATGTTATTGAAATCGCAGCAGATTCACAATCATATTATTTTTACAGAAAAAAGATAAAGTTTCTAGTTTCTTTCTTTATATTTAAATAAAACAAACAAAATCATCATTCGTCAGCTCCGTCACGAGTATTATACAAGCCATCTGTATGTATATATTAATGTCCTTGTATGTTACGTAGACAATCCTACGTTTGTGTGTGTGACTGTGTGTGTGAGTGTGTGTGTATCCCACCAGTCCTATGTCCTCGACGGAGAGGTCGGCGTCCACATCCACCAGTAGGTCGTGTTCGGGGAAACGCGGCCTCCCAACCTCGTCGGAGCCGAGCCCGCACAGCACGCTGACGTAGCGGGTCGCCGTGCTGTCGCGACGGAGTTCCGCTCTGGAAGATCACGTCATGTTATAAAGGCCGTTCTGACACTGAGATAGCGCGAGCACCTACGACTTAATTTCCACCTTCAAACATATGAATTGACAGTCAGGCAAGATCCAGTCGAATTGAAAAAGGACCCGAAACACAATAAATTAAGTTATTGTAAAGTATTGAGCTTAAATGAAACTAGTATTATTCGGATTTACTACGCGGATTTTATTATTTAAAAACTACATAATCCCGACGTTTCGGTTACTTTGCAGCAACCGTGATCACGGGCAGACGAGGTGTGAATGTCTGTCCCTCGTGCCCGTGATCACGGTTGCTGCAAAGTAACCGAAACGTCGGGATTATGTAGTTTTTAAATAATAAAATCCGCATAGTAAATCCGAATAATACTAGTTTTATTTAAATGAATACTCGCGAAAATCTTAGATCTCATTAAGTATTGAGCTACTCACTCCGGACAGAACAGTAAGGCTATGATAGCGGGCAGTCCTCTTATATTTGGCATCAACGTCGTATTTCTTAGTGATAGCGTACTACTTGACGCACTCTGACCAACCTCCGCTGACACCAGCAACCTGCGATCACCTCATTACTACACACACTTGTTTTTCTCGCGACTTCGTATGCTTCAAATTATTAATTCAATTCATGCACAAATATACATGTGATTAAAAATTTTATAACCGAACGACAGCGGCATCTATAAAATAAAGTGATGAGCTAGGTTATAAAATGTTTTAAGAATCCTTTCAGTAGCATTTGAAAAGAAATAACACATTTATTATAGTTGGATTTGTTCATTAACTTTTGTAATTTAATCAATTTTGATCTTTATGTTAATGTGATATGGTTCAATGTAAGTTAACGTTACATTACCTCTGGTACACCTCCTGGGGCTCCGTGTCTAGGAGCACGGAATTCACTGAGCTCCACTCCACCAACACCTGCTTATTCCGGCTCGCGTACATCAAGTTGTGGAGAGACATCTCCAGTGGACTAGAAATATATATAAGTGATATATTGATGAGGAAGAGATAGTTGTGTGTATGTTACCGGAGATGTGTGTAATCCGTCAAAGTATACAATTCCTAAGATATGTATGTAATTTCAAAAATCGCGGGGAGATGTGTTAAATATATTATACTTAAACATTACACGTTTCCTAGGAAATATATACATTAAATAGTTTTTCAAACAATTTATACATTTCGTAAACAGTAGCGGAATTGTACACACTTCCTAGGATTTGTATACAATTCCTAGATTTCATACATCTCCGGTAACATGTATATACTTAGATTATTGAAGTACAGTTCGAGTTTCAGTTTCAGACTTGATTTTTTATGTTAAGCGTCACTTTAAGTAATGGTTTACAAAATGGCTGAACCCAGTAGTTGATATATAAATGTTGCCATTGCAAAATTACAACGGTTCAGTGTTGTCATTAATTGTAATCAGTCATAAAAATAATTTTAAGGACTACACGGCACGGAGGGGGCCGTTTGTAACAGTGTATCCGAGTTGATGTCCTCAAGATTTGGAATTTTCTTTAAGAGGAACAAAGTCGGTTTGGGCAAAGTTATACAATTGTAGATCCGTATTTGTAATATCTATGTTAAGTTCATTCAGTCATAACATTTTATTTGTATCACGGTTAAGTGATAGGATTTTTGTTGTCTAACTGTCTGTGTGTTCCATGCTGTCACGAAAACAGATTGTGTATTGGAAGTTACATATACAGATAAAATATCGGTAATGCAATAACAGAAAACAGAAAAACTGTTCCTTCATTAACAGCTAGTATTGAAGGTAGGAGCTATAATAGACAGCAGATTAATAAGAAAATAATTTAATATAGCGATTATTTTTTGGTGGTTTGTTTACAATTTCTTTGTTAGGTAATAAAAGATGTAATATAAATTAAAATAGTATTTCAAATATAAGGAATAATATCCATTAACCTGTACGGTCCTTTCAAACAGACATCTGATGTATATTCCCTATAGATGGGCGCTTCCACCTCCCGTAGTTGGGTAAAAGCTAGTTCGGTTTGTTCCTTGTTGTACGCACGCTTCTGCGCCAAATTCAAATCTGTGGCCATCTCCCTAAGGTCGTGATTCAGCTGACAAAGATAACGATCAAAATATATTAACAAAAAAAAATCACCGAAACCTGCCACATATCATATAACCTATTACTTTACCTTAGAATCATAGCTTTCTTCACAGGGCACAGCATAGCCCTTGTCCAGGAGTTCCTTGTTGATATTAATCTTACCGCCTTCCGACAACAATTCTATGGACACTACGCCATGGGCCACTGAATACACCTGTAATAACATATTTAATACGATTACTACATTATTTTGTTTGTAATAAATAGTTGAACAAAAAAAAAACTTAATTAATAGCGAAGTTAATATAGAATTGTATATAATATTGCCATTTTAACAAATTTTTGTGAGGGATCTCAATCTCTGGATATCTGAATGTTAAAACTTACTAGTCACGTTGTATCAATATCAGTCAGATATAAAAGACAAGTCTGTTAATCAGTTTGTTACGTACGGGCAGCATATTAAAAAATCAATGAACATCGCCGGGGCAACGTCGTTGTATGGATAAGATATCATATAACTGGTGACGCCGCTGACTCCGCGGAACGAGCACCAAGCCGTGTGAACCAGAAGATTCCTGATACCACACAGGCTATGGAATGGTATTGCTATTCTAACATCGAGGCAATCATGTAGTCTTAGGTATAGGTTATAAGTTTTAATATGTAATTCTTATTATAATATACATATAAGCAAGTTTCGTAGTTATCCTGGAACTAGTTCTCATACAGCCAACGTTCTAATATATGATATTTTTTGATACAACCTTCGCAATGAGCCGCCCTCTCCCCACCAGCTCGGTGAACATCTTCTGTGCTGGTTGTGACCAGTGTGTATGAGAGTCGAGCAGTGGTGCGGGAGCCAGCCCAGCCAGCCTGCAGCACAAGGCCAGCGGCCTGCAGCACACCTGCGGCAGGACGCGTATACTGCTGCGCGATACGCGACCTGCGCTGCCGTAGTCGATGTACAGCACCTGGAAATTACATTATAGTGGAATAATATATCACGATAAAGAAAATGGGAGGAGATAGAAAAAAAACTATTAGGAATATATGATTTATTTATATAAATATAACTGAGAAGAAAGAAAGTAAAACTTAGATGAGATTCAACACAAGATGTTGCAATCGCTGTAACAATTGGACCGACGATTATACAGGCAGTGTAAATTATTTTCATATGTTCATTACAGAACACTTGTAAATTACATACAGATAGTATACAATAAAAATCTGTCAACACGAGCCAGATTCGGGCTTACATCCTCAACAATAAGGCTTCTTTTTGCTACGACCAGGATATACCGAAGAAAATTTTCTATGAAATGTATTTCATTATTATCATCGTCTCCACCCTGTATAAACCGTACCTCTAACATATCTCTCGGCAGTATCCTAGTAATCCGTGCGCGGTACATCAATGTGGTGGTACCATCAGCGTACGGTGCTGTCACCAGATCGTCCACTGCCACATCCCCAGTGACAGCCAGAAGAGGTCTAGAGTTCAATGACCTCTGGATCTCCCGAAGCTCATTCCTGGTAGACTCGTCATCGTGTTGAACCCAGAACTTGCCTACGTTGATAAACTTGAAAAATATATAGAGTAATAACAATTAGAACAGCTCTAAGAGTCTTTTTATAAAATAATATCAATAAAAGTAAAAAAAAATATTTATAAAGTATTTTAACATATAAGGTGTATCAATGATAGCGTTTACAAATAAGTCATTAATTCAATGAAATTTGTTATTGAGTTAGCCTCATATATATCAGAATAAAAAGAGAACTCTTTTCTTACTATTATATATACATATATACATGTGTGTGTGTGTGTGTGTGTGTGTGTGTAGATAAGACACATTTAATTGAAACCGAACCTTTAAATTCCCGAACGCACCCGAGGCGACGTTAAGCGATAACATCTGGTTTCAGGTTTGCTCACTTTTACGCGGGAAAGTATTTTGTCGCGTCCACAATATTTAATTTTTCTTTGTAAATTTAATTTAACTTATTTAAGGTGTTTTTGTTTAAGATAATAATTAGTTTGTTCTAGATGAGGTTTCATTTGTTATTAAAAAGTACCTACTCGCTTTATAAGACATATATATATTTTTTAATGATTTTGTTAGAATCCTAAATATATATATATATGTGTGTGTACCTGAGAGATTTTCAGAGCGAAATGTGTATCGTCTATGTCCGGCAGACTGGGCACCATGTTGTTTAAATCCATATTAACTAATTTAGACTTCATTGCTTCTGATAGAGCTATTGCTTTTTCCAGTCTGAAAAAACATATATTTTTATATTGTATAGCAAAAGTATATAATGGATCAAATAAAGTTAATATTTCACAATGAAAGTAACAATGTTTGTTTACTTACGGTAACTAATTCTGTTAACTTATGGTAATACACATTGTTAACTGTGATTAACTTTATTGTTAACTTATGGTGACCAACATTTAAGTTAAGTCAGAGCTTAGAGTAACAAATTTTTATCGTTCGCTTATGGCCACTAACTTTGTTTACTTACGGTAACAAAGGTATCCTTATATCCATTTTAAGTTGTCTAGCTTTGACAGCTTTATATACAGGCAGCAAAACTTGACCGGGAATTGTAGGATCCTAGAAGACAAACATACAATCAATTTTGTCCTTAAATAAATGTACATAATATTTTTTTTACTTACACCTCCTTTATTGCCAGTTTTGGAGCTTTCATTGTCTTGGAATGTGAGGTAAATTTTTCTGTAACATTTTTAATTTTATTCTTTTTAACATGAGATTATTTGTATTAATGTATTTTATTCGGGTAGTACAGAACAATACTTACCAAGACACTTATATATATATAACCAATATTACGAATGCGAAAGTTTATGTATAAAAAAGTTGTATCTACCTGCTGTTTCTGTCAACGGTGACCCTGGGCTCGTCTCCCAGCAGCCTGTGGACGGCGGCTCGGACCGCGGCCTGGTATATCTCGGCCGGCTGAGCGTCCGGCAGACCGCGGAGGTACACCGATCCGCGCGGGTCCAGCCCACCCACGACCTTCACCGCGTCGCGCTCACGGGACTCGTCCGTGCTGGCTTGGGTGAAGTACTGCGGGTAGAATGCACCCGCTAGCACAACCTGCGAATTATGTCTATGTTTACATACTGTCAATTACTATTTAAACCTTCTTATTGCTTAGGTTTCGTTACATATGCTGAGAAATCCTGATATATATATTATTTTCTTTTAATTTTCTTATGATATTTATTTCTCCATCATGATACTCAATCGATGATAATTCATATTCAGTACCTTCAGTACCAGCGGTAGCTCCTGTTTGTTCCACGGGGCTGTCCCCTGCTGGATGCCCTCCCTCGAGAGCCTCGCCCGTATTTCCTTCACCATATCGTCCAACTCTCTCAAGGCCCTCACTTGAACGTAGAACCGACGCGCCCATTGCACTTCGTTGGTGCCTTGCTGCTTGAAATACTTCTGTTGGCGCAGATGATTCCACACCTGGCGACAAATTATGACTTGTGATTACTGAGACTATTTTATTATATCTATGTAAACTTATGTTTTCCATTACCACGCTATATTTTAATTATTTTCCCATTATTTCCGTTCCTTTGCAGCAACCGTTGTCACGGCAGTATGTAGTTTTAAATATAATAAAATAAAGCATAGCAATCCGAAAATATTAGTTTCATTTAAATGAACACTCGTGAAAGTCTTAGATGTCGGAATTTAATTATGTTCATATATGTATATAACAGGGGCGCGTTGACGAATTGAAAACGATACATTTACGATATGGCAACGCCGTATATCATAAAAATATGTGTTGTGATACCTGGCTACTGAAAGTTTATATAAGGACACATGACGTTGCAAGGTTTCGCTAGATGGCGCTTTTGATAAAAATAATATCAGAAAATAAATCTTGTCAGACCGTAAATTGTGAGTAAATAGTATGTAAATTCCTAATATAAATATATAATAATTTCTGATCAACTTATGATCTTAATGGACACGAGCCCGCGGACCTTGTAAACGTTAAGTAGGGCAATGCAATCGCTCGTTGAACCGTCGGCCCACGTCAGTTTAGAGTTGTAGGCGTTGAGGCGCTCACGGAACGGACTGCTGAATACATTCTTCACGGACAAACCGGCAGCTGTAATATAAAGACAACACTATAATACACACACACACATACATTGATTTTATATAAAATATATTAACTTAATTTAACATAGAATAGACACGTATTGTATTCTTTTTATTTTTTTACTAGCAATTCTTAGATATATATATTTATATTCCAAAGTAATTGAAAATGTATTATTAAAGGTCTTATATAAGAACTGGTGAACCGATATTGCTAAAACTGTACATGAAGATAAAATCTCCAGAAATAACTCCGGTCACTCAGTATTAAAACAATTTTTGTTATGCAAAAAACCCAAAATAGTTTTTCGGACAAAAAGAAAATCAGCATGTTTGATCTATAATTAAATTAGACTCAAAATTCCAATATTTTTCATATATGCAAAATTATCTTTTTAATATAATTAATCAAATTAACCGAATTAATACCCATAACAACAGCCTCTTCGAGACATCCGTATATATAGCCGAGTAGGATCAGCTTCGACACTCTCACGTCCAGGGGCAACTTGGCCATTATTCGTCCCAAGTGTGTTATATCACCGTCCGAGACACACCACTCCCCGTCCATCGTCTTCTTTAAAGCACCGACCTGGTGATGAGAATCAGTCATCACCATCACTGACCCCTCGTAGCTTCTATCAAATTAACACTCAATAACTTGTATAACAGACGAGATCAATATCATTTAGGTGCGAGAAATTACGCTAGCGATACTTTTTGGTCTGCAAACAGGGACTATTATCAAGATATACATACTTATACATATATATGGCTTCGGAATTTTATAAACATGGGCCTAACCTAACTTAAAACGAGAAAAATGAAGGGGCAAATTGTAAAACGACGACAATTTACAATCTTCCCTCGGCAATTTGTGAGCGGACATATTATACAAATTTGCTGTAACGTATATATATATATATATATATATATATGAACCTGATTATATTTGCCTTTATGGGATAATGGTAGGTAGATATATCGATTATTGCCAAAGTTTCCCCTAAAAATAAATATAAAACCTTTGTGGAGGGTTGTAATGACCATCATAAACTGACCTCCTTAAGCACCAATATGGTCCGATGTATGTTGGACATGTCAGGGGGGTCCATAGCCAGTGCGAGGATATCGCTCGGAGTACCCATGTCCAGCATTTTGGACAGAAGGACCAGACGCTCTAGAGGACAACGGATGATCTCTGGCTTGCATTCTTGGGGGAGGTTGTCCTGTATCATATAACATTAAACTATATTATCTTTGAACACCTTAAAACACTTGTATCGGAACTCTGGTACAAGAAATCCTTTTATATACAAAAGACTGCGAGGCCATTATTTAATATAATAATATAAGAATTAAGTCATATTAGCTCCTTCCAAAACCCCTATGCCTATACGTGACTCTTTGAATTTAGTATGAAAATGCACATTTTAAAACAAATTCAACTTAAAGCTGATGAAATTGCATAGGAATAACATTTCATCTAACTGATTTTTTAACTTTAAACCATCGATCGTGGGAATAAGGTCGTAAACAGTTTAACGTGGTCAGTTTTTAAATTGAACATTTACATAAAACTTCTCATGAACCAGCCTATAGACGCGGCCGTCCCTGACGCGGCCCGCACGGCCCGCACGCTGCTCGCAGTTAGTCTTCGACGCCCAGGATAGTTGCAGCGACGTAAAATTGGTGTTCTCATCGGCCACCAAGACTTTCATGAGACAGAAGTCGATAACTGGAGTGACAAGCATTTAGGCTCATGAGTATATCAATGGCAGGATCCCGGTATCAAAGAGCGGATATGCCGATAATGTTTTAATCTATCTAACACTGTTAAGTATTGTTGAACTTTTTGTAAAGAAACTTTCGCCTTTAATTTTTTTCTCTGGAATCCCCACTGAGATAATATAAAATATAATTATATAGTTGTCTGGAATAGAATTCTCAAAAAAGTAATACTATAAGTGTAATAAAAAAAAAGTAAATTCATGTCATTTATAGAGTATATAATATTACAAGAGCTGAAAGTTAAAAAATGAACAGCGTAAGCTAGTATTTTCAAAAAATAACATATATATATATATATACTTGAGTATGTAACGAGAACATAATAATTATAACATATATTTTTATATATGTTTAACTTTATAATCATTTCTAATAAATTGTTTTTAAAAACCGTCGTTTAATGTTTTTCTTATTATTATATTATTTAATGAGTTCAATTCTCGGCTCTCGTAAGTTTTTTTTTGTATATATTCAATTAATTCTATGGATATAAACTAAAAGAAGCTTCTCTTGAAAGTAACTTAATACTCAACTTCTCTTTATACTTCTAACATTTATAGTACTTCCATTTGCTGTTAGTTCATTCGTTAGACCTGTTTACCAGTACATAAATATAATAATAATAGCACACGGAAAACATAGATTATAATGCCATTGAAAATATTTATAACGAAATATATAAAAAAATGACTATGGAGATTCCAAATCCAAGATATTGTTCTGGTGAACGGACTATACAGGGTTGACAAAACAAACCTTTCAGAATTATACATTTATGTATGACATAATTAATTCAAAGTTGACAAGCGCACTATTTCTTATTAAAAAAAAAAATCAGAGTGTAATTATAAGATCGAATGATTAATCTATACAATAAATTCTGTTGAACGTATCGAAATATGAAACATTAAAACAATGTTTGAGAATTACAAACATTATTAAAAAAAAAAAATACAAGTATATAATCTGCATCGTAATAAAACCGGTTAAGACGGCATTGAATATCTTTACTGTACAATAACTTATCAAGTGTAAACTTGCTTACAATTTCACAAATGATATATAAGTCTTCGGTAGTATAGTGGTCAGTATCCCCGCCTGTCACGCGGGAGACCGGGGTTCGATTCCCCGCCGGAGAGAACAACTTTTTTTAGCTTTTTGAACTTATACTTTTTTTTATCATATTTCCGAATATAATTAACATCAATAAAAAAAAATGCACTTTATTTCTCCGAGCTTTTGTTTATAAAGTCAAATTTTATAAATCGAAAAGTTCAAAACTGGTTCATTATGAATGATCTTGAATTAAAGAAATTCTTCACTGAATTTTACAAGCAGAAAGCAAAGTAAAAAAAAAATTACAATCAAATAAACAATAAAATCAAAGTATTAGTTCGACAATATTATTTGTTATATATATAATGATATTGTATGTATGTATGTACATAGTAGATTGTATGTACTCACCATATTTAATGTCTGGTACAGTGATGGAACTCTCAGCTATGTTTGTAGCTAGTATGATCTTCCTGTGTCCCGGCGGAGCTCTTTGGAATACTCTCACCTGTTCATCAGCTGTGATAGTCGAATGGAGCGGCAGAACCCACCATTTGTATGAAGAACACTCTTCGTCACCCACTTTCTTCCTGAAATATACATTAAAATTTTAAATAAATTTCTATAAAAAATGTATTTTGGACACCAAATTGCATTTACTAGTCATCAAAATCAGTCCGTGGAAAGGTGTCACTGGATTAAATTGATTGCTTCCATATTTTTTTTTTATTATAGATATTTATAATACATTTAATTATTAATTAGGCTTTTAAAGAGGGATAATTGGGGATTTATAAAAATCAATAACTAATTTCTAGTTCTTTATTCTGATTACATTGCTTAAGACAATAGTTTTAGTATTTTTATTGATTTACCTCAGTTCAATGTCCATTAAAGAAGCATATAGCTCTTCAATTTCATGTATGCCCGGCAGAAATATAAGTACTGAGGGCAGGTCTGCCTCCGACCTGTCACTATACTCCTCTTGTTTATCAATATGTTCAAACGCATTCACCAGTTTAACGACAAGATGGTACATTGGCGGCAAAATAACTGGCTCATTAGATTTAGGTGTCGATTGTTGTAAGATCTGCAAAATATTTGTTTCATATATGAAGTTTTTATAGGATTACTGGAAAAAAAATTTTTGCTATGTTATCTTTTAATTCATTATTATATATTTCTATAAGGTAAGTATTAATTTTCCTTGTGAGTGTTTAAAAAATATATATAAATAATATTTTTCTACCAATAAGGCTATTAAATATAAAATTACTCACAGCTCCAAACTTTGTTAAGTGATTCAAATAAAATGTCTTCACAGTGAATGCAGGTTTATCATTTGTGACTTTCAAACATGAAGACATTTGCAAACCAGCTGGTGTTGGTATCAAGAAATAATCGGCAAATGCTCTACAATTGAATGTAGCAGACATTAGGATGACTTTGACACTTGGTGATACTGTGTAAAGTAGTTTTTTAACTACCAATAATAAAAAATCCATATCTTGCCCCCTCTCATGTACTTCGTCCAGCACCACATGTGTGTATTCATTCATATTTTTAGCATTTACTGTAAGAAATAGTGAAAATTTATGTTGAAGTTGGTACAAATATTTAATTATTTTTTTTATGTACTGCAAAATATTTGTATTAACAGTTCTGATGGTAGATTTTTTAATAGCATACCAAGTTTTTGTAGCAGTACTCCTGTTGTAACATAATGTATTCTGGTATCATTAGATGTTCTGTTTTCAAGGCCCACCTGGAATTATGAGTTAGGGATTTTGTTGATATACTATCGCATTTTTCTATTACAAAGGATATAATGATTTAATAATTGTCTACATATACTTGTCTTAAAAATATATGTATGTGATAAAACCTGCCTGATATCCAACAAGGCCTCCCACATCCCAACCCCTTTCTTGAGCAACTCTTCTCGAAATGGATATAGCTGCTATCTTCCTTGGCTGAGTTACCACTATTTTACATGGCTTCCTATTATTATATGCATCATCTAATATCCATTGTGGAACTTGAGTGGTCTTCCCACACCCAGTGGGTCCTTCAATTATTACTACTGGAAATGCTTTTATTCTATCTAAAATCTAGGATGATATTAACAATTTATATTTTGAGAAGATTTGAAAGGATTCAACTACACTTAATAATATTATTTAGTTTAAAAAAAAATTTTCTTACATCGTCATGATAGGCATTGATAGCTAAGTTCTTTGTGTCTTCTTTCATTTGAAAGGAGTATTTATTGTAAACTTGTGTCATGGCCTCTTTGGTCAACGTCTCCAAGTTTTGAAATGACGCACCCCATGATGATAATTGTTCCATGGAGTCTAAACCGCCTGATATACTTTGGAAATTCTCACGCTCTCGCTCATTCTAAGTATTAAAATATATTAAACATTATTACAAAACTTACAAAACTCATAACCACATACATACTTATGTTTGATAAGCATACCTAGGAAGCACTTAGTAAAATTAAATAATTTTTAATAATATAAGATACCTTCAAATACATTTCAGTTTCTTTTAATTTTACTTCACGAGCATAATCAGTACCACTAATAACAACTGATTGACGATGTTCTTCTCGTCTATTTAAGTCATTTATAGGATCATCTTTTGTAATCCTTTGCCCACCGGTAAGAGGTCCACGCAACTTGATTACTTGAGCATTTGACGGGCACGGATTGTTAAAAAACGCTTTAAGTTCTTCCATGCTTAAACCACAATAGCTTTTAAGGATGGTATAAAGTTATCCTCAGCAGGCAACCAAGATAGCCCAATAAGCAAGTATTACCCGCTACGCGGGTACTTCAAAATTTAAGTATGAGCGACTTGACAACATAAACAAAATATATTTAAGTGTCTGATCCAAAGACAACATTTGTCTATAGCTTAAATTTTTTAGTGTTGTAAACTTAAGTATCGATACAAAATCTACTTATGGTTTACGTCGGAATTATCTTGTAATATAATGCATATTTTCTAAAAATAACCACAATGGGTTATTTTTACAAGCCCAAAAATAAATTACCGATTAGAATAAAATTGGCTACATTTTGGTGCGTCCTGCATTTCTATCTATGAATATAAATAACTTGTTTTTTCCCGCGACTTCATCTGTGTCAGTTTCAGAATTATATAAGTATATCCGACTAATCGATATCCGTCCAACCTTAGAGGTAGTAATTTACAGATTTTGGATTTTATTCACTTTTTTTTTCGATTGAACGGGATGAAAAGTATTTTATGTCCGTCTTCTAGTTCCAAGCTATCTTCTCAACAATTTTTAGCGAAATCCGTACTCGTCTTGAGTTACAAGTAGTGTTACTAACACGATTTCTTTAAATATATTAATAAAAAAAAATCTCTTCTCGTAACAAGTTGGAAGTGCACTCAGTTATAAATCAATAAAATGGAATTATGAATAAGATGCCTAAAATCGACTTTGTCACATTTTTAAAAACAGGTTTTAATCTTACAGAATTAACTTCATCCGTATTTACTGAGATATACACAATAAATGTTTAAAATTGTGGTTGCAATTGAAATAACACTATAGATCTAAGAAACTTAGCCATAAATTATTTTGAATGTGTAATAAACAGTGCTGATTATGGGTGCATTTCTATTTTTTTTACCTAAAATGCCTCAAACGAGTGGATGGTTCATGTAAAAATGCTAAGTGAAGTCGAATATTGAAAGATATAACAACACTCGGGGAAAATCAAATAGAGATCGGATGACATTCATTATATGTAGGAAGAAAGGAAGGAGGAAGTAAATTTTTGATACGATAAAGGCGTACTTATTTTTTTTTTTTGGAGGGAAAAAGGAATGGCTCACTTTGTTTTTCATTTATCAGCCTTTAAAGTTTCAAACCTATTCTTGAGGATAAAGCCCTGAATTTTTTTAGCTGTAGAAAATAGGATTGCTTGTTGATAAAGGTTCAAATAGAAAAAAAAACCAATATTGCTATTAATATTGAGAGTTTAGGGAGTAAAAGATTGGTAAATTAATTTAATTAATAAACCAAAACAAAATTATAGGGCTCTGT
This sequence comes from Danaus plexippus, assembly GCF_018135715.1. Lineage (NCBI taxonomy): Eukaryota > Metazoa > Arthropoda > Insecta > Lepidoptera > Nymphalidae > Danaus > Danaus plexippus. The sequence goes on from NW_026869853.1 coordinate 2,027,775, forward strand.
AAATAATATAACCAAAGTTAATATTAATCAATATATTTCATACCATACATGGCATAACAAAATACGCAGATCGTTTAAAGAACTGGATATTTCAACTACATTACCTTAAGCTAAACACATTCACATATTATGCATGTTTATAGATTGCCATAATTACATTTTTATCATGATATTGGCAACACAACACCAAAATCTTCAAACACGGATATGGTTATTTTTTTTTTTAAACATTTAGAACGTATATTATTTTGTCATCTACACAAGTTCAGGGGTAAAATTGATCTAAAACTAGAGTGGAATCTTTTATCAATCTATTTTCATGTATAGATTAAAATGTTTTAAGTACAAAAGAAAAATATAGTGTTAGAAAAAAATATATAATTATTATTTCAAGCTAATTAATAATTAAATACATCCAACTTTTAAAATTAAACAAGTAAAAAAAAATATAAATTATTTTATTTGAAAATAATCTAAGGACGAATTTAGTTCGATCTTTGGTTACTAGTGGAGGTTGGTATTATAATTCAGTTTTTTATGTTGGTATTATATAGTTCAGTATTTTTTTTATATTAGTATTTTAATGGATATGATTGAATAATAAAAAAAAATCTCAATTTCTTTAACACCTCCATTTTCTCTGACTAGGAATATTGCTATTATAATGTGTCACTGGTAAATCTAAAGATATGTAATTATATGATTTAGAACAGTTCTTAATTAAAATATCTCATTATATATATGTAGTATTTATATAGTTTGAAGTTGAACACATGAGAAAATGCAGAAAGAATTTATTTTTTTTGAATCGTAATAAGAAAATTTATATAACGTAATCAACAAACGAAGCTGTATAGATTTTAACATAAGTACCTTATAATAATGCCAAGCGACGTTAAGCTACCCAATAGTCACACCTTAATGCTAATAACTATTTAAAACCAAACACCAGACCAAAGAGATTACGAGGGAACATACCTTAAATACAAAATAAACATTTAAAAGCCAACAACATTATACTTAACTCGTAATAAAGATTCTTATTTAAAACAATTTAAGTTAAGACTGAGAGCCAGTGCCTCACTTGCGATACTTTGTGCTTGTTTTACTATAGGATATATTTTTATGCAAAATGTGTGTCTGTCTTAGCGAAACGTTAGTCATAAACACCCTAAAGTATTTTTGTAATCTTTCTTTCTAATTTAACATTTGTTAAGCTTTGGGTTATAGAGAATTGGTAGCCCTAAAAGGAGTCTTTATTTGAAGAAGCAATATATTTTTAAAATATTTTTTTGTCATACATTTCACAAAAACGAAATATAGTCTATTTTTAACAAGCTGATTAAAACTGATCCAAAAGAGTGTTCAATTTTTCTTTCCAAGAGGGCACTGACTCTCTTTGATCCAACCGTAAAGTTGACACAATATTGAACAAGAAAATACTATATAATTTTATCACATATAAGTAACAACATATTTCTCACTTCATCTATACAGATTTAATTAAAAGGAAAAGGAAAAGGACGATGCAAACTAATCTTTATAATATTATAATTAAAATTTTCTTAACACTTGTTCATTAAAATCAAGGGTTACTAAGATTTAAATTTATTTAGCAAAGTTATCAGATATAAGCAGTTTTAGACACATAAACATTGATTCATTATTGAGGCACATATTTAAGACTTGATTGTAGAAATTTAATCAAATAGAGAAAATTATTTGCAAATAAATACTTTTTACCGTTTGAGTGTTATGTTATGTTAATACAAAAAAAAAAAAATCCTTGGAAAATCAGCAATAAGTAATTATAACAGGATAATCACCTTAAAAAATTATAGAAGAGACTTCATAATGCAATCAATGTGTTGTAGATTCAGTTGTCCTTAGATGGCTGTATGGACCAGCCCAGTATGCGACGGTCAAAGCCACAGCTGAAGAAATTCATATTGGAAGCGACATCCTCAACCCATGACACTGAGGTCACCATGCGACGATGACCCTGGATATTATTAAGCATAATGATAATACTTATCAGTCAAGAGATGTATATCTAGTATGGAAATACAGTAACAAAAACATCCCAATCAATTATCAAATTTAGATTGATTGGTTATAAGTCATTGGTCTTCTCTAGTCAATGGTATGGGATTTTATTTGTGGGTCATTACCTGTCTACTCGACCTCGGCAGCCTGGCCAGTCTTTGACCCTGAAGGTCAAACAGTCGCACCTGTCGGTTGTCGTGGGGTATCGCTATCAGACCACCCGAGCTCACAGAGACGCGGTTCACTGATGAATCTGAACGTATGGTGGCCAGAGCTGAACGCATGTTACGAACATCCCAAACCTTGACAGAAGGAAGTTATTGCTCAGTCAGGCATTAAAATAGCTAAATATATTTTGTTTTGGTAAACGGCATTTAAGAATAATATTTGCAATTTTTTTCTTCACAACCAACGCTTTATTTTTTGTGTATAGATAAACAAAATGGAAATTTTTAGTTTTACTTTTCCTTAATAACGGAAATAACGAGGTTTTATTGAAATATAAATTTAGTTACATTGATTAATCTACCTCAAAACTCTCACGTACCAAATTTCGTGACAAATCTTGGAAACATTTTCGATTTTCCGGGCAAGGTGCATATCACTCATTTAAAAATAATTGTATCTACGAATAGAATTCTCATGTTTCAAATTAAAATAAAGACCAGATGCTTGTCAGCTTAACTTCGTATAGGGCACATATTCTACTTCTGATTTTAGGTAGGATACATAAATACCTTTTGTTGTCAACAGATGGCTCTACTGATGTTCTAGATCACGTTTAAGATTATTTTTATATCAATTACATTTAAACATCATAACAAACCTTCACAGATCTATCGTCGGAACCGGAAACAACCTTGTCCTCCCTTGTGAAAACCGCTGAAGTAACGCTCCTACGAAAATAGCTCTAATTAAAACACCTTCACTATAAAATACTTTGCAGTAAAAATATCAACTTCAATATTTATGCGCAAACGAACATCAATCAGTGTACTCGTCCTTGACATTAAAGCAAAAGAAACAATTCATACGCGGTGTTATAACTGTCATTAAATATTCAACATGGAAACAATAACGCAACTAACGACTTCTCTTTAAAAAAACTGTCAATAGATGGCGTTTATTACAACTAAAAGATACATAACAATAGCTAGTTTGAACATAGCCGTTTTAAGCACCATTAACTTTCCCAACACTGCTTACGGCTTACCTTACACTCTATTTAAATGACAACAAATTAAACACATGCAAACTAATTAATTAATTCTTAATGTGTGTCATGCACAGTATATTCTGCCAATGTCAAGTTATATGGAGCAGTCTAACGTGATTATTATAACTCACTCAGTATGCCCTTGGAAAACGGACACGGAGTGAATCGGTTCACGAAAATCCCACAGTCTGAAGGTGGTGTCACGGGAAGCCGTCACCACGAGACGGGAGCTATGGTGAGATGACGCATGTGTCAGTTCATGGTCATGACCTAGGAGATAACAGAATGTAATAATTTCTCCAATTTTAAAAAGTATAATAATAATGTTATTTGTAACCATAGAATTGAAGCTGTATTCTGTAATACTTATCTTATCTGTATCCTTAATATGAGTTTCGTCAAAGTTAATACGGAGCGTTTAAATTTTTTTAATTCATAAACCCGCGTTGCTACTATACCGAGTGAAGATTTATGTATCAAAAACTTGAAACTCTCCGTATATAATTAGGTGATTCAAACTTGTGGTAAGGTTACAGAGTATATATTGTATAATACATTAAGTTTGCAACATAAACACTGTCTCTTAAACTAGGCTGATTTCGCCTTAAAAGGTAATACCGTTTTTAGGATACGTCATTCCTTAATTTTACTTTTGTACTCAAATAAAACCGAGTCTTCGATTACTTTATAGCAACCGGTAAGCGTGATAAAATGTAAAATTAAAAACAAGAGCCACATCCGAAAAAATACTTCCAGTAAAACCTCTATAAGTCTAACTACAATAGTGACGCACAAAAATTCGAATAATAAATTTTGCCTTGTAGAGAATTTCGATTTAGGCAGAAAGTCTCAACGAACCGTGTTTTATAGAAAGAGTTTGCGATACTGATCAAATTTTAATTTTTCGAGTTATGCGCGTAAAATATTACGTATCAATATGGCTCAGCGGGCTCACCGATTACTATTGATAGGGGACTTGAGATTTCGAGTAATAGAGGTTTTGGTAATTGAAGGGAAGAACAGAACATGTTTTCGAAGATTAAGGGTTTTCAACTCATGAGTTTCGACAAAAAAAGATCCTACTGTGATCGTCAGTATATCTTAAATCTAATATTTAATTGTGTACGGACTGGCAAGAGCAAACTTTTACTATATAATATAAACGTTTTATCAAAATGGCGGCATTTTGATTACTTACAGTAAATATACGTAATAACTAACTAGATGATATAAATATAATTGAGATTCACTTTTGTGTTAATTAGCAAGAACTTCATAGTTTATACAATTTAACATAAGTGACAATTGATTTTTTTATTTTGGCGGCAATTTTATTACCTGTCAATATTTGCAAGCAGTCTCCGGTTTCGACGTCATACAGATTAGCCGTCCTATCCCAGGATGCGGTGATGACGTGATCGCCTCCTGTCAGCCAATCAGCTGCGACAACCACTCCCATATGACCACTGAGCTCAGTCAACGGAGTCCTTAATACTTCTGGTCTATCGCTTTCTCCTAAGCTTTCCTCGCCACCACCGTCTAATTCTTCTTCGGACGACTGACCACGCTATATAAAAATTATAATTCTTAAAATTATACTACTATAATATTAATTCGTTGTTATAAGTGCATAACAAATTCTAAAGGTCAAACATAAATCGGTTATTTTTGACCCATTTCGTTATGAATACAACGAGGAGATAGTTATATGGAAAGCGATCAAATATTTACGTTACTACAACAACAACTAACGACACAAGTACAAACCTAGCTGTCAGAATGAATTTTATATAAACCCAACTACAGGGTGTTTTTAATAAAAATTGCTTTAAAATTATCAAGTATAAAATTTACAAGTATTATTTTAAATTTTAAACCTATAATTCTGTAATTAATATTATGTGATATTTATAAATGCTGAAACTAACGAAATACTACTGATTGATACAAAATTTAAAAAATACTATTAATTAATAGAAACCACCTGTATAAATAAATGAGAAATATTAGTGGAGTGTATCAGATTTGAACAACCATAAATTGGAATCCCATAGTGGAAAAAAGATTGTAATGTTGATAAAAATGAAAAAAATAATGCCTTAACATAAATATACTTGCCGGCAGATCCCAATTCACAGCCGCCTGCCAAACATGTGCGGTGTTGTCACCGCTGCTTGTAAGTGCTATGTCTCTGGTAGGATGAAATCTTATAGAGTTCACAGATCCAGCATGGCCGGTGTATTGAAGCAGACACTTACCCCATTCAACACTCCAAACACACGCTGTGTGATCTGTTAACATATATAATATATATAAAGACTTATTTGATTATTATTAAAATTTAAAATAAAAGGCTTCTATTGAGAATAGAATATATTTCATCTTGATAACAGATAAAAAAATATTATAGTTTAAATAAATATTAATTTGTGGCACCATTTGTGTAGTTTTGTGACACATTTTCATGGTCATGTCTAAGATTTTTATCAAATGGTCACAATTTTTTTATGAAACTAATTGAACAATTAATTAAAAGTGAATACAATGAGTAAAGTAACAAATGTAGTATATAACAATTTAATCAAATTGAGTGCATCCTGATCTTTAAAAAACCATTCCATTATAATATTTAAAAACAATAGTAGTAATATATCTATATATATATATATATATATATATATATATGTAAAGCGTAATATTGTCCTCTATATAAATACAAATGACATCTAACACATTTTTTGCATAATTTAATCAATGCCATTTACAAGGTAAGGTCACACGTAGCCTGTATTACAGTATGAGCTTCAACTTGTCCCATAAACTTGTATTATTATTTATTATACATATATATTTTTTTTAATTATTTAAATGTCAGCAGTTATAAAATTTCTCACCTTAAGTTAGAATTAAAGCATAAATATAATGTTTATATATATATATATATATATAAACATTATATTTATGCTTTAATATATATAAACATTATATTTATGCTTTAATATATATATATGTCGGAGCGTCAGAATTGATTATGATTTTATTTCCATTTTATTTTACAAATTATTACGAATTAGCTGGCAACGTCAAGCAGTTAGCTTGAGTGAGGTCACCCCGGTGTCAGTTTTGACGTTGGACAACTGACAGAGAAAAAAGGGAATGTCACCGACATTTTTTGGTGTGGATGAACTCGCTGCATTACCAACTAAATCTTGTTCCATCGTTCACTATGTCTGATAATGAGCTATCTTCTGATCCTCCGTTATACATATAAACATATATATATATATATATATATATATATATATATATTACTGGGTTTGTGTGATTGCGTTCAACTGAATCTGATCTCATGAAGAGTAGAAATAGTTAAGGTTATTAGTTTAGTTACATCCTGCTTGTATCATGTTATTTAAAAAAGGAATAATGAAAAATAAAATATGTTTTATAATAATTATTTGTTTTTGTTCTTCCATACAGCCAAAATACTAGTAGGGAGTCACCTGCTACTTTTTTACAGGCCCATATAATTTTAAAGCCTCAATTGAGGTAAATGATACAAAAAGTTTAAGAGTCTAATTAATCACTGAGACATACAAACAACAAACCAAATTAATTTTAATATATTTTGCTATAAAACTGAGATTTCATTCACACTGAATTTGTGGATTATTTTGCCAATGTCATTGTTTTTATTTATTATAACAAATTCCAATAAAATTTTAAAAACTATGTTAAATAAAACATGATAGTTTGTCTAATTGAAAAATGGTGTTTTGATTTAAAGACTCGAGGTATATTTTAGGAGCACCCTATATTTCCCCAAAGTCACACAAAACACCATAATGATAATTATGGTGTAAGGTAACATTTCCTGAATACATCCTGTTACAACCAAGCTTCTAAATTGCAGTTTATGTTAATATTTTATTTTTGTCCAAACATAAAACAATTCAAGAATGAATAAAGGTAATGAGATACCTGCTGAAGCAGTTCCAATCAACGCCTGTCCGGGACGTGCAGTGGTTACGTCCCAGATACCATCCTTATGCCCAGTGAACTCCCTGATAAGCTGACAGCTATATGTGGGGGCTTTGAAGCTAGACACAATCTTGCTGGTCTGTACTTTTAGTTTGTGACTGGTTTTTACTTTTTGAGAATTACTCTGAGATACTAAAAAAGAATTATATTAATATATAATTTTATCAAATGTTTAAAGATGATTTGTGAGTTACTTACATTTAACCTTAGAGTTTTTTCCTGATGTTTCAAAATCAACATAGTCCACAATCTGTCTGTCACCAACATAGCTTTCTCTTTCTAATTTTTCACTAAGAATGTCTATTTTTTCTTGTACTGTAAATTAAGATATATTTTTCAAATAAAACTTAATACTATTTAAATTGTTGGGATTAGAATACTATCTTATATATTTTACTTACAGTTTAAGTTTTCAGTGTACAAAACATCAAATTCTTTTTCTATTTGTGAAAACAATTCATGGAGGCGGCACCTAAAAACTGGTGGAATTGATGATTCTGAATCTTCCATTTTTAAATAGTTTGGTAGTCCATCTGAACTCTCGGTTAAAGCTTGAAGTCGTCTTTTACTAGATTTCATGATTGGTTGCGGATATTACTACATAAAACAGGATTATATTTAAAGTCTAATTAACTGTCATGTTACTAAGAATACAAACGAAGGGAAAAAAATTATTAACAGGGCGAACGATGAAAAATAAGGTATGTGGAATATTACACAGAATTCAAGAACAATCTTTTAATTACTCTGCACCCAGAAAAATCACGACAAAAATATTTAGATGACATATGACATTACTAACTGACACTATAAAAGTTTTGAGTTGCCATTCTTCTCTAAAAATATATTTAATGAAAATAAACAACATTCGTTCCCTATTCTAATAGCCGTTTAAAAGCATGTAATTTTTTAAAGTATCTCCGGATCAATATTTTTTAATTGTACTTATCGAATTAGCATATTTAAGCAGTAAGTATTTTTTGTGATTATAATATTAGTATATATTATTACGTACTTTATATCTTTTAATTTTAGTATTATTATTTTATTACTCATTTTGTATAATAAGAAATATTCTCAGCATTAATAATAATTTATATTAAGTATCTTTTAGATTTCGTTTCAATTATTAATGAATTTAGCTTTATATTTGTAACAGAAATCTGTTTCTCGTTTTGATACAGTTTTAAGTTTATAATAATTATTACATATTTGTCACAGATTTCAGCAAAACCAGCATGAGATGTTGTCTATGGTTTTGTTTCAACAATTGTTATAAATGTCACAAAGTAAAAACGCTAAACATTTCGATTAAGGTAGTAATTGACACACAGTATTACATTTAGTTCTTCGATTAATTACAACGAACGAAAGATAAAACAATTTTTAAGTGTTTATCAAGAGTGGTGGTAGAGAAATTTTAATTTTAATCTGTTTCTTAATTTATTCTCTGTTTAAAAGATGGCCGGTATATAGTTTCTGGAGAACTGCCAAGTTTGCCAACGCATAATTGTTCTATGTTAGAAAACGAAAATGTCGTTTTCAGATCTTTATGCTAAATATAATTGTACATATTGTCAAGAAGAAATCAATGGAGTACGTGTAAGATGTGCAGAATGTAAAGATTTTGATATTTGTTTGCAGGTAAAGTAGCATCGTTGCCATCTTTGTTTATAGTTTTGGCGCAATTTTTGAATTTTCATCCTAACTTTATATTTTTTCCCAGTGTTTTTCTCTTGGAGCTGAAATTGGACCACACAAAAATGACCATTCCTATCAATTTATGGTACAGTTTCCACTTTAATAACTACTTTATAAAATAAATAAAACAATACTGATTTGGTAGTTTATTTATTTTTTAGGACTCTGGAGCTTTTGGAATATTTTTAGGTAGAACTAGTTGGTCTGCTAATGAAGAAGTAAGATTGCTAGATGCTATAGAACAGTTTGGATTTGGAAATTGGGAAGATATTGCTAAGCATATAGAAACAAAAACACCAGAAGGTAATTTATAAAATATAATCCAAATTTTAATCATGAAAACAATATAGTTTTTATATTGTGATAATTATAAAAATTATACTGATTGAAATAGGTAACATTCCTAATTTTCTATTTGTACATGGAACATCGGTTATATAAATTTGTAAAATTATTTATTACAGAAGCCAAAGATGAGTATATTACTAGGTATTTGGAGGGTAGTATAGGTCGGGCTACATGGGGTAATGTGGAGAGCACTAGTCGGCCCTCACTCCACTGCGCTGATAGAGATGAAGGTCCACTGAGTCCTAGTGCAGTATCAAGACTTCCACCACTAGCTATAACTGCTGATGAAGCGGCCCAGCTCGGTTATATGTCAAACAGAGATGATTTTGAAAGGGTATGCAATAATAAACTTACTTTTTCATATATTTAAATATGTATGTCCAAAAGTCCAGACAAATAATAAAAAAACTACTAACAGACTAACAAACAGAATAGGCTGAGATATGTATACAAGTATAATTTTATTCATTCTTGTAAAGGAAAATGTTACTGTATAAACACAATTAATAATCTATATATAATCTGTTCCTTAGAACATAATCTTGAAATAATAAACATATTTAATATGTAACGCTCTCCAACATTTGAGAATTTGGTGGGTTACTCTCCAAATCCTTTATCATATTTACAGTCTTAAGTCTGAACTCGTTCTACACTTTTACCTATAGAAGCTTTAAGATCCAAGGTCATTTTATGCAATATCTATCTTTTAAATGACTTAATTTCAGAGTAAAATTGCATCATCTTTGTTGATCGACTTGTTACTTTTTATTAACTAATTTAAATTTGTGTCTATTTAAGGAGCATGATCATGAAGCAGAGCAATTAATATCAACATTGTCTCTGAACCCCGAGGATGACAATTTGGATGTTGGTAAGTTAATATGTTCTTGGTATGTGGTAAGTGTAAAGATCTTGAGGACAAAAAAAACATGCTCTATTCTATTTTACAGATCACGATGTAATATAATTATTATGTTATAGTTCAGTTCATTGTTTTAGCGTTGAAGTTGTCGCAAGTAGATATTTACACTCGAAGGTTGAGGGAAAGGACGAGACGGAAAAGGCTGGTACGGGATTATCAACTGGTGTCAGTATTTTTCAACAATCAGAGAAATAAACAGAAAACCCTTGGAAAACTTGCCAAAGAAAAAAAGTAAGTATTAAACCATCCAAAATGAATAAAAATATATTTTATAGCATAAAAAAGCATCCAAAAAGAAGTTATAGTGTCTGCCAGCAGCTATAGGATTCAGAGAATTAAATAGTATAAAAAGCTTTTATATTTTGCCGCAACAGGCCTTTCTAATAAATTCTGAATTTATGAATTTCCAGGGAGTTTACTGATCGTCTTAGATGGACGGCACAGTTCTACGGTCGTTCGGAGCAGGCTGCCGTGGTAGCGGGTCTGTGGAGGGAACGAGAATTGAGAGTCCGCCTGGCTGAGCTTCATCGATACAGACTTGCCGGCGTTACCCGACTCGAGGAATGCGCCCACTACGAACAACACGCTGCGCATAGGAAACATCCGCATCACATCGACGTGAGACGCGTCATGGTACTCCGCTTCGCACGGCCCAACATACAACACTGAACATATAGGATACATCTATTCATGACCTAATAATTTTATGAGAACTAAGACTCTCGCGAGTATTCATTTAAATAAAACTATTCTTTCCGGAATAATACGCGAAAGTAATAATAATAATATTATAACGCGTAGTAATCCGAAAACATTAGTTTTGCCTTAACATGGTTATACATATATATAAATAGAATACAGATAATTAATTACAATATATCAATCAGATTCGATTTTACAATAGTAGGCTTGAAAATATCTTTACGATCTATAATCATCAAACACTTCATTTCTAATTCAAGAATCTTAAACGGCGTCTGTGATGTACATAATATAAATTCCCCTAATATATACTGTCATTTATGCGTAATCATATTTATATCGTTTCTCGTTATTTCTTAACATTCAACCTATTTTTAATAGTTTTGTTTGTTATCATGATTCTGCATGTTTGAAATTCGTCTCATATATCTTCCATACGCTTACGCTTTCGCGAATAGTGTTGTTTGCATGGAATAAATAGATTTAATAGTACGTAGAGTTTGGATTTGGGTTCATAGTTGAATTATCATCTCTAAATATATTTTTTTTCTTAAAAAGTGTATCCACTAGCAGTGTTAGTTGTCACTAGGTATGGGTTTGATTCCGAATAACGATTATATTCGCCAGGGCAGCAGTGGGTGCCTGGACGCGCAACAGACAAAAGAATCAACACAGACCAACACTCCGCAGCAGCTAAGAAAAAGGTACCAACTTCAGTTTCTATATAATTTTATGAACTAGAAGATATTGTATCTAATTTGCCTCTCGTGCACTGTAAATAAAGTTTTAAAATTCACTTATTGTCGTATGGAATACAAACAACAAAGACATTAGTTGAGAAGCTGATTATTAGATTAAGTTGTTTATTCACTAATTTAGTTTAGAAATAGAAATATGTTTCAATATATTATAAAATGTTATATAAAAGAAAAAAAAATCAAATGATGACATTAAATATTTTTCAACAGAGACGTAGAAAGCGGCTCAAGTTCCACCAGCCCAAAGTGCACACGGGAAGGAAGTACCGCATGTGGATGTTGCAGAAAGAGCTCATGCAGCGCAGGATGCTCGACACATCTGCTGACCACTAATGAAATACAGGTACCATTTAGTCACATCATTATATATTATATGCTGATATAAATGTTAAAGTTTGTAAGTGTATAGATCGTTGCTCTCTTTTAAATGACTTAACGGATTTTGATAAAACTACAGTAATTAATTTAAACATCAATATAAAATATAGGACGTAATTAAGCCATTACTATCATGTTGTTCTGTTGTATTTTGTATGAGGTCATGGAACAAATCCAATATGTATGATCAAAGTCAGGACAAAATATAACTTTCATATAAGTGTTATATATCTTTACAAAACATATAATTCTTTAGTTGTTCAACAAACAGTTATTATTAAAGGAAATAAGAGTGTTACAAATATTAATATTTTTAATATTAATATTTTAAATTTCTCATTATACTTTTAAAATTTTTGTTACGATTGATTTGTAGAGATTGATTTATATACCTGGTAAAATTGTAGAATCAAACTAGTATTTCATGTTTTAAACATGTAATTATTGTATTATATATTAATATATGATTTCTTTGAACAAATTAATATTTTACAAGTCAAAAAGTTCTAAAATAATAAACAAATATTTATATTAGTTAACAATAGATTCAATTATCTTTACAGTTATGTACAGCCCTCAATCTGCCCGCCACTCAGTATGTAACACTAAAGGGAGTGTTACTGCGTAAGCCAGCTCAGTCCCCTGACGCTGATGTGGATAGAGCAGTGAGGAAATATTTGTCAAATGCTGGGTGGCTTCACCATTAAGGGCACCATCACACTGCACCTCGCATAGCACTATAATATTAGTGATATTGATATACATATTACTGGTAGTGTGAAGCGAACCTTAACTATGTGAAATAATGATGGAATATACAATGTAAAGTGACATCTAGACCTTATTTCAAGTTGAATTGTGCAAGTGCACTGTATTTTGTGCATAACAATCATGATTGGTGAATAGTGTTCGGTCAGACTTCAAAGTGTAGTGTGCATTGGACCATATTGTAATTTAAGTTATAGAAAATTTTTAGTATTGTATACACTTTGATGGTTTTGTTTAAAGAAAGTCAGACAAGTTTTATCTTTCATATTGATTTACCAGTTGATTTTTAAATAGGTTAAATGTCGCCTATGTCACAAGATGTTAATATAATTTTAAAGTAAAGCTCATCCAAAAAAAAGTTTTAATATACTTTGATATTATTTTTAGTGCATGTAATATATTATTTTTCTTTAATTATATACTTGCAAATTGCTGTGAGTGTAGTGTTGTCATTAAAGATAAAAAAAGGTTGATTACATTGAAGTAATAACATCTTAAAAACCCTTATTTTGAGAATGGCTTAGTAAATTTCTAATATTGCTACCGAATTTTTAATATAAAATTAATTTAAAGGTAAGCTCTCATAGAGTAATATATATAAAATGTGTAAATAAAAGTTTTAGCAATTTTGTTAACATTAATGTGGATTTATTAAGGAATAAGGTTTTAGAGATTGTATATTCGTCTGCTTCATCCATAATAAGTTACAGTAAGCAATCCGATATCGTAAAACTGTATACTATAGTTAAGAAAATACAAAAAAAATATGCTACTGTTAATGTTAGTAGGCGAGTATACATTTTGTTGAAGATTGTATGTGGAAAATTATAGAACCTAAATTTTATATTTATTAGACTGAAATCAATACCTGATGGAGTTTGCACCATCAAGGTAATAGGTAGATACTAAAATTTTTTTTTAATATGATTCTGCAAACTCAAAGGTAAACAGATTATAAATAACTACATTGTAGTTTTTAATATAGACATACTTGGGTCAATTTTTATTCTATATAGATTTTATCAATATGTTTTGTATAGGTGAGGTCGTTAGTTAATTTTACAGTTCCAATATAACAGTAAGGGATATGTGTATATTAAAAAAAATCTAAAAAAAAAAAATTATCAGTCCACAGAAGATAGTTCCGCCAAAGTTAGATCATAATAGGAAATTAATTTTCTTCTTATTTGGCTTCCATTTGTGTAATCTGCACAGAATTCCTTTGACATATCGGGAAGACACAAAATCGGTGCTTGCTTAATATTTAGCACAGTTTTTTAATTCTATGGCCGTATTCACACTGGAATATTTTGCCAATGTCTTAGAAATTTTACCATGGTAATAATGTCTAGAATGACAGGTATTTAAAATTTTTGCCATATATATATATATATATATATATATATATTTGAAGGAGTATCTGTTTGTATTACATCTTTTAATTTAAAATAATTGTCTCATTTGTACAATTTAAGTGTCAATCATGTTTAGTAAGCTATTCTTTATACACCTTCCATTAACTTTCATCGAAAGAATTGTGTATGTCATGATCTCTTAATATTCTTTGCATTTTAAGTTATATGGTGTCTTATTTATTAATATTCGATATAACCATATATAGTTTTAAATGTTCCCTTATTATTAAATAATCTAAGTTACTTTGTAATTATGTGAAAAAAAAAAAGTTCAAAATTCTTTTGTTAAAGTGCTCGTTAACAATGAATAAATAATAATAAGTATTTTTTTTATGTTTATAGTAAAGATTTGGCTCAAAATGTACATATATGTTTAAAGTACAACCATTATATAGTTTATAAAGTACTTCCTATTCATAAGTCATGGGTATAAAAATGAACTTACACGAATTTGTTTTATTTGTCGTCATTTTGTTTTGATTGTGTTGGCTTTGGGCATGTCCTCGAGTGCGGCTGGCAGTGGTTTAGTGTGGAACCAAGGATGATTTAGAGCCTGAAACGAAAACCCTATTAGTTTTAATATTTTAACCGTGTCAACATAACCTAAAACGAAATTAACTAAGAGAATAGTCTGCACTAACCCTTATCTCATGATATGTGAAGCACAAACCTCTTTAGCTGATATTCTCTTTTGTGCGTCGTAGAGTATGAAAGATTTGATGAGATGAATAGCGTCAGGTTCGACTCCTGGTAAAAGTTCCGTCCACGGCATAGGCGATGATTCGGGAAATGTTATCTTGTGGTAATCCGGCAATTCCGAGTGCTTCGGCCACGTCTCCTCAGTGGGGGTACCAAGACGTTGTAAGACTATTGCCAATTGTTCAATATCAGACTCTCCCTGAAATAGTTTACATGAGATTTTAATCGAATTTAAGTAAAAATACAGCAATATACATTTCCCATACAACTCAACACTCACTGCAAAAAGCGGTTGTTTTGTGATCATTTCAGCTATAATACATCCGACAGCCCATATGTCTACATTTTGACTATAATATCTAGCGCCGTATAAAAGTTCTGGTGCGCGGTACCATCTTAAAATCATATGTATATAAAATAATAAACACGTTAGATTAATATTTAAGAAAAGTATTTTGATACGAATGTTACCTCGTCGCTACTTGATGTGAATAAGGCCTTCCACCATCAGGCCAATACAAACGAGCAAGTCCCAAGTCCGCTATTTTAAGTATACCCTCATGATTGATTAGCAAATTTGCAGGTTTAAGGTCCTTAAAATGATAGATAGTGTATGTCAGAAAGTGTAATGAATAGTAAGCAAATTAGGTTCTCTTAAATTACCCTATGCATAACATAGTGTGCGTGCATGTAACGTGTCCCTTTCAGTAACATTTGGGCGTAAGTCTTCACTCTTGGTAGTGTCAACTCCTGTTGTTTTTGATGTAGCATTTCCCATAATCCAGAGCACATATACTCCAATACTAACACTAAGCACATTCCACGGGGAAACATATCGTATAATTTTATTACCTGCAAAATTAAGGTTTTTTTATGTATGAGAAATATACTTACTCCCAAAGCAATATTTACATAATTACTGACATATTTACACCGAAGTAACTGCAGTGCTTTTATTTCTCGCATTACATTAAGAGGAATACCATCCTCCAAATTTTTTATTAGAATCTTCTTCAAAGCTACATCACGACCAGTAGGAAGATGCCGAGCCTTAAATACAAGTCCGTGAGCTCCTTCACCGATACGTCCCAGGACGGAATAATTTGTTATATTACTCGCCATGTCAACGTTCTTATACAATGATATAAAGATTATTAATTTCTATAAATCAAAACCCGTTCTATAGTGACATTGCTTAGGTAATAAACAGTTGCTAAGGGTTACCAAGACTGGGAATAGTACAAACAGTTATTGATGATGTTTGAAAGCACTTCTAGACTGAATAGTACAACATGACTAAATAGTTGTCTTAGTCAGGACAACTTTATTTAACACTATTTAAGCACGTTAATGTCTCCGAAAATTGTTATCGATAATTTTTCTAGTTGCATAGCATTTCTAGATTATTTTACATCATCGTTATCTAGGGCTCTAACCTTGTAATTAAGAGAATTCAAAATCAATTTTTACTAAAACAACACAACAATGAGAATTGAACAAAAGAATCTATGTTTAACCTTTTCTTGTAAATGTTTGAATTAAATATTGATTCAACTGTTATAGTGAATGGGAATGGGCGACAATCCTTTACATTTCTTTTAATGCCAACGTTCGTCTCAAACGGTTATATGTACTCGTTAGCTCAAACATGTGGTTATCCAATACAAGTGTAGTTTTGCTATTTTTATATTTTTGCCACGTGGCACAAAGTGCATCAATACTCGCGCTTTTCTCTTCACTGTCGTTTGCCGATCATCTTGTTTTTCGAGGATATGTCTCACTATTAACTCGCCAAGGTCACACTGTGGTTCTCATGACACCTTATCCTGGATATTTTGACTATCCAGATGTGGACCGAATTGTTGAGTTAAGTGTTGCTCAAGAATCAGCAAAGTATTGGGACGAATACAAGATCACAATGACCAACACCGATGACTATTACAAAAGAATGAGAGCTATAAATGATCTTTCCATAAAAATTGCTGTAACGCAACTAACATCGAAGCCTATGACAGCTCTGTTTGCTAATCCAAACGTGAAATTCGATCTAGTGATAACTGAAGCCGATGTCCCGATACTGTATGGTGCTGCTGAAAAGTATCGAGCGCCTCATATATCAATAACTCCAACTAGCGGAAGAATCACACAATACGAATCCAAGGGTTCACCAATACATCCAATACTGTATCCAGACGTGAACACCTTGAATTATAGAAACTTAACGCGTTGGCAGAAAGTTGTCGAGTTGTATCGCTACTTTCAAACAAGACATGAATATTATAACAATTATCTCCCCCTCTGTGAAATAGCAGCTAAAAAGATTTTTGGGCTTAAAAGAAATATTCTTGAAGTTGAATATGATATCGATTTATTATTTGTTGCTGGAAATCCTCTTTTGATAGGCAACAGACCCACATCATATGGCATTAAATATGTTGATCGACTACATATTAAACCAGGTTTTGGATTGTCGGATGTAAAGTATTCTTTTATTTTTCATATTCATATATTCGTATTGAAAATAACACCGTAGTAAAAAAGTTAGAGCGAAATAATTATTTTTTCAGGATCTCAATGGGATTTTAGATTCAGCCACGAAAGGAGCTATTTACTTTAGTTTAGGGGCCCTGCAGGAATCTGAACACCTGTCTGATAATATTTTACAGACATTAGCTGATGCATTCAGAGAATTGCCTTATTTGGTGTTATGGAAAATTGGTAACACGACTATGATAAATAAACCAGACAACGTTCTAGCGAATGCGTGGTTCCCTCAACAAGAAATTTTGGGTACAATTAAATTAATTTATATAAAGCCATAAAATTTTTCTCGTACTTTTTAAAATGTGAGATGAGATTTCTTTGTTTTTTTTAGCACATCCTAATATTAAAGCCTTTATTACTCATGGAGGTCCACGTTCCCTAGAAGAGGCTCTATTTTATCAAGTTCCAATAATTGGTTTACCAACTATTAAGTCTAGAGCGGTATTTATTAAGGAAATAACTCGCTATGGAGCAGGAGAGGTACTGGATGTAAATTATTTAGACAAGGACAAACTGAAAGAAGTAATCAATGCAGTTGCATCTACAGATAGGTAAAAATTTGATCTATCTGTTCTTTGATGTACATTAAATTCAAAATTTGGTCATAAATGAAATGTTCCGCTTTCATTTTTTTTTAAATTAAATCATAAATCAATTTATGTTTTACAGCTATAAAAATGCAATGATCAAGTTAAAAAGTATGGTCGTGGATCCGTTAATATCGGGGCCAGAGAATGCTCAATGGTGGACGGAATATGTATTACGACACGGAGGTGGTAAACATTTACGATCACCAGCAGTAGGACTTAGTTTCATCAAATACTACATGCTCGATATATTCGGTGTTGTAATATCTATATTACTAACTATGGTCACACTAACGTATTTTATATTGTGTTATATAATTAAACGTTTAAAAGTTCGTTACTTGCAAAGGTTTAAAACATCGGGAAAATTTAAAGCATTATAATATTTGCGAATGAATGAATTAAAATTTTATACATGTTTTTTAATAAATATCTCTTTATAAAAAATAAGACTTTTTTTGACACCATCGAAGACATTTAAATGTTGATTCGTAGAATTAAATATTGCTAAGACTGTACAATTTTCTAAGAGAATATTCGGGGTTTTTAGTATAAATTTTTGAGTAGTTTTTTTTAATCTAAAATTTCTATTTTATTATCTTGGATATGCAAATTTTTTTATAATTGTGTGGAACATGGTTTAAATAATGCTGCCTGTTTCAAGAGTAATATTGACAGACTCCTTGTTTTCCTATATCAAGGTCTTTTAGTTTTCACATGTGGTATTTTGATTTATGATTAAAAAAGAATACTTATACTAGAAGACACTAAATAAAGTTTATAAAAGATGTTAGCGGCATTTCAGATTGGTGAGTAATATAACGTTGTGATAACGACATCCCATAGAAAAGATAAGATCAAGTAATTTAGGGTGACAATATCCAAAAAATGAAAATTGAAAAGCGCGTGTTTCAAATTATAAAAAAATATTTTAAAATAAGGAACACCAAATTAATTTTAGAGTATGCTGCCTATAATAACTAAAGCCGATGTCCCGATACTGTATGGTGCTGCTGAAAAGTATCGAGCGCCTCATATATCAATAACTCCAACTAGCGGAAGAATCACACAATACGAATCCAAGGGTTCACCAATAAATCCAATACTGTAGTTAATAAGTTAAGCCTCATATTCGAAAGCATACTGATTGTAAAGGATTATCATTGGCAAAATATTCCACAATTCCTGTGCCATAGGGTAAAAAAAAATGCGAAAGAATATTTTGGCAAATCTATCAAAAGTGACAGGTGACAGAAAAGTAAATTTCATTTTTTTCCTTTTATTTAAAAGTCATAACATAGTATGAAATGTGAAGAATTTTTTTATTATGCCAATAAATTCAAAGGTTTCATTTTGTAACGATTAAATATTCAGGACTTAACAATGTCAATCGTAAGGACATGCCCGGGCCTTTACTGCGGGCGTACAGAGTTCGATGATGGCTCTTGGAGTGAATGTGGTGCATGTCCTAGGGGTTTTCGCACTAATGATACAAGCTACTGCGTTGAATGCACTGATGAACCAACATTATACGATTGGCAATACCTGGGCTTTATGGTTCTTTTGCCTTTAGTTTTACATTGGTTTTTTATCGATATGGTTGCAAGTAGTGATCGGTGAGGCAGTATGCATATCAAATGAATCCTACAAAATTGATTAATGGTTGTAATGTGCTCATTATCATTACAGCAAAAGCTCAATGGCAGCGCAGCATATATGTGCATTTATTGAAATTCTCTCAGGGACACTTGCAGCACTGCTAGTTTTACCACCTACTGGCTCTATAATCCTTCATGTTTGTACACCAAAAGCTTTATCAGATTGGTATACTTTATTGCACAATCCACAACCAGACTATAAGGAGACTCTTCATTGCACACAGGAAGCTGTGTATCCCTTGTAAGTTATAAAAAAATATATAATCATTATTTGAAATAGCAAGGTTATATATCTTTCTATATCATAAGCTGTTAGGGATATGTATGTGTATGGGTTAATGTAATTTCTTTTAAACAGACAAAGATTGATTTACAATCAATGTTTTAATTTATATTTAATTTTTATTAACAGATAACGCCTTAAATAAAACCTTATATTAAAATTTACAATACTAAGGGGTCTATTTAATCTGTATTTAGTCTATTTAAATGATATTTTTATTGTTACTACATTAATACAGGTTTACTGTAATTAGAAAACATTTAAGACAATCACTTGTGCTTATATTGTAGATACACACTAGTGCTCCTGATTTATGCATTTAGTCTTCTGATGACGGTAACAATACGTCCGTTCCTACTGGCCTGGCATAACACAAACTCGGGGAAAAAGGCTATATATTGTGCGCTATACTTTTACCCGATACTCGTACTTATCCATACAGTTGCGGCCGGCTTGATTTGTAAGTAGAAAAACACACAAAAAAACACACAAAAAAATAATTAACACATTTAAATGGTTGTTATGGCAATGTTACTAATGAAATGTGTTTTTTTGCTTACCATAAAAGGTTAAAAATTAAAGCATTTTTCACCGTCTTTTTCAGATTGTGCCTTCCCATACATAGTTATAATAATATCAATGATAACTTCGGCATCGCACTTCTCAATCAAATTTGATCAATCGGCTCCCGCTTTATTGATGTCATCGGTTACAAATGTCAGAAACTTAATCATACTCCTTGGACATTGGTTGATTCATGCGTATGGGATCATATCGCTCACTGGTTTCAAAGAGCTATGGTACTTAACACTTGTACCGACACCAGCTCTGTTCTATATCCTGACCGCTCAGTTTACCGATCCAATGAAGATACATAATGATTGATTCAAAGTGTCCTTGAAAAAGGAGCGGTTGGTAGACATCATCGGGCTGTTATCTCATGGAGGAGGTGGAATGGAGATTGAGTTGGGCGTCATAGATTAGGGTAGGAGATTGTGTCGAGGGAATAATTTTTAATCTGTGCATTTTTAAAAAAGTATATGCATTGAAATTTAATAAACAGACATGCAACAAAACTGTTTTACAAAAATGTCATCCATGTAGATGTAAGGTTAAAAGAATTATGCTGATATTAAAATATAGATGTTATTTATTAAATCATAATTAAATAAATGGTTCTTTGTATTTTAAAATTGATAAAAATCTACTTAGTTAATAAAAATGTACAATTTATATTCTAAGTTCATTTAGTTTCGAAAAAGACATCACTTTTTATCAGCCTCTCGGAGCCCACTGCTGAGCAAAGGCCTCTTCTCACATGGAGAAGGTTAGAGCATTAATCACCAAGCTTGCTCAAGACGGGTTGGCGATTTCAATCTTATAATTTGAAATTATAAGACCAGGTTTCCTCACGATGTTTTCCTTCACCGTCCGTCAGTGGTGTCTAAATACCCTTAGAAAGTACATATGATTCGGAAAAGATAACATTGGTACTTGCCAGGTTTCGAACCTGCGCCCTGACGCATGAGAGGCGGTCCTTAAATCTACAGGCCACCACAACTTCATTCTCTTTTTATACTAAGAATTAACTAAATAATAATAAATAAATATCTTAGCATAAAAATGCAAAATTGAAAACTGAACCTTTTTTCTGATGTCTTAAGAGACAATGCGACAAAGACTAATACCAGATATGAAAAATTTACTTATTTCATTTAGATATTGAGTTTTACTACTGATATTACGAATAGTGGATTATAATATATCAAAAAAATATTCTACTTCCGGCGGTAATACGTCATGTTAGTTAACTGTCTGAAGTCTCGTGACGTAGACGATAGATGGTGCTTTCAATAAAATATTTTCATGATGTAAAATCATCCGATAGAGTACAATTCGTAAATTATTAAAAAACCCTAATCATTCTTAAATAAAGGCATTTTTTCATTTTATATTTACATTTTAAGAAAAGGGTACATAGAGTACATATGGTCATAAGTATTACGTGTAAAAAAGCATCAGTACGAGAATAAGGGCAGAGCTGATTAATAAGAACAGCTTGCTGAGGTCTTTACTTGACTTAAACTACCTTTAGCAAGGTATAATGTATTGCTGGCAACTTATATATGTGTTTGGTTATTTATTGAACTACATTTTTATTCCGTTTCGTAGGCTTATTTTACAGTCGGGTTAGTAATTTTAACCTATCTCGTACTTCATACTAACGCAATCAAAACAAATCTGGTGTTCTACAATTTTTTTAAATTGTTTAATTCGATTCCCAGTCGGGTTTAAACTTTTAAAAACTGTGATTGTACACATTGTATGTGGGTTAAAAACAATTTTTTTGTTGCTTCTCAGTAGTCCAATCGAAAACAATGTAAAAATCCTTAAAAATTTAAACTTAATTTTTGTCTGTCTATTTAAATACAGAGTATTTTCAAGAATGATTTCCTTTTGATTAGGTATAAGACTCAAACGCGTATAATATTATGGACAGTGCTACTTAAGTAACAATGTAATGAATGACTTAAAAAATGTAAGAGAAATAGGTATTTTTGTTATATTTTTCTAATAACTAACTAATTAGCATTATTGAAAGTTAAATGTTTGTAGATACATAGTAAAATAGATTGTGATTATTTTGCAATACTTTTTAAAATTGTCGAGCATATAAGAACAGTTATCTTATACCTAAAATCTGATTATAATTTTTATTAAAATAAATCGATACTATCTTCTGTATAAATACAAATCAGCACTTATCGTTACTTTTTCTATAGAATCAGTTGGATTCCATTTCTCCCACAGGACGTTTTAATAAAGAATACAGACGCAAACAAAACGGTTATTGTAATTACTGTACAAAGAGAACACAGATTAAAGAAATACATAAGCAAAACAAAATGAAAAGGGAGTCGGGTCGTTTAAAGGCGATCTCATTATTAAACGTTTTTCATTTTCGGACCGCGACAAAAACCGCCGTAGCCATTTTTCTTTTTTTTTTTTTGTGTTGGATATCCTTTGTCTAGGTCTACTGACATTCAACCGCAAAACGACAGCTTCCATAAATAATGAAGTATATAATAATATTCAATATAATATGTATAAAGATGTAGATATAATAATTATTTTTTTCCTATCTATCACTATGGGGGCGGAAAAAAATACACATTTTCATCATAATTTGCTCCAGTAAAACATTCATAATATTCAGGCATAAAGTTACAGCAGTGATCAGAACTAACATCTATATATTTTATAAATCTATCAGCTACCTCTGAGCCACGAAAGTACGATTACGATCTGTTCATCACCGCTTTATGAAAGTTACCTTAATCGGAATATTCAGTGGAGATACAAACATTCTCATTATTATTATTTTAAAACCACAAACATGGGAAACAAAATAACTTATTTGTGTGTACACAACCTGCCATTAGATTATAACTATCATAATAGTTATTTTAATAAAACGAGTGACATACCTTTTTTTAGTTAAATCCAAACTGGTCACAGATCTTCCCTTTGTAATTTCATCATCAAACGAAAACATTGAAAATGTACTCGTAATTAATTTTGTCAGACACACACCAGTATAAAACTCACAGCTATAATTTTTCATAATTTGTTAATAAATTCACTAATTATCTAATTAAAACTTATTCACTTGCGCTTAGAAAGACAATAATAACAAAATTTCGAAAAAAATATTTGAACGGTATACCGACAAATTAAAAAGTCCCCTATAAAATTTCATTTGATAGTCAACTCAGTTTCTGTGACGTTTT
Source organism: Danaus plexippus (assembly GCF_018135715.1). NCBI lineage: Eukaryota > Metazoa > Arthropoda > Insecta > Lepidoptera > Nymphalidae > Danaus > Danaus plexippus. The sequence continues at coordinate 2,051,632 of NW_026869853.1, forward strand.
AAGCGAGTAGGGTTAAGGAAGCAGTGCCTTCCGAGCCCTAACACATGCATAGTTTTTGCACACAGACATGCAAATATTTCCTGCGTACAACACGAGATTTGTAGATCGGCCTTGAGATTATTTGTATGAAATATATGCACCGAGTAGTTGTGCATACGGCCGCTTTGGCTGGGAAGCGGCCGATCGAAAATGTTAGTTTTTAATTTGAAAAATTGCACTTTTAACAGTTTTAGCAAATCGTAAATAAAATGAAATTAAATGTCTGTAAACATTCATATCCCGTGATGTACGATTAAAAGTATGTAAGTAAGAATTAAACTATGTAGTTGTAGTATGGGTTGGGTAAGGAGTGTTTATTTGAATCTATGGTGTGCATGCCACGGTATGTACATTTAAAGGGGGTAACTTGACTATTACTATGTAAGGATTAAGCAGTAGTGTTTCAAAAATCTTATTTGTGGTAACAGCTAGTATGGAATTGCAATAGATTTATTGACATATTAGACTTATTGTTCTTAACTTTAATTCGTGTCTTGAACTTCCAAAGAATACGCCTGTTGCTTTATTTATGTTCCTGTGAATGTGCACTCTTATCATATATTTCATCATTACCAAACTAAATAGTAATAGTAGCCTTACCACAAGTTTTCCATCGTCACACTACGTACGGAGCGTTTCCAGTTTGTCACACATAAATGTTCGCAATTTAGGTTAATGTATGAAAAACTGCGAACGTTAAGTCTTTAGTCTGCGATGGAATTTTGTGGTGAGAGTGCTGGTTAAAGCGTTTTATTGATAACATTTCGTGTTATCGTAAAAACTGTTTATAAACATTGAGATCAAAAACTCGTAAGTCCTGAATTTGGCTACTTCCTCTTAACGTGTACATAAAAAACCTTTATTCGACTTCATACACAGGAATAACATTATTCACCCTATATTCATATCCTACCATTGCTTCATTATTTACGTATCCATACTACCGTACTAGTATTTTCATAGTTTTACATTCGTTAACAAACGCTCAACAAATATTTTGGTTTCCGTCGCTCGTGGCGTAAATGAATGTTCCATTTGTAGGTTGAAGTAGCGAGGAGTGCGGAGTTCTGTCCGGCCTTTGTGTCTACACCTGTTATTAAAACTTTTGCGAACCGAGCGAATTCCCTTTTTATATTTCCCGTTGATTGCGGTATTATTATTCCTGTACAATAAAGAGATCCTTTAATCTACTCGCCGCTGGTATTTGTTCGAATAATTAAACAAAAAATTTTTGTTGAGTAGGTACATAGCCTTAACATTTACATTTTTACAATAGCTGTCTTTAGAAATAATTACTTTTTGTAATTAGTACTTAATTTGAACACCTTGGCGAATAAAAATAGAATATAATACATGCGGTAGCCTTGTTAAGATTATGATTACTTTATCACTGAGTTTTTCTCAGCGTAACAATGTTTTTTTTTAATTGTCCATTGCTACATGGGCACTCAGAACTAGTTATATTCAACCTATTGTGAAAATTAATAAGAATTTCGTGAAAGTAAGATTTATTAAAAACAAATATAATTATTTACCACAGATTTAATTAATGAATTTAATCTTCAATATTCTTATGATCCCGTATGATTTTTGTAACAGATTTCATTATTTTAGTTGTGTGCATGTGGATATTTCACCCAAAACGATTTAGTAGCTTTTCCGTAATCGAGATCAAGTACCTACAGACATACAAACACAAATTTTTGGGTTTTACTAAAATTTATATATTTATAATATAAAGTAGTTAGTAAAGATCTCAAGTTTTGAGTATTAACATTTTTTAGTTTAAATGTTTTCTAATTAATTTAATTTTCACTTTATATTTTTACGTTTGTAAAAAAAAGATATTTCTTTATTTAAAAAAAAACCTGAAACAAATTACCAATAAGTTGAATGTTCAATGATCTAAAAGAGTGCAATGTGACATCGAATATTACGATTTAATTTACACATGTCAAAAATGTATTAAATTAAGATATAAGTGAAGTAAAAATAATCGATAAATAGATCGTTCTGTATCAGCAGTAACAGTGTCAGACAGCGGAAATTGCTTCATCGTCAGAATTCACTAACGAGCTTCAAAAACAACTCACAGACAGACAGACGTGAAAATTCACTTATGATAACAGAGGAATATCATTTATTAAACGTTTGTTGTGTTAATATTTTTTTGTAAATTATGTAAGTGTCTTTAATAAGAACCAAATAAGTCCAACCCGATTCAACACTACATTGTTTTTGCGGTACAAACATTGTTCCCTCCTATACTGTCAATTATTTTTGACAAATAGATTTGACGTTTTGAATTTAATTTGAAATAAATCTATTCAATATCTCTCTCATATTTTTTTACTGTTTCATAAGAAATAAACTCAAATAAATATAAAATAAAAAACAACAAGTAAGAAACGTTGGACTAAACTGCTTAGTGACTTATTTTTTACTGATTTCATTTAAAAATCATTTATGTGAAACATAAAGAATACCAAATCCAACCAAAACATGATTACCTTTTAATGCTTTAAAGGGCTTCGTATAAATTTATTCAGGTTAGATTCCCTCAATATTTACTTTATTTTACCTATAGATTCAATTAGTCAATTAATTTATTTTATATTTCATTATTGTTATATGTAAAATGAGTTTATTTTGTAGTTTTAAATGATTTTTTCTTTGTTTTTTATAATATTATTTACACGTTCTTTATAAACGCAATGCATGGATGGACTTGTTTTAAATATCACTAATTACGTAAAATTTTTTAAAAGTCACGTTATTTAATTTACTACATTATTCATTTATAACAAAAATTTAATTTGTATTATTAGCTTCATATAATTAATTTCATTTACTTTGTTACATTATACAGTTATTGTAACAAATCGGGCCGATTTTTCCATTTCTGACGTGATAGTGTATATTTACCTGTTATAACAGCAAATAATTTTAAGAGACGATTTTTATATCCAGTTAAAAAGAATATATGAAAAAATTATTGGTGAGCGACAATACAGGGAGTTCATTCGTAGGTCGCTTAGAATATAATAAAAAAAATATTGGTGAGCGACATTTTTAAGTAGCCCTAACAATACAGGGAGTTCATTCGTAGGTCGTTTAGAATATAATAAAAAAGATAATTTACAGAGCTGTAGAGAAATTTAATGTGTACTCATTCTGTTATCAAACAGAGAGACATTAATAAGCAATCATATTGTATTGATTTTAAAATTGTACTTCGAAAATAATGTGTTTGTAATCCCCAATTATCGAGTGCTTCCGAAGTACGATGAGTTATTAGAATAGCATTATAAATGAACATTTTGTTGGAGTAAATAATTAAGAATTTATTTTAAGTTCCGAAGAATTCTTTATTCCATAGTGAATAAAGCTAGATTAAACGTCTATGACGTGCTCAGGTTAAAACCGTCAGGTTTTAAACCAATATTACTCCTGTGTTAATCATATTGTTAAGCGGGTTATTTTTATAATAATAATTATTATCAGGTCAACCAGGTCACTTGCTTAAGCCATATGCAGATATAAATTTGCAGGAATTTTGCTTACATAAAACTTAATACATACATATATGTTTAACAGCTAACAATAAAAACAGTGAAGAAAAAAATGTTGACCTTTCTACGTCTCCAATGTACTAAGGCTTTTGTCAAGATCGCTCAAAAACTTAAAGACGTGAACGATAAATGTATTATATTCGCCTACTGCATATTAAATCTAATTCAACTTCTTCTATTATAAATGCAGATAATTAAAACTAACTGTTTTTATAAATCACTCATCCCGCCATTGCTTTTGGTGATTTAAAAAAAAAGCAAGCAAAGCCTAGTACTCATGCGTGACTTGAAGACGACCATAAAATCATAATTTCATGGCCGTTCGTAAACCTTGACAGTGCCAATGTTTATAATTAATTACCAATCGTAATTAATAATTCTTTGAATACATATTAGTTAAATATTACAATGTCATTGCCGTTTTGACAGATGTTTTAAATATGTACGTATGCAGTGGACATTAATTGAAAATACATATTCAAATACTGAAATACTAATTACATACATTTGGTAAATCGTTGTTACAAATGAGGATATATTAGTTAAACAACATGATACACGATGCTGTGAATGAAAATAAATTTTGTTTACTCGACTGGCGTCAGATAATATACTGGTAGTGTTTTAACATATCTAACTCACAGCCATTCAGACTTTGTTATAATTATTGTTAACATTTGTTAATTCTGCATTAAAATTGTTTGCATATTTAGAATTTAGATGAACGTTTATTTTCCTGTTACTTCTCCCACAATATATTTAATTTAATTTTATCCTGGATATCCTTAAAATTTCGTTAATATTAAATTTTAATTACAGTCTGTGACACATTTATACCTTTTATGTCAAAAGTTCCTGCCAGTCGTTTTATTCTTATAACTTTTGACAGCAGTATGAATGAAGCCATAACATAAATAAAAAAAAAAAAAACAATTGACAGCACAACCATTTCTATCATGTCGGCTAGTTTAAAATATATATAGAATGTACATAGTTGACTAGTTCACGAATGAAAAGTTATTGAGCTGTGTCTGACAGCGATGTCACTGGCAGTTTCCCAAGTAAAGTTGTGCTACAATATAATTCACAACTTAACAGGACTTACCTTTGCGGTTCCTTTGATATTTTTAATATTATTTGTTATTAAATTTTCCTGTTAAAAGTATAAAATAATAAACATATCAATCTTGTAACAAATGACAAGTTTTCATGCGATTCCTCACGACATTTATTAATATTTGATTTTCATCGTGATATAGAATTTAGTAAGTTAGTTTAATTATTATCAGACTTTTATTAAATGTTGTTAAAGTTAAACAATTAAATAGAATATATTATATTATAACAAATATTTGGTTTTAGAAAATATTTAATATTACGAAACCTTTTTTAAAAATTTTGATTATGATTGTAAAGCTTTTGTTGCCAGGTTAAAAAATAAAACAAATGAAATGGCGAGCTCTAGCTTAGATTATGTTAAATGAAGACTCACAAAGCGTAACGATGACATAGGTTTAGGAACCAAAAAAATACATAAAATGTTCAAATATAACACTATAATATGAAACTAGAGAATTTATAAGGCACAAAATGATTTATTTGAGAATGAAATAGGTTGGTTATTGGAATATTATATTTGTTTAATGTTTTATTAGCATTTGATGATTGGGGCGGAAGCTTTGTTCCGACGCGACCGTTAAGCATTTGAAGGAATTCGTAGTTCTCGAACAGGAAAATAACTTTACTGTTTATTAATAAAGTTTTATGAAAATTTAATATGTATTTGTGAGACAGTCACAATTTGTAATGATGTATAAATTGTATCAGTGAAATGAAGATTTTTCTTTAATATTATTCGATATTAAATATTATTAATATGTATTGAATAAATTTTAGTCATTACTTTTAACATATTTAAACAAACAGACTTCTTTTTCTTTGAGGTATGTTAGAATTTCAACAATTTTTTATATGTTATTTGTAAAGTAAGATTATTAGGACGGTTATGTACATGAAGTGTTGTATGTTATTTAAAAGTAAATGAACATCGTCGAGGCGTAATCGTATGATAAAATTGTATAACTTGTGCCTACTCCGCTACCTACTCCTACTCCGCTGCCTGCCTACACCGCTTAACCAAGGTCCGGCTGTGTTTACCAGAAGATTCCTGATACCAACCAAGCAATAAGATGTAAGTTTATTCTAACAGCGGGCGATCATGTAGTCGTCAGTATAAGATTAGTTTAGAAGTGTAATTTTTTATCATATGTAACTATCGTAGTTGATTTGACTTGGCGTGAACTAGCTGTGGTGATATAGTTGATTGCAATACTAGTATAAATCGCTTTGTATCTTATATCGTACAGTAAAAGTTAGTACAATTTTTTTTCGATACCCTCGTAGACGTAATCTTTTCCAAATATGATCTTTATATCATTTCTTCAATGGTATCAAGATTAGATACTCGTGCAGCGCTACTTTCAGCAATAAAATTGTAAAGTACCTTTGCTTATTGGATAAGCGGGTATAATATTCGTTTGAAATTGATGTTTTATATATAAGGTATGTAAGGTGTATTTTTTATTTGCATATATTATATAAAATAAAACAATTTTAGAGCTTGTTTTGGCGATTTAATTTTGAGTAGTAATCCTTGGTTAACAATAATATTATATCAATAAAGACAAAGTTATATACAAGTCTCAGTTGTGATAGGAGTATGAGAACTAGCTTTATAGAATGGACAAAAATATATGTACGTAATATGAATTTAATTGCTTTTGATATTTTTTTTCATGTTTCAGTCCTGTTTTTTTTTTTAGGGAAAAACATGACGACTGATCATGTATTTCAATGATGAATTATATAACTCCAGACTATAGAAAAAAAAATAAAGAAATGATAATTTGCAAATTTTTTCTAAAGAGATTTTATTTATTTCTATATCTAACGATTTTGTACTGGGACTAAAGAAGTAATGAAAAATATTATATAGATATTACAGGCCCTGTGAATCTTCGTTCGTGATTTCACAAACGAGATTGCGAATAGATTGGTCCTCTACATTTATCCGATACGTTGCGTCACATAAGAAATTTATTGTCATACATGAAAATAAGAAAAAAATATATGTAGAATATATTCAAAACTTCGTTATATAGAAGTGTTATGTTCATTACATGTCAATGAATTAGAAATTTATTTCATACTTTAAATCTTTTATTTAGTACCGATTGGCGAAATGGGATAAAGATCACATTAAAAGCAGAGGAAATAAAAAGACTTTACATAAAAAAACATACTCCTTCATTAATAATAAACTACCTCAAAGTCCTATATAGTGAATCATATAGATTACAGGGAGACCACTACATACTTCTACTTTTTCTACGTCTACTTCTAAGTTATTCTCTACTATGATAGAGCAATACTATCTTTATGTTTACCCTAATTCTGCTTTCATTGTGAGCATAACATTTGTTGGTTAATTTTCTAAGTACTATCATTTTTTTCACAGTCATAGCTCCCACTTTGTAACTTATGAAATAAAGATTTCATTGAATAAAAATCTTTATTTTAGGACGAATCATGAATGGAATTATAATTAATAAATATCTCGTTTTTGTAATCCTAGTTCAACGTTAGACATGGAATTGAATTCAGTCACGTATGTTATGAGATATTGATACTTAAATGAAACTAGTTCCTGTACTGAGACCTCTTCAGATTAAACGATACGTGCGCAGAGGTTACATTGTATATATTTTGAAATAAATACCACAATTCAAGTCAAGCCTTCAATATGTGTCACTTTTCTTAAATATTTTTCTCAGTAGTTTTCTTAAAAACGGAAAAATAGAATGTAAAAATTATTTATAATTATGTATATTGATTTAGAACCATTTAATGTTTTAGTTAAATAAACGTGGTGCGGGTATGCAATGTCAATATACTACAGAGTAGAATTTTATTAAATCTAAAATATTTGGACTCTGTCTAATACATATACTGTCATCATTAAACGCAAATTTTTAAGTCACGAGTATATACGAGTCGAAACTTCTCAGCATTCGATGGATTCGCGGGTCGGGTGCCGGGTTCGATTCAATATCTCGAAATGTCATCGCTTCTAAAAAGTTTTTATTAAAAAAAAAATGCCGTTTTTATTGTTAGTCGAATAATTACAGCGTTTTTGTATCATTATCTTCAGTTTAATTAGATTTTTTTATCTTGTCTTTTATCATTTTTTAAAATGCTGGTAAGTTTTGGAAATGTCTGGTTTAAAAGGTTACAAGCGATAAAATATAATTGCCTGTAATAAACCGCCGTATACACAGTTCAAATGGTTATTTAGTAAAAACATGTTCGTCCTATAAACAACGATTTCCGTTAAGAACTTTTTCAATTGAGCGTTTATTTAATATCCAATAAAACTTTTTGTTCATTTATAAATGTTCCAGCGAATCATGAATGTTTAGTAACGTTATTTCAGCGTCATATCTGTTTATAGATTCAACGAGTATATAATTGAATATTATTCGTTCTTTTTTTCTCCACTCAAGATTAGTATCCGTCCAACAAATTCCAGTGCGAATGAAGATATAGCATAAAAAAAATGAATTTTATAATTACAATATATATTTATATATTTATAAATATATTATGTATGTCGGAGTAGCGTCCAAGCCATGGTTTTACTGTCGACATAACTGACGTCATCAATGACTTTATTTTTGAATGTCATCAGGATCTCAGACTCTTGAAGGTAATTTCGTAGACGGTTTGATGAAACCCTTAGGCTACAGTTACACATGCTTTAAATAAGCATGCTAAAAAGCATGCAAGCTCAATACAAGCATACCTGGGAGCCGTTTACATTTGCGGGCAATAAGCACGCTCCTGAATAAGCATGTTTGAAGCAAACGTTAACATTCAAGGATGGATCTTCGGATGGATGGATGGATGGATGTTACGGTAAAAATTAACAAATTTGGGCGTCTTTTCATCGCCCCAGCGAGACATTTTGTTTGAAGTTTTGTACGCTTATCTGTTGCAAATGACTAATCGAAACTAGCATGCCTAATAAATAATAAGCAAACGTGTTTAGACATGCTTCAACCACGCCCCCTTACACCCGCGGCGCAAGTAGCATGCTGAAAAATCGAACGCCTGTCGATTTTAAAGCATGCTCCAAATAAGCATGCTTATTTTAAGCAACACTTGGACACACATGCTAGTAAACAGCACGTGCTCAATTAAAGCATGCTTTTCGTGCTTGGAATAAGCATTTGTAACTGTAGTCTTACTTCGAATAGGTCCGATCTCTACAACGGCTCGAGCGAGATCACCTGTAATCCTACACTCGCCTCTATTTATACCAACATTGTTGTGACTACACTTGCACAGATGGCGACACACACATAGTAATGTAACTGACACCCGATAATTTCAACTACCCTCAATTATTAGTTATTCAAATAATAAAAATTGCGCCGATATATATGTTATGCATCGCCACTCGTATATAATAGTATGGAATTTACTCGCATTAACTATTGCAGGTCGAATATATTGCTGGCAACATTATTCATCTAAACATTTATGTATGTTATATAGTTATTCTCTCGTTCCAATACGAATATAATAGTTTTGATGTTTACACAAAAGCCACGCTTTCTAGGACTGCTATAAACTTTTTTGCTTTATTATAATAAATAAAACAGATTATTGTGAAAAAAACGTTATATTTATTTATTAAATATAAGTTGAAACTAGGCCATCAAGTGATTTTTAATAATACGGACAAGTTCTAATAGATTTAGTGATAGTCAGTTGACTAATGTTTCTAGGTTTGTTTATTTAAGAACTCTGACTGTTAAACGAATAATAGTATGTGTAAAGAAATCGAGAACGATGTTGAATTTATATTAAAATTTTATCTTAGCGAGTGAGCGGAGCAGAAACCGCTTTCAAATTGAACCTTAATACATTTCTACTAAAGACCAAGTTTAAACGTACATTTTACTCAGTAGAAATACAATTTTCCAAAAATAGGTAACGTCCCTGCTCTATTGGATGAGAAAATTATGTGTTGAAAATATATTTTAAAATTTAAACTAATTTATAAAATCCCTTTTCCATTTGTCAGAACTATAATAACTTTTATAAAATGAATGACGTTTTGCATATATATTCCCATTTTGATATTATATTTTTACATTAAAAACGACATTTTGGTTATTTTACAGGAACCATGATCACTTGGTTGCAACAACTGTATGTACCCGTCTTCACGAGTGAGGATTTGTGGTTTGTCAAATTGGACTTAATCGTTAGATGACAAATAACAAGACTAACTGACGGACGCTTTCATCACATTTGCCTGTGACCACGGTTGCTTTTAACGAAGTGGCGGGAAAATTTTGAATTGAGATTACAAATTTTTCGAAAATAAAATGAGTGTTCGAGAAAATCTAAGATATTACATTATAGTATCCATAATATTATTATTATTCTTGTCACTAGATGAAATACTACCCTATATACACTACTTTCTAAGGGTCTTGAGAATTGTGAAATTTTGAGAACAGCTCAAAGAAGAGCAGAGTAATGAAATATAGTCGGGTCAATTAAGTATAGATATAGAATAAGGCCCACGTCTAGGCTCTTGGGATGTAACATTATAAGTACATTTTCAGAGGGTTCCTTACAATTCGATTTTTATTATTTAAAAGATACTCTTTTCCATTGCTTGTGTGTCCTGGAACCAAACTTAAGGGTAGGAGGCATTGTTCATTACGACTTTTACGTTACGAGCTAGTTTAGTGACCGCATTATGAAAGTTATTGAAAAATTGTTCCAGCTCCGTCACCTAACTCGTTTTGGTTACTGAATGGACAATCTCATATCACTATACATTCTAGGTTTAAATTAGGATATGAATTTTTATTACCAAAACATATTGGAGATGTGTATATTACATACGTTTCGTCTAGAATATAGTGTTTCGGTTTTTATTTCTCTTCAAGTATCATGTTAATGTATGTTCCGCACTGTACTATTATTACACTATTCATTTGAGGCCACAACTGTGAACATTGTAAATAATTTTTTTTCACTTATAGCGAAAGAATCACAGGATTATACAACGTGTGCGTTCGGAACAAAATGTCAAACTGTAATTAAAATGTCTTTCGCTTTGGTCGACGGTAGAACAATTTAGGTTGGCGTATTAATATTAAAACTTATAGCAAAAAAGATTACAATACAGCTTACTTCATCGTAATACATATTCCTCACATTATAGTCCTTGGACTAGTCATAGGACTATAATGTGATAATATGACGTTCAGTCAAAAAAAATCTAAAAATTTAATAGAGAATAACCATATTAAAATACAAACTTTTGTATTTCAATATTTTCATCGAGTTGGCAAAAAAAATTAGTTTTGTAATGTAAAGTATTAAAAAAAATTTAGTTTTTTTTTTATCTCAATAACCTGTGATTTATTTGTTTCCCTATAATATATTAATATCTTTTTATTTTGAACGTTTTCATTAAGAAAAGGAAACCTGGAAGTACTGTTTAATTTATAAACAATGGGTTTATGCTATGTATAGGTGTGGGGTTATTCTTCAATTATGTTATTTTAAATTTTAATTGCTCTATATTTTCTATAGAAAAAAAATTATTTAAATTTTATTCAATGTAGGAGCCGGAAGCGTTAAACCTTCTTACTCTTCAACAGGTCCATTATTATTACATTAATCATTCAAAAACAAATAATAGATTCTCTAGATAGTATAATTTAAATATTGATTAAGTATTAAACATAATAGTTTATGTGGACCCTTTAAAGAAACTATGCCAGAGGCCATACATAAATATTTTAAAACACTCGAAGAAATTGCATAAATTTTCTCACTATTTTATGTGCATATTTCATCAATGTTTCCCAAAACCTTACTAGGCTATATCAATGATTTTACTTTGAGATATTCATTTAATTTAATGACGTATTTATGGTAGTGATAGTATGGTAATAATTGAATTTTTGGGCTTGTGATATAAACATAGCATGTAAATATAAAATGCCGTGCAGTGCCGGCTGAGAATAGCGCTGCCCCCTCTCTTTCCGTGGGTGCCATAGAAAGCGACTAAGGGATATATTTACCAGAAAGATGGGCACCAACATGTTCCTGGAACAGGTCATCTATACTTCGCTCGCCAACCTGTCTGGCAAGCGTGATGAGAATTGGCAATTCCCCCTTATGATGACCAAGTGCACGCGGGTTCACGGTGGATGCACGCCGCTTCCAATCGAAGCTCTTGGAAGTCGATGAGGGGAGGCCTATGTCCAGCAGTGGAGCTCACATGACTGAAATGATGATGATGACGATGTAAATATTATACATATAAGTGATGACACATATTTTTTACTTTTCAATGTATAAAGTAATGAAATTGCGTCTTAGTCAACTTTAGATTAATAAAGTTATTGAGTTTTTTTTAAAGTCACTAAAAAATTTAAAACATTCATCAGGCATTCTTATTTTTCTACATCAGGCATATAGACAGATTTCAAAAAAGACAAATTTATCCTTTAAGCAAGTATGGGAGGTCGCTTGAGATTCCGTCCGGAATTCATTAATATGGTTTTTGAGTACGCCAAAACTTTAAAATCCTTTTTCATACATTCCTATCAACTTTGTAGACCAAGGTATTGTTTTGTTATGTTAGTTAACTTTTCAAATAGAGGTAAAGTATTAGTGAGTACTCCTCAAAAAACGGCCTTTCCATATAGTATCCAGAATTATCTTTTTTTTCAGGGATTCCGTAACCTTTTTTTGGTTTTTGTCATATGTCTATACTTTTTATATTTATATATTTACATTTTTATCTTCTTTTTTCATCTATTTTATATTTGTCACTTTTGATAAAGATTTTATATGACAGTTTTGAATTATTTTGTAATTTTTGAGAATATATTGCATTTGCACTTTAAGCTCTGTTAAAAAAGAAAACGGTGCGGAGTCTATACAAAAATGGATTCCGTAAGATGCGAGAAATATAAGGTTTACCAACCAGAGCTTCCAAGTAAGAAATTTCCTTCTGACGAAGATGTTAGTATTCACAATATCAAGGTACTTCGTGGCGATTCTGGAGACCAGAATAAATCCACATTTTTTGAAGAAGAAATAAAAAGAAAATCGGTTCCTGATTTAGAAGTTATAGAGGAAGACCAGGAAGAGCTGGGAAAAAAGATAGCTTTTGGAGTATTTAGAGATGGCGTACGACGAATAGATATTGTATTGGTCTTGAAGGACGATGTTAAGGCACTTATTAACAAAATACAATTAGATTTTATCGTCAATATTCTTAAAGTGGGTTTGGAAGTGGAACTAGAACCCGGTGTATCAAAAAGACACAAAAATCTCACATTTGTTAAAATTCATGCACCCCTACATGTTTTAGAAAAATATGGAATGTATTTTGGGACGAAACGGAACTTTGCTGATACCAGATATGAATACATAGGGAGAAACGAAAAAAACAAAGAGAGGCAATGTTTAAAATTAATGCGCGATGGCTTCCTAAATGGTTATTCAAACTATGAGCGAGGTATAATTGTTTATAAGATCTTATTACATTTGCCCTTCAGTAATTATGAGGACGACTATGGCGTTGAACGCCTATTACATAAATATATTGTTGCTGATATTTATGCTCTTCACGATGGACCAACTTATTTAACATCGGAAAAAACAATCGCGGATATAAATGGGAAGAAGATATTAAATGACTTTTGGATTGGGAATCTTAATATTTTCCAGCAGCAACCAATTCACCTTATACATGAGTACTTCGGGCCCACGGTAGCCTTTTATTTTTCCTTTTACGAATGCTTTAACAAAGCTTTACAATTAGCTGCCCTTGCTAGTGTCGCCGATATTACATTTGGGTACTTAAATTTGTCATCACATGAAAAACCCATAGAGAAAGTTATGTGTGAATCAAGAGGACAAATATGCCAATCTTGTACAAATAATGTCACCTGCCCAGCAAGACCTGCTAAGGAATATTGTTTCCCAGTGAAAATTCATCTTATTTTAGATCACATGTACGTACCATTGTTTTCAATATTCTTAATTCTCGGTGCCTTTGTATTTATTAGAATTTGGAAACGGAAAGAGTATTATTTAAAATGGATGTGGGAAGTTGGTAAGCGTGATTCGTATTATAAAAAAGCTGTTCGTCCATTATATTTCAGTGGCCTCACAAAAACAGACAATTTCTTGAAAAAATATATCGGATCCTTAGTTTCATTATTTTTTCGTAATTTTGTATCAAAAATAATAATCATATTATATTGGTATTGCACATTACCAGTTATGATAAACACATTTGGACTGTATGATAAATTTTGTACATATTTAATTAAAAACAAGATATATAAAGAGAAAGAAAAGTACAGAGATTATGTACTGTTGTCAATTTTTTATACATTTTATATTATATTTAACACTGTTTTAGAGAAGGCGTATAATTTCGTTGCTAATTTCATAGTCAAATATGAAAATTACAACACCTATGAGAAGCACTGGGAGTCGTTGATTATAAAAAAAATTGGCTTTAAATTAGTGATGCACTACTTATTTCTTGCTTATTTTGCCTGGATCTATGGCCATTATATGTTTTATGGATTTACACAGTTTACATACAGATACCTCACGACTAATATAGACGACATGTTAAAAACTCTATATGGCTATAATGTACACTTTGTATACAATATCTTTACGTTCTGCTTTCCATATTCATGTGTAATTGAAGTTGGAACTCTACTTGCTACTCTAATTTTAATAACCGAAGTTGTTTATAAAATAATCCAATATATTTTTGACTTGATATCTATTTGTTATTCTAAATGGATACAAAGCAGATCTGATATTCCATTCTGGGAAAAAGAGTACATGCTGAGATCAATCTCTTATGAAGATATGTTTATGAAGTACATGGGATTCGCAAGTCAGTTCGCGATGGTGCTTTGGTTTGTCATAGCATTCCCATTAGCTCCGTTAGTTATTTATTTAATCAATATTATTGATATTAAACTCCAGGCTCGGAAGTTCCTTCAGATTTCGAGACGGCCACTTTTTTTAAAAACACCAGTAATTGGGTGGAGCAAAGTTTTTTACTTCATCGCATCTTTTTCTGTGATAACTAACGCTATTAACATAGCTATGATAACTCGGACAGGAACTCGTTATGTTATGACCAAATACCGCAAAAAACCTGAAGAATTATTTAATTATGTTAATTACGATAAAAATCCAAAGTTAAAGTGTTATGCCCCAGATATGAGAACGCCGCATGGGACGAAGGGCAACAAACCAAATACACCGTACATGTTTAGTATAGATTATTTATTGCTTCTCATGTATAGATATTATTTCGTTATGTTATTCGTGCCCGCGGTAACCAGCGTCATTTTTTTGATCCTATACATCTTTCCTAAACAACGAGAAGTAAAAGTAGCTAGAAATATTGAACAGAAAATAAGACAGCTTTACAAACACTACGAATATAAAAATGCTAATTAGGAATTTCTACCACAGTCTAATAAAGATGTTCTTACTTTTTATAAAACCGTTATTCTTGTTGCACTCAATTGTGTCGTTTTATTTTGTAGAGGAATATATTGTACGTGAGACGTTGTTTTTATTTTATTACCTGTTTCCACAAATAAATATTTAACAAGAGCAGCAAAACGCAAAGAGCGAACTTGTTAACAACAAGTAACAATAATTTTATATCCTATTCCATTCTAATATTGCTTATAAATTGATATAAGGAGTTGGATTTTATGTTCCATTTTATAACAGGGAATGATGCTATGGTTGAATTCAATGCCGTAGAATACTTACTGACAAAAAAACTATTATCATATCTAAGGTAGTTAATAATTTTAAAGTAAATTTAGTAATGTAAAGAAAGTAGAACAGTCGATATAATTTTAAGAAACCTCCGTCTATTATGAGGCTTAAAAAAATAAAATGGTGGGTTGTGTCCCTCGCCGTGAAAGAAGTGAGGCTTCGTAACGTGGAAGAGATAATAGATTTTATGTTCACCAAATCAAACTAAAAAAATAATGAACATTATAAATAATATAGAACAACAGATTCTGGGTGAGCTTGTAAATATATTACATATGATAGTTGCAAAATTTGTCCAGGGCTTGGAGACTAAGACGAGTGGTTTTTTGTAATAAAGAAGTAATTTAGTACCTTAGTTTACCAAACAACACACCAATGACACTTTTAATATTGGTAGACTTCTGTAACAGATAACATTTTTTATGCACGATTATTTTGCACCAACATGTTAATTGACAGAGTTATATACATGTTGATGTCCTTATATGATTTGTTTCATTATTACGTATCTATTTACTTTGTTAAGTTTAAAAACGAAAAATAATATTAATATATGATTTTTCATATATTCAATCATTCTAGTCCGTTGCTATTACTAAAAAGATTCGTTCTGTTTGTCTGTTATTTGTTAAGTTCGTTAGTGAATTCTGACGAAGCAATTTCCTCTATCTAAAACAGTTATTTGTGACACAGGACGATCAATATGATGTCGAAAAATATTTCTACGTATTTTTAAATCAATTTGGCTTTCAATCAAAACAATAGTTATGTTAACAATTTTTCGGAATTGCCTTTATTTGGAAGATACCTCTTGTTTATCATAAATTGCATATTTTATTAAAATTTTTAGTACCTTCGATAAAAAAAAACAAAGTTAATTTAGAAATTTTCACCTCAACACTCTAACAACTGTCACGTGACTGACATGACGTCACGAACCGCATAACATTTGTCGTGATCATAGAGTATAGTAATACATTATATATTAGTGATTGCGCGGTGTACCTATTACGTTAAGTTTATGTATATACTTATTTTAACTTGATACAAAGTTTTACGAATCCTGTGCAGTGTTCATGTGTATAATGATTACATAAAATTTTTTATTCATTAAAAGATAAGTAAATCAGGAGAAAGTGGTTAAGACTTGCTAGCAGAGATGTAGAAGCATTAACAATAACATTATTTTCGTTTACAATAACAGTGGCTGTGTCTGGCTTAGAGCGAACTTTGTGTTCAGGGCATACACGATATTTAGTAGTTCACATATTTAGATGTCTTATTAATTGGACGTATCCAAACCCACAACATCATCAGCACTATAAGATTCTCTCGCAACTCTGACATAACCAGCCAAACCAGCTGTTACCAAGTTATTGTTTAACGCACATAACCTAATTTTTAAAGTTCTAAACAAGATAATAAAAATTTTACATATATATAATAGGACAAAATATATATCAATTTGCATATTTACTCGACTGTAACTAATGCATTTGTAGATAGATAAAAAGTATTAAACTTAAAACTGTACTCAGAAAGATGTTTTCATGTTCTTGAATTCTGAATCATAAAAGTCTTTGTTTTTTCCAAAAAACTTTACAACTTAAGAATTTATGTTTGGTATGTTAGAAATACTCCTTTGGGGATCCACTTTCTATCATTGTATTAATAATATGTAATTCACAGATTAAGTTGTCGCTAATATCGTAAAAAATATTAGAAAATGAACAAGTAATTGGAGTAAACAGTCTTTGACAACTTGTTTTGCTGTTAGTAACGAAATAACCTCTTTTTTTTATAATATGGCCTTCGTCCGTGCAAAGACGTGCACAGTATATTCTGCCAGTGACGTGTAAGATGGAGGAGACACGATCCGGGATTAACTTTTGAAAGAAATAAAATTTAACAGTCTCGACTGAAGTCACAATTAAGAACTACATATGTTGGTAGAACTAAAACAACAAAAATTCAATTAAATGCAAACATAGGAGATATATACTGTATGAACTAACTTCTTATTGGTGTTCGCAGTCACGAGACAACAGATTAATTTAGATTGTCATTATTGTTAATATCCCTTTGAAATTTATAGAATATATGCATCTTTTATAAGAAACTAGGTACCAGCCCCGGCTTCGCACGGGCTCTTTACAATAAGTATACAATAGCCTATTTAATTTTGAGAATTATTAAACTTATATTATGATAATTTTCAAATGGTGCGCCCGAATTAAATGATTTAAAAAGTAAAATACAGATGATGGCTTGAAAACGAAGTAATTTATTTTGATAAGACTTAATACCGTAATTATGTAAATAGCTTTCCAATAAACGCTTTAGGAATGCCAATTTTTAAAAGTTGTAAAATGGATATAGTATGTTCTGCTTAAGGTATAGACATATGCCACCACTGACTTTTCAGTAGACCTATGTAAGATGTACAATTCCACCATATATTATTTTGTTATATCTCAAAGACTTTAGGCAGCGTTTTTGTTAAAAGCTCTTCAACGGTTCATGTTTTCCCGACATCTTCAACAAATATCGTTAATGTACACGCAAGTAAATACAAAAACTTACCAAATTATATACTAAAACCTTCCTCGAGAATCACGCTATCGAGTGGTAAAACTGTTCGATAATCGGTGCAGTAATTTTTCCGTTTATCGCGAACACACACACAGATAGACGCGGCGATGGACTTTGTTTTATAATATGTATTGACTGCGATCAGAATATAAAACAATATTTATATCGAAAAATATTTTAAATGTCAAGATTATACAATAAACATATAAATGATTTGTACATTATTTGTTACTAGTGATTTTGTTCATGATCTGTGAACATTACGAATGCCTATGTAATGTGTATGTATGAACTTATTTATTTAAAAGATTAGTGTTAGTAGTGAGTTCCATACTAATTCAAGTGAAGTTATTATAGTGTGACAACTAATCTATCCTCTTGCAAACGTCTACTATTTTTTGTGTTTACTTTGTCCATAATATGAGCAAAGTTTGAAAATTGAGTAAACAAACACTTTTTAATAATACAATCAATAGTTGTTAATTGCAGATCAATGTTTTTTAGTTCGAGGAATATATTATTATTTTATTATAATATATATTTTTTGGAATTTTTATATAGTTTCTATAAGGACTGCATATTTTAAATATTTGATGTATACGTTGTTGGGTGAACCACAAAATATTCTTTTACAAATAACATAAAATTAAAACACCACAGTGTATTTTTTTTATACTTCTACTTTTATAAAACGCGTCAAATATTAAGTAAGGCAGTTATGATTCTGTAAAAATATAACTAACTAAGTAAAAGACATTACTAACTACAATACTAGTAAAATAGAGAACAAAATATTTTCCAGCCACATGTATTTCAAGAGCAAGGAAAATTGTATACCCAATTTTGTACGACTTTTCAACAAAGTTTACGATCGCAAGTCCCCTGCTAGCTTGGAGTAAAATCGCAATTTTATATGTTACAATCTAGAGTGCAAGAGTTGTATATAAATAAAATAAAATAATAATGATTAATTGTTGATACACTGCTTATAAGATCCCATATCCTTAAATATAATAAAAGGAAAGGAAAGAAAATTAAGGAAAGATAAAAAAGGGACAAATGCACGTCAGACATGCAATCCGATGATTTCTAAACAAAAACTAGAATAAGGTAGAAACGTTGGCCATTCAGTTGTAGTAATTCCATTAAACTATTACAAAATTACATTAATTCCAAATTATTACAAAACTGATTTACCGAACATAAGTGAAACTTTCTTTAGGTGATTTTTAACACTTTGAAGTTAACAATTTATCTTAATCAATAAAAACCTAGCCTCTTTTCTGTCATCCGTAAATGTGTCATTAATGAAGTGTCACTCAATATATATTTTTTTAAATAAATGCAACATTAGATTTAATATGCGACTAAAAATACTTTAGACAACGGCAGCCTGCTAAGGGTTAAATGTGATAGTTTTGTTTAAATTCATTATAAAAATAAATATCTAAAAAACTGAAGGAAGACTGAGATATATGAAAAATTATACACATCGGGCAAATACTTTTGCGTTTTTGTTTATTTTTGAAGCTAATTAACATTCTACGATACTTTAATTATAAAACATTTTTAAACTTGGAGTGCTTAGAATAATGTAAGTTACTTTAAAAAACTTCGTTGTGATTGTACACATTAAGACACGCCAATGTAAATGCAATTAAAAAGTATTTTTTATTGACTGACAGATCTTTTGGGTCGGATGTGAATCAACAATAGAATTGAGAAGTTTTATATTTGCTTAAAATGACGTATTAGATGATATCCTTGATACTTTCTTACCTGTGAGAATATGTACTTAGGTAAGTTGTAATACGTAATACGTGTACATTTGGTAAAATATTTAAAAATACTGTTAGTATCTGAGTTAGACTGATTTAAGAAGATCTATGTTAAAATTGGTTATCCTCGAGAATAATGTATGTTTTATGATGGAATATATTTTTCTCCATATGGTATTCTTACATTAGTTATTTTAACAAAATTATATATATCGGATTTATTACAAATTCATTGTTTTAACGACGGGACGCCAGCCTCGCTGACGTCACTAATGTCACTTGTTTCAGTACATTCCAGATATTTTAAAATGAAACTTCAATTCTTCTAAATGTTCTTGTATTTCTCGAAGGTTCTTCATAATCACATTCCTTATGATCCGCACTCGCTGAACTCTGCAGTCCGCTGTCGTGCGTCCAGACGTCATATTTATACCAGAATTCAAACATAGTTCTATTGTCTTTGATTTCGTTTTACTTTTAACAATAGTAACGACGACCAATAAGTTGTTATAATAATTGATGCCAGCCTTGAGTTATTTTCATGTTGCATCCGTCATTGAAGCTGCATGCGCCGATATATACATATATGCTTGCTTAATGTAGCGTAATTTATGAGTATGTCATTGTAGTCTTTAGGATCGTTTTTCACTGCTTATATTTGTTCATTTCAAATAGTACTAATTTTAGTTTGCCTAGTAGGTTTTGATAATAAATCCTTGCCTTTATATATAAACTTTAGCAATGTTTGTTAGTAACAGAAGATAGCTTGGTGTTGTGACGATCAAGATGAGCGTTGAATAAAAAATTATTGTAGCTACTATTTAAATCTTGAATATTTTTGCACTATTGGCTTTTTTTCATTCATTATGTATGACATTTTTTGTATATTTCTTTCTATATATTTCTTAGGTGATAGACCACCAACCATTAAATTAACTGTCTACGCTACTTTGAAACCATATAATATGTGAAGGCGTGTACTTTAATACTGGCATCTAGATAATAATGTAATATATCTGCTTTAAATGTTTTGATTCCCAGTGCAATACTCCGTAGATGTTTTCAACGTCATATATTTCCCCTGTGTGAGTTTCATATCTGAATGCTTTTTTTGTCTTTCTGTAAAGATTGTATATATATAGTAGATTTCTAACCCCCCCCCCCATATGTGACATTACAATAAACATAATTTTTTATTATTCTCAAAACATTTGTTATCGTCTGCCACCTTAAGGCGGTAGAGCCTAGCTGTGGTCAGGTTACTACAGCTTGAAAATGGGCTGGCTCGACCGGGGAAGTACCACCCTCTCGCAGAAGATCGGCGTGAAGTCGTCTTTAATAGCAACTTTTCATATGATGAGCGGTTGCCCTTTCTCTTTCCCTGTTCCCACCCTTTCTTCTCTCTCTTCCATAAGCAAGGTTGGCAACGCATCCGCAACGTCCCTTATGTTGCAGATGACCATGGGCGACGGTGACTACCTTCTATCAAGTAGGCCGTCTGCTAGTTTGCCACCTTTGCTATAAAAAAAATCATTTGCTTTAAAGGGGGATTATTTAAGATGGCAAAAATGAATAACATCTTGTTATTAAGATATTTTTTTTTTATTTTTTTTTATTGTTTTTTGTTTTTTTAATATCAAAAAAAACTATTGATTATTTCAATGTCGTGTGTATCTTTATTATGTTCTTTTACTGTATTTGTTATGTCTATCTTGAGAATTAAGTCTGCCATTTCTGCAGTTAATAATAACAATAGTTTATTTAATGCATTTTATTTAATAACAATCATAATTTTATTAATGGTTATATTTTGATCATTGCAGTTATACTTAAATAATAATAATAGCTAAACCTCTTACGATATTACTTACTTTCGTGTTACGTAAGCGCAACACATTAAAAAATAAACGAACATCGCCTGGGAAACATATCATATAACGAGTGACGCCGCTGACTCCGCGGAACGAACACCAAGCCGTGTGAACCAGAAGATTCCTGATACCACACAGGCTATGGAATGGTATTGCTATCCTAACATCGGGGCAATCATGTAGTCTTAGGTATAAGGTTTAAGTTTTAATATGTAATTCTTATTATAATATACATATAAGTAAGTTTCGTAGTTTTCCTGGGACCTCCGGTTGCCACCCTATGTAATTTGCGTCCCATTTTTTCCAATTTTCATTAATTAAGAAAACAGAAAACATTGTTTTATAATGATTATAAGAAAAACGAATAAAATTTTACCTCACTGAGGTATACGTATTATAAAAGACAAGCTTTTTATATCAATTTATGCGTTTATCTTTTTTTTCTAAATTATATCTTTTAATTGTGTTGTGTTTACTTAAAGTGTATAAAAAATATTAAATATAACTAATTCAAAATCGGCGCGCCATTATATATATATATATTATGTAGTATTGCTATAAAATATAAGATGTATTTGTTCAAGCAATCGGTAAACTTAATGTTGTCGGACAAAGAAAAGAAAATGGAACTCAAATCGGTTAACAACGTAACTTCAATATACTACAGCTTTGAAGACAAAGCTTTTAAAATTTATGGCTTTTAAAAGAGATCTAAAATGTTTTGCAGTTTCATATTGAATCCTGATTGTTGTTCAAAATATAATGTTGCAAAATGGAATACGTTAAGCTTTCGTGGATATTTTTATAAAGAATATTTTGATTGTACATCACGGAGGAGGTTTTATATTCATGACTTATGCATTTTTATCTTTACATTTAAAAATTTATTTCTTACATGAAAAAACAAAACTTCTGTCAAGCGGAAAGCGATAAATATAAAAATGATAATAATATTAATTGCGTCGATTTTAAGTTTAAAAAAAAAGCCGAATATACACGCTTGTTGAAAAATTTATTCCAGTAAAACATTATTAAGTTCGGATTACGAATATACATAAGAGGTTCAATAATGTTCCGAACAACTACCTTGACAATAAAATATATCTTACTTGAACATGTTAATAATAATGTGTCAAAACACTATGTTACATTTCCTGATATCGGGTAAAGAAAATACACAAGAGGAATAGAAAATAGCTCGCAGCACGTCCCTCATGATTACAGAGTACGTTGTTGAGCTCGTTACCAGATAATAACATAGAAGTATAGCCTCTTTCCTAAACCTTTTCAAGTAAAGCAAATGAGCGTAAAAGTTAGATTACTTGAGTATTGGCACAATTTTGTAATAAACAACATTCCCACGTTCCCTACAGACCATATAACTAATCTTCAAAGGCCTATAAAGCCTAAAAGGCTTTGTAGGAAAAATTGTTTAAAATGTAGTATTAACATTGAAAAGTTAATGTTAAGTTTCAGTTTGGATCTGAACATCTATTTAGCCTTAAAAACAGACAATCACACATTAAAAATAAACCACTCGTTTGGATTCGTTCGCTACAAAACCATTTAGCATAGCGTTCAATGCTTTGCAGTGTGGATTTTTATTGATCTTGAATAAAGATTATATAATAATTTCTTTTTAATGATAGAAAAATGCATAATTAATATTTTTTATATACAATTAATATGAAATAAAGAAACATATAGATACATATTATTAATATAATATCATAAGACTTTTATTGGAAACATGTGCAGCGTAATATTGAACGTAATAAAATGTGTTACAGATAAGATATTTCATCCGAGCGAACTCGGATACATCCAAAGATGTACGCCCATACATTCGATTCTTATTTGCTACTGTGATATTTACTTCCATACAAATAAAATTAATATGATGTGTTTGTTCTTTTATATTTATAAATATATAAATAATTTATTAAAAATAAAAGAAAAATATATTTTATTTGTGTATATTGTTGTTACTTCTACAGCTTTAATAAATTGATTTTTCGACTTAGTACACGAACTATAAGGATTGTTCAATGAATGCGGTATAAGACCGACATTAACAAGTGATTATCAATGAGAAATTTTCTACGTCTAATGTAAGAAACTCTGTTGTTTATAACAGTGGGATTATTAAATAAATAATATGTAAGTGTAAATCCAACTCTAACGACTAGTCGTGGCATGAAATAAGATGTATTTACAATATCCATAAATAACAGTGAAAACCTTACGCATACATACAAGTTCCCTGCTAATAAAGTTTCTCAGTGTTGTGCATAAACCATGAAAAAATATTTATTTAGGACCAACAAACAATATCATATACGTTAACAAATAAAGATTTTCCTAAACAAATAAAGCGAAATTACTTTCAGTATTCACAATGAAATGTAATCTTTTTTTTTTTTGGGTCGCCTGATCTCTTGAAGTTGACAAGGAATAGATGCTACAATGAATGTATTATTATATAATATTTTATTTAAATAAATTAAATATAGAAAATAATTCTCCAGATACTCAGATCTTTATCTTATTTTTTTTACATATTTTTAATTAATAGTAAAGACTATTTAAATGCTGTCTTAGTATTTTTTAAACAAATGTTATTTTTGAGGATAAATAATACGATTGGAATATATTGCTTGTAAAATTGAACTAAATTAGAAAATGAGTTTGTTTTTTATTTGAGTTTTTATAATTTGCCTGGTGGAGAGATATTTAGATATTATTTGAATTAGTTTAGATGGTTTTGTTAAAAACTTCTCTTGCATCATCTAATGTCCATACGCGTGCGCATAGGACTGTTTGATAGGAAAAAATGTTAATTTTAGTCGTTGTTGTGTTCTCCTATGGTTCCACAGTAATGTTTTTTACTAAGTCAAATTATATTGCTAAAATATTAAGAGATGAATCACGATAGAGCCGATGGCCGTGAACCACATTATAGATTAGATGGGTCTGGGACCAAGGATTCCAAGAAGTAATCAGCCCTTTCAGAAAGTAACACATATATATATATGATATATTGATATGATATTACTTTCATAAGTATATATATATATATATATATATATATATATATATATATAGTATTATCACTAACTTGTTACATTCTTATCTTTCACTAACTTTTTGTTTTTCTCTCTAATATTTGAAACATCCAACATTCAAAGAAACATAAAATTTATATTTTTATTTTGTTTTCCTCTTACAACTGCTTAGCTTGTTTAAATAAATTGGTGTTTGTGTGCATACAGCATTGCTTTATTGTACTTTTGTTCATAGCTTTCAAACAAAGCATATGTATTCAAGGCTATGAATGCTAAAACTACAAAAAAGGCAAGAGAATCTAAATGACGAAATAAAACCGAATGTAAACATTTTACCGCTGCACTAATTATTCTCAAAACAGGAAACTGTTAGCAGTAACCTGTAATGGTTTTAGCTCCGCATTTACAGTATTCCATATATGATGCGTGTTCTGGTTTTTTGTACGATTGTATTTAAAATGATTGCGCGTTTAGTGAATAGCTAATGTAACATCAAGAATGTATGTACAAAATATTCAATTCTATAAAAGACCGTCAGAACACCGTTCGATATTTGTGTCTTTGTAAACTGTACGCATTAATCTTATGGTCAGTTATTTCATTATTGTTTTTTTTTTTTCTAAGATTTTCGCGAGTTTTATTCATTCGGATAAACTAGGCGTGCTTTATTTTTTGTTAAAACTACATACTCCCGACGTTTCGGTAACCGTGATCGCGGGCAGACGAGATGTGAATATCTGTCAGTTGATTCTGTTGTACGTTTAAAGAAAAAACAAGTTGAACCCTAAAAATGCAAGATGACTTACTTGTAGTAGAAATATATTAAAAGTATTATTGCTTATCATGATATAATTTTATAAAATAATTTACCATCTTTATACAATTTATCAAGTCTCCTTTCATAAATTTTTCTTCATAATTGAATTTTTAAGAGTCATAATATTATATACGTATGAAGACAGTCCAGTATAGTTTCTTTTAAATTTTAAATAACCAATTATAAGTGAAACGAAATCATTTTCTTTCTATAAAATAATTACTTTATATTGAATAATTTATGTGATTAACAATATTTTAATTTGTATGTATTCCGTGAAATCTACAAGGTATCAAAACAGACGTGAATATATCACAGAATTAATTTCATTTCTTTCATAAAAATTAATTCTATTTCATTATAAATCTTTACGTAGTGAAGAAGGTGTCTTTTTCGTTTGAAAAATTTATAAATACATATTGATAGCTATTTATGTGAAACTTCCATCATTATTATTAAATAACATTTTTATCTAAATAACATTTTATCTGACGGTGTGATTGTAAATTATTGTATCTTATATATAAATCATAATTACACATTAGTATTTTACAATTTCGCTGTATGTACGAAAATTTATGTAAAAATTGTATTCAATCGAGGGAATTGCGAACAAGCGGAAATTACTACGTCTTGCTTCAACGGAGCCTGTATGACGGTATAATGTGAGAAATAATTACGTACGTGAAATTGTTTTCATAGTTCATAAAACGATACATAGAACCACAAGGATAAGCACAAGTATTTACAAAATACATACACATACACATATATTAACAAAAATTAATTCCTAATTATAACAAATATATATAGTGATAGTACACATGTTTGCTTTATTTATTAATGTTTTGTGAAAAATACAAATTTATTATGTGTAACAAATTAAATTCAAGTTATTGGCGAGTCTACGGACAACACCGGTCGTTTGCTTTTTTGAAAGGTACGCTCCTGTTAACAGTACTAAGTTTTCACTATTTTTCTTTAAGCAACCTAAGCAATATATGAGCAATTTGACGTACAGGTATAAGTGTCTTTCTGAATAGATTACGTGTTGCATTGTTTAGAATAGACCTAATAATAATAAATTAAAGCTACAGAGTTGGTATGAAAATTATATTGTGTTTTTGATTTTGATATTGATTGTATAACATAATAAATAACCTGAATAGTACCGAATATATAGAAAATTTCATCCTTTTATCTATATCCTGTTTTTGAAGGTTGATGTTATGTATTGAAAGGCTCTCAATTATTTTTTTTTATATTTATTTAGTATTTCTGAATTTTTTTTTTTTAACATTTATTTAGTATTTCTGAAAATCACTTTAATATTGAAAGTTTTCAATATTAATTTTATTAATATTTATTTTGTGCTGTAAACATTTGAATGGTATACATATGACGAAAAATTTATTGACGGAAACAGGGTTCGAATCTGTAACTTCCGGGAAATCGAATTCCAACCGCTCCTTTAATTACGCTACACAACCCTTTTCTGTCCATGAATTAATATCATATATTTAATCATAACATTAGAATAGACATGTTATAGACTAATATATGAGTATTAGTCTGTAATCATTTTAATTTAAGAGCAAATGCTCGGCACGGAACATTAATATTAATTATAATTAACAAATAAAAAAAAGATTACAAACATTGAAAAGAGTTCCCAACAGAACGTTTGAATTAATTAAGGATTTTTCATATAAATTCAAATTACATACAAATATTTTTTTTAATTTATAGCCACTAGAACTTTAGTGGTAATAGTAGTTCAATTATTATGTTTTTCACCAGTATTATCTTATCGTATATTAATCTACAAGATTCCTTATGAGCCATGTAATAACAATTTAATATACTGAAACACTCTCAAAGGAACTTAGGTTATTAGTTTTAAGGAGTTATTAATATACTTAACTAACTTGATATTTAATTTGTCTTTTATAAGAAGAATATACAAAATATGATATCTTGCTATTTAAAGATATATTTCTGAAATTATTTAATTATATAAAATTAATATTTTCGGATTACTACGGGTTTTTTACTGCTTTAAAATACATAGTAACGACGTTCCGGTTACTTTGCAGTAAGCGTGATCACGGCCAGACGAAATCAAAATGTATGTCAGCCGGTCTTGTTATCTATCATCTATACCCAATAATTTCTTTATATTCTGGCGTGTCAATGTTTTAATTATTTTTATAATCTATTTTTTAATCATGTTATGTGAATGTCGTGGAGACCAATTTTTAACCATTTAAAAATCTACGTCCTTCCATAACCAATTTTACGATAACTATATTACAAGACTCTTGCTTGTTACTCATACATAAACTATTAAAAGAGTGATTTAATACACCGTGATACTTAATTGAAATAACACAAATTGCACGGATAATTGCAACTGTTTTACAGTTCAATAGTAAATTACTTTAAGTGTGACTTTTTTTTTAAGTATTACTCGTAAAATTAACAATATCATTTAAGAGATAGGCATTGCAATGATTATAACGAAGAAGACAAACCAGTGCTGGTATTATCGTTTGGACAGCAAATAACATCATCATCATCATCACTGTTGTTCGAATTAGTTATGTCAATAGTATTCGTTTTAAAATCAATTTAAAAACTATTTCAAACCGATGTTAAATAATTGCTTATAAGCCTTAGTGTTACAGAAATTCAAAAAAGTTCTTAACTGTAAGTTAATTATCAGGTAACATTATTCTTGTTAGACATCTTTTCAAAACTCCATTTTTCATTAGGTAACCGGTTAGCCGCTCAATGTCGTATAAAGTGTCTAACGTTTTATGGGTTACAATTCTGATCGTGATTGTGAGTAATAGATCTATCTCATGATCATACTTGTACGTTACTATTTTGAATTACATCCGATAATACCATATTTATATTGAAAAATGCCTTTTTCCTTGTTAATAATCGACAACTTGCAAAACTAGAGTTAGTTAATTTATGTATTTATGAATTTATTAAATTCAATAAAAATATTTACATCCTTAATTGTACTATATTACGGGTTGTCGTAATGCTTATTGTATATGTAAAAATAGAAAGTAAAAGTAATATTTTTACCCCTTGCTATCAGAACGTTTAATTTAAATGGGAAAAATAACTTATATATAACCAAACCCTGGATTTGCTGCCTGAAGGTGAGGGTGCGAGACACATTTTCACAGAATAATCTCGCCTCCATAACCAGATCTCTCCTATTCCATAAATTCAATTTATTTACCGGGTCGTGTTGTAGTGGATTGAGGTTTTTCGATGGAATAATCGGAAGAACCGGCAAGTAAGATTTAAGTTTAGCACTTATAAAATTTATTTTGCTGATAAATACTTATACATTTGTCATGAAAGACATCATGAAAAGGAAAGAAACATTTGCTTTTCTTTTTTTAAGGACCGGGCCTCAAAGGTATTGCAATAGTTTGAAATATTGTTTTACTGATTTATATGTCGAAGCACGATGTCTAATTTCATTTTTAAGAAATGTGACGTCAACAGTGGTGCCGTCACTGTCACTATTTTCATCAGTCGGCTTACCAATTTTCCATTTTACTGATAATAACTCACGAACCCTTGCATTACTATATTTCAAACTTTAGCTTGCACTTGCAGATAGATAAGCTTTCTCCTGGATGGCTTTCACACTACTGTGTCTCCACTACCAACGTTCCCGAATATAAATTGTTTTTGTGAAGTCATAACATTTACCCTTTTATTTATTTTTGGCCATTCAAATAAACACAAAACATTAATAAGTTTTAGTTACTAATTAAGCCATCCAGTATGTATATAGTAACTTAATATTTTATAGAAAACATAATTGATTAACATTGAGTACAAATTTGTTAATTTTTCGTTTTACTAAGACCTACAGGATGACTAATCTTCACATATTACAAATCACGATACAAATTAACATCTACGGTTCTTTAATACATTTTACATAACGATCTGTAAAAAAAAACATTTTTTTTTTATAATATAGCCTTCGTCCGTGCAAAGACGTGCACAGTATATTCTGCCAGTGTCGCGTAGAAGGAGACACGATCCGGGATTGACTTTTGAATGAAATAAAATAAATAACATTGTAAAAGAAATCACTAACACCATGGCATTGATTATGTCACATCTACCCTTTAAAGTTAAATTCTTATTAAAAAACCATACCTTATAAAAGGCTTTTAATGATGTTGCGTCGATATATATGTATACATTATTTTCCGATACTAGCTTTTGATATATTATTAATAGTACATATAGGATTAGTTGTCGAAAAGTTTTTAGTTTTTCTTTGATGGAAATACTGAAGGGTAGGTTTTAAGCGTCCAATAATATTATATAAGTTAATGTTAGCTAAGTTTTGTTAGTCGTAAGATAGTTCCCTGGGTAGTTGACAATCCGAGATGACCTGCTTCCTGTGTATGGGAATAGATAGTTTTATAGTCACGTCAGGCTTGTGTAAACTTTATTCTGAACTCTGTCAGGGCATTAACCTAATAAAGCTTACGCCTCCGAAGTTTATGTTATTTTTAATAATCAGATCCGTGTGAAAAATACAGTATTTTGATACGAAGTTCGAAAATGAACTCGATTATTGTGAACTCCATAAATTTATAAATATTTATAAAAAGATAGAAAAATGTTGTTACACAGGAAAGAATCTCTCGTTAAAACAGCCTCTTTCTTCCTACATCCCCCTCAGATATACGCAGTAATAGTTTTTCTTTAAATTCAGTTAAATCAGTAAACAACTCCAATTTTTTCTCTCTCTATTGATCTAATCCCTATATTGGAGCAAATGCTTTATTACAAATACATTTGCAGGTAGAACCGTGGCTGGCAACTAGCTTATTATTAATAAATTGTATGACGAGTAGAACGTAGGTTCGATGTAGGGTTTTATATTTGTTTTGCAAAAAAAAATCTAGTAGGTGTCCCATTTATCGTACTGCATATATTGTATTTTACAATCATTATACATATCAGGATTATCGCCAGATAATGTTGGTAAAAGCATTTTTTCATTATATATATATATATATATATATATATATATAAGGTTTTTAACGATTAAAAAAGCTCAATAAAATGTTCACGTTTCAATAATGTTTCTTACTATTCGTCACTGACATCCTGAAGTTAATTCATTTTGCTTTTACAATTTTGGCAGTCTCATTATGTTACGGGGCCTGGAACTATGAAGCGCCTGCTGTATTTTTATTTAACTATGAATCATTAAGTTATCTGGGCCACGAGGCTCTAGAAACGGAGGTAGACCGAGCGCTAGATGGGCAGATGACATAGTGTCAGTGGCGGGTCCAAACTGGCTAAACATAGCGAATTACAAGGACCACTGGCACTCCTTGGAGGAGGCTTTTACTCGTAGGGGGTCCGTACAAGCGACATAAGTAAATACGTGTTCCTTTTTTATTGGTTAATATTTTTAGTATTTTAATATTTCGATTATTGTATTTGTAACTTGCATGGAAAAAATAAAGCTTTATTATTATTATAATTTTTTATAATTAATATATTATTGTTGTTATGACTGTACTTAGTAATTGAGAATGTTAACTAAGCTATTTGTGTTTGGAAGAACTTATATAATGGTATGATATAACATTTATGATATGATATTTATTTTAGTTAACTCACTCAATACTATTTTATTATAAATTTTATTAAAGTTCGTATTTTTTTTCAAAAAATAATCTATTTCTTGTCTTTAGAGCTTCATAGTATATAAAATAAACGGTATATTTTATTGGCTATATAAAAACATGCAAAATAAGTCTTTTATACAGTAATATGAGGAATTACAGTACAGCTAATAAGTAAGGTACGTTTTCCAAGAATTTTTTAAAACAACCAAAACTTAATATTACAGTAAAAAATAATTTAATTGTCATGATTTCCTTACTATTTAAGATTTCAGGACTTTTATTAAGGCTTTCAATTTCACTGTAATAAAGGGAACCCCTTTTTATTTGCTTTTATTCTCAAAGCCCTAATTAATTCTTTATATTATTTTGCAGTTGCTTAATATTTTAGATACTAAGTTTTATTTGAAGCGCTTTATATTGCTTAAGGATTTTTTGCTTGTCGTTAAATTCTTTCGTGTGAACATTAATTTTATTTATAAAATTGATTCGTTTCATAGAAATTAAAGTAAAGTTCTAATATCAAACTAAATTAAACGTCGTTTTTTGTCCTCTCTACAAAAAAAAAAAAAAAAATCTATCAAAATATTTGCATCCGTTTCCGAAGTGCCCTTTGTTGATCGTTTTAAGAAAAATTAATAACGTCTGGCTGAAAAATCTTAAGATATATTATAATTGAGAGAATTTCCCACGACAGAGGTTGGCTATGATTCATATTTCACAGCGAATCCAGAAAATAAAAGCGCTGTGCATAAAACGGACGGTCGAGAAAAAGAACAGAAACAACGCGCGGTTAAAATTTTATGTTCCGTATATTATAACCGTAGATAGACTTCGAAAACAAAGAGTTTTATGGAGAAACAATTTGGATTGATAAAATTTTTACAATAACTTTATCATGAGATGTCTTAAGGTAATCTCGCAAATGATCATGATTATGAGTAACATATAATGCCCTGCGTTTTTGCTCGTTGTGTATGAAATATAGAAATCCGTAAATTAATTTACTTAATCTGCGTACCGGCACCATGTGCTATAAGATTATTTTTTCTTGAATGTGGGAATGTAATAAATGTCTTATATATCCGTCCTTGTCTGTTGATACTATAGATACAATTAATATAAATTTTACATAATTTAACAAATGGTAAAATTTATATAAGATAAACTATTTACAGTTGTAATTACTCAGTCCCAGCATTCATTCCGATACATAGTACAGCCACAGTTCTGTGTAAATACAATCTAGACTTAAATTTATTTTTCCAAGCTGCAAGTGAATTGGGTGTAGCCGTAAAGTGTACGGAAAATACAATTCGTTCATGTCGGTAAATGGTTTCTCGTTCTACAAAGTCAGTATTAGAGAGATTTTACAATTAAATAAAGGAGGAACATTCAAAAGAAACTGCAAAATAGTGAAAGGAATTAATGTAACTAAATATTTTAATGAGATATGGAATAATTTAAACTAAAATACCATTAACTCAATATTTATATTTAAAAAACGCGACAGCAATCAGAAAACTAATTAACATGGAATGTTTTAAATATATATAAAATATATCACATCTCACAAAAAAAAGAAACTTATATCTTAAATTAAGATTTCGGAATAAAACGAGTTGGAACTCTGAAAGTAAATTAAGGTTACGTCACAGCTTCATGATAACGGGAAAGGATATAGGATTGGAGGAGAAAAAAGTGGCCACAGCTGTTGTCGAAAGTACAGATAGAGTCGTTTATAACAATTTGGACGTTTTAAGGTCTATCACCATGAATATTCTACTTAACATAGCTACACTCGTAAATCTTCCAACTACCGAACTTTTAAGCAAAATAGTTAAGGAAAATTAGTAACATTTCTAGTAGGATTTTCCGTATAATTTATTTCAATTAACTTTATTAAAGTTAGCTATACTTCTTAAAGGGTAAATTTTAGTGGAAGCAAGTAAAAAATAACTAAAAATATAAAATTCTAAATATAGCGTACTTAATAAATGTTATTTGATTAAATTTCTATCAAACTAATTTTCAATTATCATAGGATGTGTTTAGTAAAACCTTACCGTTTCGTAGACATCTAACTTTAGCATTATCAGAGTTTTATAAAGCATCCTTATTTAAATGTTGGTTTAAAAAATTAATTATATGTAATTTCTTATCATGTGGGACGTCAAAGTGACGTAAAAAGCCTCTGTAATTTCGTAAATTCAAAATAAAAAAAAAATAATAAAAAAAATTTTAAAAAAAGTAAAAAAAAAATAAAATTCGTGTTTAAAAAAAAAGGTAACGAAAGACAATAATTTCGATCCACAGTACTCAATCTGTGACTGTATGTAAATGAAGTAGTCATAGTGTATAAATGCTTTTGTCTTCTGAGTATTAATTGCAAAGCTTATATACATCTAGTGTAATATGATTGACAATCAAAATAAATAACAAGCATTTTTCAAAATAAATAACAAGTCCAATGCATAGCGTATGTATCATTTGTAACTAATTATATGAGAGGTCAGAACTTATAATGATAATTGTAGTCTAATTCCCACGTAACTTCCTCGTAACATGATAAAACACTAGTTCAGGCCATCAAATTTGCAAACTACGAAGTATCAAACTGCCAAGTTCCAAGTAAATTATAATAATTTGTACTGAGGGATGTGAATGTAAAAATTTATATAAATATCGTTACCTGTATCTATTCAAATGAAATAATAAGAGAGATTTTGTTTTAAAAATGTTTATGTGTAAGTAAATAATTATGATTTATGATGATAAATTTTATATTACATTTACAATTACTAATATATAATTATAATATGAGTATGATTAAATAATATTGCGAGCAAATTAGGACTTATATACTTAAACAATGTATATATAAATATAAATATATGTTATCACCACCTGCAGCGACCCTTAAATTGAGGGTACAGTACGTATCTTACCTGGTTATTGAATATTTTATGATGAATCTCTCTTTTAGGATCTCTTTTTATTACGCTACGTTAAATTTCACTATTCTACGTTTATGTTATTAATTTATGACCGAATAACCGTTTTCACGGATTCCCAAAATATCATAGACTCTTTACGTAGCTTATTGTATTTTGTGTGATTATGATCAACTATGACAATTAAATTACAAACAAATTTTTAAATACCATTTATTTGGTTTTATAATTTTAGGAATGAGAATAATAATGTTAACAATAGAGACTTCATCTTAAGTGACAGCTGTTTTATTTTCCATAATCTCTTTGTACCAGAAGTTGATACAATATGGAAGAAAAATATTATTATGAATTAATTTTCATCGTTTTTTAGTATATATATTTAGGTAGGGAGAGGAGCTTGGACAGTGGACGTGAGCGTTTAAGGCGCGTTAGTTAGGGGCCCCTTAAACCTACACCTGGGTCGCAAGTCCCATGCACTGTTGAAGCTCCTCTCCCTGCAACGCGATGGACCCGGCACCCGCACGGTGAATCTATTGAATGCTAAGAGGTTTCGTCTCTATAGTATAAATTAAAGTTGAAGGTCTAGACAAGAAACTTTATTAAACTGCCTTTTTTATAATGAGATCTAAGACTTTCGCGAGTTTTATTCATTTAAATGAAACTAATATATTTCGGATATACTACGCGGATTTTACTATTTTAAAACTACATAAACCCGACGTTTCGATTACTTTTCAGCAACCGTGATGACGGGCAGACGAGATGTGTCCCGTCTCGTAATCTCGTCTGCCCTTGATCACGGTTGCTAAAAAGTAATCGAAACGTCGGGTTTATGTAGTTTCAAAAATCCTTGTAGTATATCCGAAATATATTAGTTTCATTTAAATGCCTTTTTTTATAAATTAGTTTCCAAACCTATTTATGGTGTACTAATTTTAAATATTTGATGATTATTTTGATACTAAACCATGGAATGAGGAATCATTCCAAAAGCAGAAATCAAAGCGAATACCTCTTACTAAAATATTGTTTGAAATTAAATAACAATGTACATATTATTGTTTTGCCGGTTTTTTTAATTTAAATATTTTATGTTTCATAGAACAGAAACTCATTTTATTGATAAATTTACATAATATCCGTGAAGTATGCCCACGTTTCTGTAATAAACCTGTGTCCTTGAGACCGGTTTGCAATAATGTCACCGTCTGAAGCGTCAAAAAAACAAATCGTTTGAAAAACAATTTGAAAATGCGTGTACTTTAAATTGATTATATTTATATTCACGTTTTGGTCTCTCGATCGTTTTTTTTAATTTAACTATAATTATCATTTATCTTTTAGAATAATAATAATTCGTTCCCAGCTAACAAAAATAAGCAAGTCTTATGGTTTAGGACTTTAAATTCTGCGCAATTTCTTACCCGTCACACATTGATAAGACAAAAATAAACTGTCACCCATTACAAGTACGAATACCTATATAAGAAGTTTTTACTAAGACGTTACTCATATTCACTTTAACCTACTAAGAGAACATGTCTATACCAGTTATATTTTTAATAGCGTTCACTTCAACATTTCCATTCAGTCTGAGTTTAGACGATTATAACGATGGATTTTCATTTATGGAAAACAGAATGGACCGATTTTGGGACAGGTTTAACAGGAAAATGGACGCCTTTAGAAAGAGAATGGAAAATATGGGGACGCGAATGGAACAACAAGTATGTAAACAAGTAATCGGTAATGAATATAATATAGTAATTAAAATGCCAGGGTTCAACGCGAGGGATATATCTGTTGATGTAAAGGATGGTCAGCTCACAATCAAGGCTCTTCACAACGTGCCCGGTGAAGCCTTAAACAGTTATTTGTACGTTACTGATTTACCAAATAATTTATACGACAAGGGAAGCTGGACATACAACGCTGGTGTATTCAAAATGGTTTTCCATCTAAACCAAATGGGTTATAGTCCGGCGGGATCGAGTTATTTGAGTAAAAGAAGCAAAAGGTGTGATGTTATTTCCGATGACGTCGTAACGTATGACTCCTGATAAAATTAATTAGTATGTATGTATATCGTAGCCTCTTTTGATTAAGTTAAATAGCTAGCCTCTATAATAATATTAAAAATATAGAACTATATTCCAAATGTAAGTGTACTGAATTGGTTTGGATAAATTAATGTTATTTTATTTGTAAAATTAAATTAACATTTAATTATATCTGATGTGTTATATTGAAGGTGTCGTAAGTTTTCTTGTAATGTGTAAAATTTTAAATTGTAACTACGAAACTATTATCAAGTAAGGTAGTAATTTTTTATTTGATCTTAATATCGCTGTTTATAAAATCGTTTACACTAGCAAGTACGATAAAAAAACTTTCAGAAATTAGTATATTCAAAAGACACATACATTATTTATAGTTTAAACTTATTTATCTCGCAGTTTCATAAAAAATTATATTTTTATAGAATGATTTTAATTCTCTATGTATGAAAATTCATCTACATCTACATTAAATTAAAATAGATCGACTATTTCAGTATATTATTAACGTATTTAATATTTAAATAAAAAAATTACATTCATTTAAACCCATTGATAAATGTCTATGTAAAAGTGAGCCCGTATCTACGTTGCACTAATCACACGACCAAGTTCAATGCCAGCTGTACTAATCAGTATGTTTATGACCTGGAAAATTCCCGCTGGTTTTTTCTTGTTTCTATGACAAAATAAACTATATTTTTCCGTAATAAATTTTCTTCGTCTTTTTAATTAATTTTTAAAATGTGTATATGTTTATCGAATTGTTTAAGAGTTTTTTTTTTAATAAAAAAAAAATATTTATTTAAGTTTTTTATTTTATTTATATCGTTTCCTTTTTAGTTACCGCTTGAAGCGTCTAGAAAAATAAATAACCTTCCGCTTCTTAATATTTCGGAGGCAGAGAAACAAATTACTCAAAAAGCGCTTTCCGATTATACTCTTCGTTCGATATTAAATAAAGTAATTTGTCATAACTACTG